>NC_041349.1:24536425-24891425 GCF_004354835.1 Perca flavescens
AATGGTGGCCTGAGATGAAAACTGAAATGTATTTATTTCCCTATGTAAGTGTACGTAGAGGGTTGATTTACTGTGTGTTAGGGGTATTTAAAGACATCACTATATATATCTGAGTTTGAGCTTAAAGATTATTTGTAAAAAAATATTTATATTCCGGTAAACCTAGTGGCCGGTGACATTGTTGATGCAAGTAGCTGCTGTCATATTTTCATTATCGTTACCCCAAAGGAGTTGGCACCAATATCTATTCTTAGCTCAAGTCATTTGTTTATATATTTAGACTGTGTCATCAGTCGTCAAATTTAAATATGTTGAGTCAAATAATACACACCACGTGTATGCTTTTAATTGCTGAATTTCACTCCTCCCAATTTGCTAAAAACCCCAAAATTGTGTGTAGGACAGGGCCTCCGTGTCCTCCGTATTACAGCCCTGCTGACTCTGCACTTTGAGGTAACTTCTTCAATGCTGTTGTGTGCTTTGAGAAATGTTAAGATATGTAAAGGATTTGGTTTGTGATTACAAAAATAATACTGAACAAGCTTGTAAAAAAAAAAATATATATTTCCATAAACAAAACGTTATTTATACTTTGCCACCATTTCAGATTTGGGGTGTGCTTGTGTGTGTGAGTAAGAGAAAGAGAGCGTTTATCTTGTGCTGATCTGCCACTATTTATCAGTGTTTTTTTATTTTATTTGAACCTTTCTTCTCTCCCTCTCTCTCTCAACTTAAAGTCACTCTTTTGCTCTCTACCTTCTAAATATTTATATATTTTATCACTTCATGTTCTTCATTTTATTAATATATCAGGCAGCCCTATTTACAGTATGAGGTCACAAAGTGCTTTTGATATAATTATCTGGTATTTTAATTTGTCCATCTATTATATTATTATTGTTATGTTATTGTACAATGTTCAATTTGTGTCCATTGTTTTGTGTTGTTTTGGTGCTTTGTTTGGTGTGTGAGTGTGTGTGAATGCCTGCATTTCTTCATATCATTCCGTCCACGACTGTGTCGATGCATGAATTAAACTCATTCTGAATACAGTGTTGATGTTGGAAATGTCGTAGTAAAGTATTTTTAAAAGCTGAAAATGACATGACATGAAAAATGTTATCGATGTTTACAAAGACCAATCCTTTCTTTTGTCTCTTTTTTTTTTCTCAAAGATGAAATAAAACGTGACTGGCAAATGCTTAAAAGAGTGTCTCTATCTTTTCAACTGATGGAAAGAGGGTCTTACCTCAATTACGGTTGAGTTTATTTTCAAAATGGAGATGCTAATTTCACTAAATGCTTTGCAATTAACAAATGGACTGCAGTATGTAATCATATTTGAATTGAACTCATTAGCCGGTTGGTAAATGAGCCATGGCTCTGCTTTATATTTGCATTTGCAAGCATCCCTAAAATGGTTGTGGTTGGAGATGTGAAAGTGACTCACATCTGACACAGATTCAACCCGTGTCTGGACTGTCAAGTCAGATTTCTGTAACCTTAAAGGGATAGTTTGGATTTTTTTAAAGTGGAGTTGTATGCAGTAGGTTCTTTTGTTTTACCGAAAATGGCAAACCACCTCATGCACAACTCGTTTGGTTGTGTATTTTTTAATAATGAATAAACTAAGCCTATGAATCACAACAATAACACAAACAAACTAACCGAACGAGGCAGCGATATACCAGCAACTACAGTGTTCTGCCTGGTAAAATTACTGTTTTTGTCAAAGGAGTCTGGTGGCTTTCAAGAGAGCATAGATGGATCTAACGACTTCGGTTCCTCCAGTTTGACGGCAAGGTAAAACAAAAATGAAAGTTTAAATATTCTAAATATAAAGTAGCATACACTTAAACTTGTATTGATTTTTCTAGCTGGTCCTTTTTTCTAGGTGGCCAAAATACGTTTTGCTGCAGCCCCGTCCACAGCAGTACAATGCTCAGCTTCCGTGTTGGGACTACTGCCTGCTTCTCCAAACCGCCATCTATTGCAATACACTATTGATTTGGCAATCAACCTATTCTGTCATTTAGGTAGGAGGACGTGTTGCATACAACCTGACTTCCAAAAACCTGAACTATCACTTTAAAAGATGGGCTCACTTCATTTTTAGACAAGAGACATTCTGAATTTCAGCTGAGGTAGCGTTTATTTCCCCCTTTTCCAGAATAGATAGGTATTCTTACTTATGCAGTCTGTGGAGATAGGTCTGGCAATACAAGACTATGGCTGAACTTAAGAATGCACTTATGCCCAGAACCAGGACTGGAAATTTTGTCCCTCAACTCTCAGACTTGAAAAAATGTGAACCCATCTTTTAACGAGCACAAATCGGTGCAGAAGTGGTGGTGACCATTTTTATAAAACCATCTGAGAGTCTACAGACATGCTAGCATCTCTGTCCACAACAAATATTGATTTTTTGGCCTTTTGGGTGTAAAACCACTGAAATATATGCTCAGTTTCTCTCACCTTGTTCTGATCCCCACTATGCTAGCACAGTGGTAAATTGGCATTTATCCTCTTCTAAACATTTGCCAGAGATCAATTTCAGCTGTGTTTGAACTTATGAATGGCCACACCAAAGGGATACAGTCTATCAAACAGCAATGAAAGGGTCAAATCAGCATCCCAAAGGGTTTGAATCATTTGGTCCTGTCTAAATCAAGGAAAGAACGAGGTAAATAGCTGTGTGGTTGTGCTGGGAAAGAGTTTGGCCTAACCTGACCAATCAAAAGATCACAGGTTCAAGCCCATATGGCCAATGTAAGTCTTTGAGCAAGATACTGCAGTAAACTGTGTAAGGTAACTCTTGGGTCCTTGTACGTTGTGATAGTTTGTTTTTCTTTTAAACCAGTGTAAGAAAAAAACAGAAAAACGAGAAAGCCAAAGTTAAATCACAGGCCAATTATGTTTTTTTGCAAATTCTTTTTGTCAATATTGCGTTTTGAATGGTTAACCCTTACCCTAACCCTGACGAATAAAAAAAAGACAGACAGGTGACCCAGAAGTATTTAAGAAATAAAAGCCCAGACGATAGATAGTCTTAAGCATTTATTATGATTCGTGTAACAGCCGGACTCCGAGTGACTCAGGTATGCTGCTGAATATGTGTAACGTACAAAGCATCGCTGTTCTCTGTACTTTTCAGAAAACAGGGACTGGTCTTTGTGATATGATGGATAAATGACAGGCTTTCACAGCTATCCTCACTCATCCGAGCATACAGTACATGCACTTGATGTATGTGTGTTGCTGTGAATCCATCTGCAGATGATTGAATAAACCTACAGAAAGACAAGTGTTGCCTAAAAGTATTTATTTAAACAAGAATTGCCATCGCAAAAAATAGATAGCAGGTAGGATGAGGTCAACCTGCAAACTCTCCTCGTTTGTGCATTACTTTCTACATTCAGTTCACCAAACTGTTAATTATCTCATCAGCATTCACCTCTGTGTTGTTTTTGTAGCTGTTATCTAACCTGGCAATATGAGAAAGAATGCAATCATATTTATAGCACTGGCCAGAGGGACACACATACACACACACACACACACACCAGGGACCTGACCAGCACAACCGCTGTGTTGCCCTGTTGGCCAATAAACGGCTCCACTTTGGTTCCCTGATTTGATCTGAGGCACTTTGGGATTAGGGGACAAGGGAGGGAGGGTGAGAGGGGTTTTATTTGCTCTGCATTATAGTCCAGGTGTGTGTGCATTACATTCACTGACCTAAGTAAGGAAAAAGAAATCCAAACTTTGACTTTGAGGTTTGAAACGGTAGATGTTTTGCATCTACAGTCCCCTTTTCTCGTTCTTCTCTGTCAGTTGCCGAACAGCGAAGTGGCAGCTGTTATTCCCAAGGCAACCCTGCGGTAACCACGACTGCGAGACACGTCTCCATCCTCCGCTGGAGGAGAACGAGACGAAGAGACTAAAAGAGTAAACACAACAGTCCTGAGGGACAGATAGAGAAGTGGAGGAGGAACAACAAGCAGGAAGATGCAGAGAGAGACCGACAGGGAAAAAAGATGGAGTGCTACAAAGTGTGTGAGGAGGAAGAGAGAAGGAAAGGCAGACAGATGGAGATGAGTGTAAATGTGACCAGAATTTGAGACAAACAGATACAGAAAGCAATAAACACATTGAAGCATGAGAGAGAGAGAGGAGTGACGGAGTTGCTGTTGACACAGATTCATCCTGTGGGATGAGGAAGAAGACAGGAAATGACACGCTACATTGATTGTCTCCCCTCTCATGGGTCCAAATGTTTGCCTCCACGCATAAACTGATTTTGACACTTCTTAGTTGGCTAATTGGCTCTGCAGTTTTTTTTTTTACAAACAACTTTACCTTTACAATTAGAATTCACCAAACAAAATGTTGTTTCTCAACAAAAGCAGAAAGCATCAAATTCTGTTTCGGTCCTTTACAGACATGAAAATAAAACATTTGGGTTTTTTTTATAGTACACAAGTTAATAGAAAAGCTAAATGGACAATTTTCTATAATAATAAACATAAGCCCTTTATCTAGATCAATGGTTCTCAACCTGGGGGTCGCAAGATCCTTTCTGGGGGTCGCCAGATGGATGAGGAGAAAAAGGTGAAATAAAAAAAATAACATATTCTATACAGGGGGATGGTTTTTACATTACTGTGTGAGTTTGGTACATTTCATGTGTTAAATTCAGAGCTTCATTTGTAAATCAGGAGGTCCTGGAACACAGAAAGCAGTCTGAAGGTGGGTCAGGGGGAGAGAAAAAGTCAGAAACACATCAAAAATCTTGGGGGGTCGCGACTCAAAAAGGTTGTGAACCACTGGTCTAGAGGAGAGAAGAGGATGTGCAGTTTATAGAATTGTGAAAGGATAAAAACAAACAGCAATGTCAGCGAGGGTAGAGCAAAGAGAGAGGCAGACAGACTGGAATGAGAGGATGATGGGGATAAAGCCACAGAGAGAGGGAGGGATAAAAAGAAACAGTACTTTGCAATCACAGAGAGTAGTGGCTGCGATGGAAAGGAGATAGACCAGACTTTTAGCAAACAGTAGGGATAAAGATGCTATGGAGGAAATGAGATTGACAGGGAGCGGAAAAAAGAGGGGAGAAGGATGAGGGTGAAATTATGTTTTTTTTTCTCTGTGGAATTAAATTCTGTTTTGACCAAGAGGAGGGAGAGTGTTTGGATATGGGGCTAAAGAAGAAGAGTTTTGTTATATCTGAAAAAGGAGGATGCAGGAAAAGGAGAGAAGAATGAAAACAAATTAAAAAGTAAAGTAGCAGTGTTAGGAGAGACGAGGATGATTGAAGAGAGAACTATGATTTTGTGAAATACAGATGTAGTTGGAACAGTTTTTACTGGCTACAGGACAATTTGTTTATGAGATTATGGACATTTTGTAATGACGCAGGTGATAATCAAAATGCAGTACTGAGCCTGGATAAAATGTCGATAATCTCCCAAACCAATTGCTTCCTCTGAGGTTCTATTGTGTCCCTGATTACTGAGGATTTGTGGCAGGTAATCAGCGATCTGTGATGGATTTTATTCTCAAACTAAGCTTCATGACCCTGCCGAGCAGCAGCAAGGGATGAGAGAGGGATGAGAGGAAGCAAGGGACAAAAATAAGAAAAGAATAAGAGGGGAGAGTGTGAGGATAAAGCTGTCCGGACTATAAACTGCCAGTTTGATACTACAGCAGCTAATTATGTCACTTCCTTTCTTTGCTGTGTTTGTGTGTGTGTGTGTGTGTGTGTGTGTGTGTGTGTGTGTGTGTGTGTGTGTGTATGTGAAGCCAGGTGCTGGAGTCAGGAGACCAGCTGCATGTCATCAGCTACAATAAACCTCTGCTTAGAATACCAGGTTTCTCCTTCAACTCTGCGCCAGATCGTAGACTATACAGTACTCTTCTGTCAGTCATTGCAAGGGCATCTAGTTTTTCTGTTTGCTTTGTTGTGAATTGCTGGCTAAACCTCTGTCACTTGTGCTTGTAGCCTGCTGCTTGGATCTGACTCATGTCACCGCTCTACTCCTGCCACACGCATGATCTGGAAGGATTGGAATTCAGCTGGACTGAAAGATATACTGTTTCACTTGACTCTGTTAATCTCCCGTTGTCTGCACCACTGCCTGACCCAGCTCTCCCTCGAACACTCCTTGGACCTCGGCTACTTTGCCCCTCCCCAGGACTTTATAAGTATTTTTGTTTAAATAAACCTTGGTATTATTCAGACTCTTGCCTCTGTGTTTTGTGTCTGCACATGGGTTCTAAATTATAATCTCACCACAACAATTTTAAATAAAATAAATAAAAAGTAATTGTATTCTATGTCAAACGTCTCATAATATAGTATGTTAAAATAGTTTAAAAAAAACATAGTATAGTATGTAATAAAGAGCATAGTATATTGAAAAAAGTAATTGTACAGTATGTCGAAAAAAAGTAAATAATAAACATAGTATATTATGTGGAAAAAAAGTAATAAACAAGCCATAGTAGAGTATGCCGAAAAAAGAGAAAAAAAGTCTTTGTATAGTATGTCGAAAAAGGGGAAAAGTCATAATATAGAATGTAGAAAAAAAGTTATATTATAGTATGTCCAAAAAAGTGGAAAAAAGTCATAGTATGGTATGTCGAAAAAAAGTCATTGTATAGCATGTCGATAAAAGAGGGAAAAAAGTCATAGTATAGTTTGTCGATAAAAGAGGGAAAAAAGTCATAGTATAGCATATAGAAAAAAGTCATAGTATGTCAAAAAGAGGAAAAAAAGTCATAGCATAGTATGTTGAAAAAGTCATAGTATGTGTGAAATAAAGTTTTTGCATGCGTAATGGACAATGTGCGGGACTTCTTTAACAAGTGTTACTGGTAAACTTTAACTTTTCTGATGCACCTGCCACACAAAAAAACAGTTTGCAAAAGCGTTTTTGAATCGAATAGTATAGCATATCGAAAAAAAGTCATAGTATAGTATGTTGAAAAAAGTCATAGCATAGTATGTCGAAAAAAGAGGAAAAAAAGTCATAGCATAGTAAGTCGAAAAAAGTGGAAGAAAATACATAGTATAGTATGTTGAAAAAAGTCCTAGTATAGTATGTCGAAAAAAGAGGAAAAAAGCCATAGTATAGTATGTCGAAAAAAGTCATTGTATAGTATGTTGAAAAAAGAGGGAAAAAAGTCATAGTATAGTATGTCGATAAAAGAGGGAAAAAAGTCATAGTATAGCATATAGAAAAAAGTCATAGTATGTCAAAAAGAGGAAAAAAAGTCATAGCATAGTATGTTGAAAAAGTCATAGTATGTGTGAAAAAAAGTTTTTGCATGCGTAATGGACAAAACGGGACTTCTTTAACAAGTGTTACTGGTAAACTTAAACTTTTCTGATGCACCTGCCACAAAAAAACAGTTTGCAAAAGCGTTTTTGAATCGAATAGTATAGCATATCGAAAAAGTCATAGTATAGTATGTTGAAAAAGTCATAGCATAGTATGTCGAAAAAAAGGAAAAAAAAGTCATAGCATAGTAAGTCGAAAAAAGTGGAAGAAAATACATAGTATAGTATGTTGAAAAAAGTCCTAGTATAGTATGTCGAAAAAAGAGGAAAAAAAGACATAGTATAGCATATCGAAAAATGTCCTAGTATAGTATGTCAAAAAAAGTCATAGTATGTGTCACATCCAGTTCTGCTCTTATTGTGTTTTCTGTTTGTTTCTTTCTTCTTCCTGTTTTATTTTGACATTTAGTGTTTTGTCTTCATTCCCTTCACTTGTCTTCCTGCCTTTGTGTGTTTCTCACCGTTTGTGATTACCTGTCCCCACCTTAATGTGATTCACCTGTGTGTAGTTGAGTTCCCATCCCCCGTGTCTATATAACCCCTTGTTTCACTTGTTCCATGCCAGATTGTTGTAGCTCCTCGTGTGTCTCTCGTTCCAGCGTTTTCTTGTGTATGATGTATGTTACCAGACCTACCATTTGTTCTCCTGACCACGTCTTCTGCCTGTCGATTCTGTACCTTTGCCTGCATTGTTCTTCGAACAATAAATCCACTTGCATTTCACCTCTGCATCCTGAGTCATGCATTTGAGTCCACCATTGTACCCTGACAGTATGTCAAAAAAAGTCATAGTATAGTATGTTGTAAAAAAAGAGGAAAAAAGTCATAGTATAGTATGTCGACAAAAGAGGAAAAATGTCATAGAATAGTATGTTGAAAAAAGTGGAAAAAAGTCATAGTATAGCATGTTGAAAAATGTCATAATATAGTGTGATGGAAAAGAAGATAAAAGTCATAGTATAGATGTCGAAAAAGAGTCATAGTATAGTATGTCGAAAAAAGAGGAAAAAAGCCATAGTATAGCATGTCGAAAAAAGTCATAGTATAGTATGTCAAAAAAAGAGGAAACTAGTCATAGTATAGTATGTCGAAAAAAGAGGAAAAAAGCCATAGTATAGTATGTCGAAAAAAGTCATTGTATAGTATGTTGAAAAAAGAGGGAAAAAAGTCATAGTATAGTATGTCGATAAAAGAGGGAAAAAAGTCATAGTATAGCATATAGAAAAAAGTCATAGTATGTCAAAAAGAGGAAAAAAAGTCATAGCATAGTATGTTGAAAAAGTCATAGTATGTGTGAAAAAAAGTTTTTGCATGCGTAATGGACAATGTGCGGGACTTCTTTAACAAGTGTTACTGGTAAACTTAAACTTTTCTGATGCACCTGCCACACAAAAAAACAGTTTGCAAAAGCGTTTTTGAATCGAATAGTATAGCATATCGAAAAAAAGTCATAGTATAGTATGTTGAAAAAAGTCATAGCATAGTATGTCGAAAAAAGAGGAAAAAAAGTCATAGCATAGTAAGTCGAAAAAAGTGGAAGAAAATACATAGTATAGTATGTTGAAAAAAGTCCTAGTATAGTATGTCGAAAAAAGAGGAAAAAAAGACATAGTATAGCATATCGAAAAATGTCCTAGTATAGTATGTCAAAAAAAGTCATAGTATGTGTCACATCCAGTTCTGCTCTTATTGTGTTTTCTGTTTGTTTCTTTCTTCTTCCTGTTTTATTTTGACATTTAGTGTTTTGTCTTCATTCCCTTCACTTGTCTTCCTGCCTTTGTGTGTTTCTCACCGTTTGTGATTACCTGTCCCCACCTTAATGTGATTCACCTGTGTGTAGTTGAGTTCCCATCCCCCGTGTCTATATAACCCCTTGTTTCACTTGTTCCATGCCAGATTGTTGTAGCTCCTTGTGTGTCTCTCGTTCCAGCGTTTTCTTGTGTATGATGTATGTTACCAGACCTACCATTTGTTCTCCTGACCACGTCTTCTGCCTGTCGATTCTGTACCTTTGCCTGCATTGTTCTTCGAACAATAAATCCACTTGCATTTCACATCTGCATCCTGAGTCATGCATTTGAGTCCACCATTGTACCCTGACAGTATGTCAAAAAAAGTCATAGTATAGTATGTCGTAAAAAAGTGGAAAAAAGTCATAGTATAGCATGTTGAAAAATGTCATAATATAGTGTGATGGAAAAGAAGATAAAAGTCATAGTATAGATGTCGAAAAAGAGTCATAGTATAGTATGTCGAAAAAAGCCATATTATAGTATGTCGAAAAAGGGATAAAAAAGCCATAGTATAGTATGTTAAAAAAAAAAGCCATAGTATAGTATGTCGAAAAAGGGATAAAAAAGCCATAGTATAGCATGTCGAAATGTAGCCATAGTATAGCATGTTGAAAAAGGGATAAAAAAGCCATAGTATAGCATGTCGAAATATAGCCATAGTATAGCATGTCGAAAACGGGATAAAAAAGCCATAGTATAGTATGTCGAAAAAAGTGATTAAGAACGCCATAGTATAGCATGTCGAAAAAATTCATGAAGAAGCTATAGTATAGTATGTTGAAATAAGCCATAGTATAGTATGTCGAAAAAAGGGATAAAAAAGCCATAGTATAGTATGTCCAAAAAGCCATAGTATAGTATGTCAAAAAATTTATGAAAAAGACATAGTATAGTATGTCGAAAAAAGCCATATTATAGTATGTCGAAAAAGGGATAAAAAAGCCATAGTATAGTATGTCGAAAAAAAAAAAAGCCATAGTATAGTATGTCGAAAAAGGGATAAAAAAGCCATAGTATAGCATGTCGAAATATAGCCATAGTATAGCATGTTGAAAAAGGGATAAAAAAGCCATAGTATAGCATGTCGAAAAAAGCCATAGTATAGCATGTCGAAAAAGGGATAAAAAAGCCATAGTATAGTATGTCGAAAAAAAGTGATTAAGAACGCCATAGTATAGCATGTGAAAAAAAAATTCATGAAGAAGCTATAGTATATTATGTTGAAATAAAGCCATAGTATAGTATGTCGAAAAAGGGATAAAAAAGCCATAGTATAGTATGTCGAAAAAAGCCATAGTATAGCATGTCGAAAAAATTCATAGTATAGTATGTCGAAAGAAGCCATAGTATAGTATGTCGAAAAAATTATGAAAAAGACATAGTATAGTATGTCGAAAAAGGGATTAAAAAAAGCCATAGTATAGCATGTGGAAAAAAGCTATAGTATAGCATTTTGAAAAAATACATGAAAAAGCCATAGTATAGTATGTTGAAAAAGCCTTTAAAATAGTATGTCGAAAAAGCCATAAAAAATAGTATAGTTGAAAAAAGCCATAGTATAGTATGTGAAAAAAAAATAGATAAAAAGTAGTAAATAGTATAGTATAGTATCAAAAAGCCAGCCATAGTATAGTATGTAAATATGGAAAAGGATAAAAAAGCCATAGTATAGTATGTCGAAAAGGGGATAAAAAGCCATAGTATAGTATCGAAAAAAAAAGGGATCAAAAAGCCATAGTATAATGTCAAAAAAAATTCATGAATAGTATAGTCGAAAAAATGTTGAAAAAGCCATAGTATAGTATGTTGAAATAAAAAGGGATGAAAAAAGGATAAAATAGTATAGTATGTAAAAAAAAAGGAAAAAAGCCTTAGTATAGCATGTCGAAAAAAGGGATAAAAAAGCCATAGTATAGCATGTCGAAAAAAGCCATAGTATAGCATGTCGAAAAAATTCATAGTATAGTATGTCGAAAGAAGCCATAGTATAGTATGTCGAAAAAGGGATAAAAAAATGGGTAAAAAAAGCCATAGTATAGCATGTTGAAAAAGGGATAAAAAGCCATAGTATAGTGATAAAAAAAGCCATAGTATAGTATGTCAAAACGGATTAAAAGCCATATTATAGTATGTTGAAAAAGTGATAAAAACGCCATAGTATAGTATGTCGAAAAAATGATGAAAAAGGGATAAAATCGCCATAGTATAGTATGTTGAAAAAAGCCATAGTATGTCGAAAAAAAAGTGATAAAAACGTCATATTATAGCATGTCGAAAAAAGCCATATTATAGTATGTTGAAAAAGTGATAAAAAAGCCATAGTATAGTATGTCGAAAAAAGTGATTAAAAAAGCCATAGTATAGCATGTTGAAAAAAGCCATAGTATAGTATGTTGAAAAAAGCCATAGTATAGTATGTCGAAAAAGGGATAAAAAAGCCATAGTATAGTATGTTGAAAAAGTGATAAAAAAGCCATAGTATAGTATGTTTAAAAAAGCCATAGTATAGTATGTCGAAAAAAGCCATAGTATAGTATGTCGAAAAAAGTGAAAAAAAGCCATAGTATAGTAAAAAAAAAAGGGAAAAAAAAGCCATAGTATAGCATGTTGAAAAAAGGGATGAAAAAAAAAGCCATAGTATAGCAAGTCGAAAAAGCCTTAGTATAGTATAAAAAAGGGATAAAAAGCCATAGTATAGTATGTCAAAAAAAAATGATGAAAAAAGAAGCCATAGTATAGTATGTCGAAAAAAAAAGGGAAAAGGGATAAAATAGCCATAGTATAGTATGTTGAAAAAAGCCATTATATAGTATGTCGAAAAAGGGATAAAAAAGCCATAGTATAGTATGTCGAAAAAAGCCATAGTATAGTATGTCGAAAAAAAAGTGATAAAAACGCCATATTATAGCATGTCGAAGAAAACCATATTATAGTATGTCGAAAAAGTGATAAAAACGCCATAGTATAGTATGTTGAAACAATTCATGAAAAAGCCATAGTATAGTATGTCCAAAAAGCCATAGTATAGCATGGCGAAAATAGCCATAGTATAGTATGTCGAAAAAAGTGATGAAAACGCCATAGTATAGTATGTTGAAAAAATGATGAAAAAGACATAGTATAGCATGTTTTAAAAAGGGATAAAATCGCCATAGTATGTTGAAATAAACCATAGTATAGCATGTCGAAAAAAGCCATAGTATAGCATGTCCAAAAAAGCCATAGTATACTATGTATAAAAAATTGATAAAACGCCATAGTATAGTATGTCCAAAAAAAAAAAAGCCATATTATAGTATGTCGAAAAAGGGATAAAAAAGCCATAGTATAGTATGTCCAAAAAAGCCATAGTATAGTATGTCGAAAAAAGCCATATTATAGTATGTCAAAAAAGTGATAAAAACGCCATAGTATAGTATGTCTAAACAATTCATGAAAAAGTCATAGTATAGTATGTTGAAATAAGCCATAGTATAGCATGTCGAAACAATTCATGTAAAAGCCATAGTATAGTATGTTGAAATAAAAGCCATAGTATAGTATGTTGAAACAATTCAAAAAAAAGCCATAGTATAGTATGTCAAAAAATAGTGATATAAAAGCCATAGTATAGTATGTTAAAAAAAAAGCCATACTATAGTATGTCGAAAAAGGGATAAAAAAGCCATAGTATAGCATGTCAAAATATAGCCATAGTATAGTATGTTGAAAAAGGGATAAAAAAGCCATAGTATAGCATGTCCAAATATAGCCATAGTATAGCATGTCGAAAACGGGATAAAAAAGCCATAGTATAGTATGTCGAAAAAAGTGATTAAGAACGCCATAGTATAGCATGTTGAAAAAATTCATGAAGAAGCTATAGTATAGTATGTTGAAATAAGCCATAGTATAGTATGTCGAAAAAGGGATAAAAAAGCCATAGTATAGTATGTCGAAAAAAGCCATAGTATAGTATGTCAAAAAAATTTATGAAAAAGACATAGTATAGTATGTCGAAAAAAGCCATATTATAGTATGTCGAAAAAGGGATAAAAAAGCCATAGTATAGTATGTTAAAATAAAAGCCATAGTATATTATGTCGAAAAAGGGATAAAAAAAAAGCCATAGTATAGCATGTCGAAATATAGCCATAGTATAGCATGTCGAAAACGGGATAAAAAAGCCATAGTATAGCATGTCGAAAAAATTCATGAAGAAGCTATAGTATAGTATGTTGAAATAAGCCATAGTATGTCGAAAAAGGGATAAAAAAGCCATAGTATAGTATGTCAAAAAAATTTATGAAAAAGACATAGTATAGTATGTCGAAAAAAGCCATATTATAGTATGTCGAAAAAGGATAAAAAAGCCATAGTATAGTATGTTGAAAAAAGCCATAGTATAGTATGTCGATAAGTGATGAAAAAGCCCTAGCATAGTATGTTGAAATACGCCATAGTATAGTATGTCGAAACAATTCATGAAAAAGCCATAGTATAGTATGTCCAAAAAAGCCATAGTATAGTATGTCCAAAAAAGTGATAAAAACGCCATAGTATAGTATGTTGAAAAAATGATGAAAAAGACATAGTATAGCATGTTTTAAAAAGGGATAAAATCGCCATAGTATAGTATGTTGAAATAAACCATAGTATAGCATGTCGAAAAAAGCCATAGTATAGCATGTCGAAAAAAGCCATAGTATACTATGTCGAAAAAATTCATGAAGAAGCTATAGTATAGTATGTTGAAATAAGCCATAGTATAGTATGTCGAAAAAGGGATAAAAAAGCCATAGTATAGTATGTCGAAAAAAGCCATAGTATAGTATGTCAAAGATTTATGAAAAATACATAGTATAGTATGTCGAAAAAGCCATATTATAGTATGTCGAAAAAGGGATAAAAAAGCCATAGTATAGTATGTTAAAAAAAAAGCCATAGTATAGTATGTCGAAAAAGGGATAAAAAAAGCCATAGTATAGCATGTCGAAATATAGCCATAGTATAGTATGTTGAAAAAGGATAAAAAGCCATAGTATAGCATTTCGAAATATAGCCATAGTATAGCATGTCGAAAACGGGATAAAAAAGCCATAGTATAGTATGTCGAAAAAAGTGATTAAGAACGCCATAGTATAGCATGTCGAAAAAATTCATGAAGAAGCTGCAGTATAGTATGTTGAAATAAGCCATAGTATAGTATGTCGAAAAAGGGATAAAAAAGCCATAGTATAGTATGTTGAAAAAAGCCATAGTATAGTATGTCGATAAGTGATGAAAAAGCCCTAGCATAGTATGTTGAAAAAAGCCATAGTATAGTATGTCGAAAAAGGGAAAAAAAAGCCTTAGTATAGTATGTCGAAAAAGGGAAAAAAAGCCTTGGTATAGCATGTCGAAAAAAGGGATGAATAAGCCATAGTATAGCAAGTCGAAAAAATTCACAGTATAGTATGTCGAAAAAAGCCATAGTATAGTATGTCGAAAAAATGATGAAAAAGACATAGTATAGTATGTCGAAAAAGGGATTAAAAAAAGCCATAGTATAGCATGTCGAAAACGGGATAAAAAAGCCATAGTATAGTATGTCGAAAAAAGTGATTAAGAACGCCATAGTATAGCATGTCGAAAAAATTCATGAAGAAGCTGCAGTATAGTATGTTGAAATAAGCCATAGTATAGTATGTCGAAAAAGGGATAAAAAAGCCATAGTATAGTATGTTGAAAAAAGCCATAGTATAGTATGTCGATAAGTGATGAAAAAGCCCTAGCATAGTATGTTGAAATACGCCATAGTATAGTATGTCGAAAAATGGGAAAAAAAGCCTTAGTATAGTATGTCGAAAAAGGGAAAAAAAGCCTTGGTATAGCATGTCGAAAAAAGGGATGAATAAGCCATAGTATAGCAAGTCGAAAAAATTCACAGTATAGTATGTCGAAAAAAGCCATAGTATAGTATGTCGAAAAAATGATGAAAAAGACATAGTATAGTATGTCGAAAAAGGGATAAAAAAGCCATAGTATAGTATGTTGAAATAAGCCTTAGTATAGTATGTCGAGAAAGGGATAAAAAAGCCATAGTATAGCATGTCAAAAAAAGCCATAGTATAGCATGTCGAAAAAAGCCATAGTATAGTATGTTAAAAATAGCCATAATATAGTATGTCGAAAAAGGGATAAAATAGCCATAGTATAGCATGTCGAAAACGGGATAAAAAAGCCATAGTATAGTATGTCGAAAAAAGTGATCAAGAACGCCATAGTATAGCATGTCAAAAAAATTCATGAAGAAGCCATAGTATAGTATGTTGAAATAAGCCATAGTATAGTATGTTGAAAAAGGGATAAAAAAGCCATAGTATAGTATGTCGAAAAAAAGGGGAAAAAAGCCTTAGTATAGCATGTCGAAAAAAGGGATAAAAAAGCCATAGTATAGCATGTCGAAAAAAGCCATAGTATAGCATGTCGAAAAAATTCATAGTATAGTATGTCGAAAAAAGCCATATTATAGTATGTCGAAAAAGTGATAAAAACGCCATAGTATAGTATGTTGAAAAAAGCCATTATATAGTATGTCGAAAAAAGCCATATTATAGTATGTCGAAAAAGTGATAAAAACGCCATAGTATAGTATGTCGAAACAATTCATGAAAAAGCCATAGTATAGTATGTCCAAAAAAGCCATAGTATAGTATGTCCAAAAAAGCCATAGTATAGTATGTCCAAAAAAGTGATAAAAACGCCATAGTATAGTATGTTGAAAAAATGATGAAAAAGACATAGTATAGCATGTTTTTAAAAAGGGATAAAATCGCCATAGTATAGTATGTTGAAATAAACCATAGTATAGCATGTCGAAAAAAGCCATAGTATAGCATGTCCAAAAAAGCCATAGTATACTATGTCGAAAAAATTCATGAAGAAGCTATAGTATGTTGAAATAAGCCATAGTATAGTATGTCGAAAAAGGGATAAAAAAGCCATAGTATAGTATGTCGAAAAAAGCCATAGTATAGTATGTCAAAAAGATTTATGAAAAATACATAGTATAGTATGTCGAAAAAGCCATATTCTAGTATGTCGAAAAAGGGATAAAAAAGCCATAGTATAGTATGTCGAAAAAGGGATAAAAAAAGCCATAGTATAGCATGTCGAAATATAGCCATAGTATAGTATGTTGAAAAAGGGATAAAAAGCCATAGTATAGCATTTCGAAATATAGCCATAGTATAGCATGTCAAACGGGATAAAAAAGCCATAGTATAGTATGTCGAAAAAAGTGATTAAGAACGCCATAGTATAGCATGTCGAAAAAATTCATGAAGAAGCTGTAGTATAGTATGTTGAAATAAGCCATAGTATAGTATGTCGAAAAAGGGATAAAAAAGCCATAGTATAGTATGTTGAAAAAAGCCATAGTATAGTATGTCGATAAGTGATGAAAAAGCCCTAGCATAGTATGTTGAAATACGCCATAGTATAGTATGTCGAAAATGGGAAAAAAAAGCCTTAGTATAGTATGTCGAAAAAGGGAAAAAAAGCCTTGGTATAGCATGTCGAAAAAAGCGATAAAAAAGACATAGTATAGCAAGTCGAAAAAATTCACAGTATAGTATGTCGAAAAAAGCCATAGTATAGTATGTCGAAAAAATGATGAAAAAGACATAGTATAGTATGTCAAAAAAGGGATTAAAAAAGCCATAGTATAGCATGTGGAAAAAAGCCACAGTATAGCATTTTGAAAAAATTCATGAAAAAGCCATAGTATAGTATGTTGAAATAAGCCTTAGTATAGTATGTCGAGAAAGGGATAAAAAAGCCATAGTATAGCATGTCCAAAAAAGCCATAGTATAGTATGTTAAAAATAGCCATAATATAGTATGTCGAAAAAGGGATAAAATAGCCATAGTATAGCATGTCAAACGGGATAAAAAAGCCATAGTATAGCATGTTGAAAAAAAGCCTTAGTATAGTATGTCGAAAAAAATGATTAAAAAGCCAGACATTTTTTTTTTTTTTTTGACATACTATACTATGACTTTTTTCCTTTTTTCGACATACCATACTATGACTCTTTTCCACTTTTTTTGACATGTTATTCTATGACTATTTCTATTTTTTGACATACTGTACTATAACCTTTTTCTTTGTTCACACACTATATTACTTTTTTTGACATATATACATACATATACTATACTATGACTTTTTTCAACATACTATTCTTTGACTTTTTTCCTCTTTTCGACATACTATACTATGACCTTTCCTTTTTTTTTTTTTTTAGACATACTATTCTATGACTTTTTTCGACATACTATACTATGACTTTGTTATGGAGATTTTCTGACCTCTCCAGTGATGTGCTTTAGGACTCAATATACAAAACACAGAGATGGTTAAAGTGATATATTGCAAAAGTTTATGTAATTATTCACAGGTACGTTACAGAGACCATATCAGTTTTCCCCCAATAACTCCCACAGAGAAGTTTATGCACATCGATTTTATACTGTCAAAGAACAAAAGAAATCCTTTCTGATTGGAATACATCCAAAAACAAATCTCTCCTCATCCTATGGGAAATAGTCTCTCTACAATACTCTATTATCATTGGACAAAAGTCCTCAAGCAACACTCCTCTGTGTCCTATAAGAAAACAGTATTTTCCCCCCCACTGGTGACTTTGACATATACATCTGTTCACATTCAGTCCACATAGATGGTGTTTCTGTCCGGTCTACGAAATGTCTAGTTCCTGTCACCGGAGATAATAAAACGACATGGCCTCGGACTACATTTCCATATCACAGCTCAGTGAACAGTGTGAGTAGTTTTGAACATGATGCATACATAAAATGATTAACAAAACTCAAAGAATCATAATTCCAACAACTTTCTTCCACATGCTATACTATGACTTTTTTTTTTCTCGACATGCTATACTATGACTTTGTTCTCAACTTTTTCCTGAGCCTGCTGGTCCTGGAATGGAGAGTCCTGTAACATCTGAGAAAGGCAATACTAGAGTTCTAATAAATATCATAGTATAGTATGTCGAAAAAAGTAAAAAATAAAACAAAATTTGATTGTTTTAGTTGATGCAGCAGAAAGTGTAAAAACATTGTTTTAATGTACTATCTGTCTGAAAGTCCTGTGGGTTGGAGGTTTGTCTCATGTCTTCATTGCTGTTGTATGTATGTATGTTCTGTATTTTATAAATTAATATTTGATAAAAAAATAAAAATAGTATAGGGTGTAGAAAAAAGTCATAGTATAGCCACAGCTATGCATGACAGATGTTCTGGTGCTGTTGGAGAACCTCATTGACAGGCCTAGTGAGTGGTGGCGAGGCATTGTCACCTGTGTCATTTATGAATGTTATTGGCAGATTAGATATGACCTAGCAAGTTCATTGAAAAAAAAAATCAGACAGGTCCTACTCACTTCTGGATTTATCAAAAAGCGTTTATTAATAGTCATAGTAATGTCACACAAATTCACAAGTGTTTAAGACATGTCTGGCTCAGTTTGGTTGTGTGTGTCTGCAAGTATGTCTGTGATTTCTCTAAACAGTGCAGTTATAAATAAATGACCACAAAGTGAAGGAAAAGGGTATGGTAATATTGCAACAGGAAAAATAGAATTCTCATTTTAAGAAGAAAAGAGAAAAAAAGTTGTTCAAAGAGAACATTTAGCACCATCTATCCTGTTATCATATTCAACAGATAATATATCATAAAATCAATAAAATCTCATCTAAAAGCCCCCTACATAATAAAAAAATTTAACATTTCTCAGAAAGTTTTTTCTTCTCCTTAATGAGCATTCCATTAGTCATCTTCTCTACGTGAGCAGTGTGCCTATTGTCTACAGGAAAGGTGGTGTTATATTCAAGATAAAGATATCATTTAATATATATCAGGAGAAAAAGGCAAGAGTCATGAGAGGCAAGCACCAGAGAAACAGCAGCCTCCACTCCCGTGAACACACAACCCCCCACAGTTCTGTTCTTACAGAGCAATCTGTCTCTATAAAAAAATACAGAGGAAAAAAAGTCGCAAACTTGTACAACCCTATTAAAAAAAGGGAGAACATTGATATCCAATAAATAGAGGAAACATTTTAAATTAAATGTACAATGCCAAAATAAATCCAGAAAATACCAAGTCTGCATATTGAAACAAAACAATCAGAGGTACAACACACAAACACCAAATGGCAATGATTTTCTTTTTAGAGCCCATACAGAGATGGAAGAAATGAACAAAAGGACCTGATGAGTGACAACTGGATACTAATCTCCAGAGGAAATAAAAGTATAATTAATACAAACACAAGATTTACAACACATACATACTAAAAGACAAAATGAAACCCCTCCCAAAACAACCAAAGTCATTAAAACCTGTATGTTTTGTATTTTTTTTTATTCTTAATGCTTTAGAAAAATGTTCATATCTCTATTATTAGTATTTTTCATTTTCTCTTATTTCTAAATACAAGGCCAATGTGGTATATATCTAGGCTGATCTAGTTTAGAAAAAAACAATAAATTATTTTTTAAAAAGACAGCACCCCACAAAAATTGCAAACAGCATGTACAAATTTCAGTATTCAAGACAAGACGCACCAACTGCCCCCTGGTTCTCAACTTCAATGTTGCCAGGGTGTCTGGTTGAAAGCACCATCTGAGAGTAAACTGGTAATTTTATTGGCGGCTTGGTATTTCTTTTTGTAAACAGTAATGATGAGTAAACTTATTCAACTGGCTGTTCGGCAAGTATTTGCAGTAGTAGTAGTAGCAAAAATGATCTTCAGTGATCTTAAATAATGAAAGGGTAAGTTGAAAACCAAAGTGTAACTGTGTCTTTTGTCCTGGCTTGCAGGAGTTTTGGTTATGGCTGAGGAGATGCAGGGGGGGGGAGCTCTGTCACCGGGAGGAGGACGAGGCCTGGTGAGACACACAACAGAAACAATTTTCCACGTTAGAAAGGAACATCCAAATTCTTAAAAGGCACTATTAACTAGTTAATTCTTAAATGGCAAGTATTGACTCCTCAACAAGAGACAGCAGGAGAATCAAGAATATTGAAGAATTACCAGGTTGAAGGAGTCATATGTGTTCATGAGCTCCTCTATGCGGTACTGCTCCAGCACCACTACGTTGGTCAGGTTGGGGCTACGCTGACGTGCGCAGTCCTCACAGTGAACCACATAGGTTTTCCTGCTGTTGCTCTCACTTGTCACAAACAACAAATTGAACACCTCCACCTGTAACAGAGGAGAGAACAGGTTCAGGTTAAACATTCAGAAAGTACTCCTACTATAAATCAATGCCAGTCAGTCAGCAGTAACAATGATCCAGTTGAATTGTAATGTATTGTACGGAGGGGTTTCTTTTTGTTTTTAAAGATTTTTTTGGGGGCTTTTCCGCCTTTAATTGATAGGACAACTAGGTGAGAATGTCCCAATCCGAGCAGATTTTGGCTTGCTTTTTTTTTTTTAACTGATCGGGGATCAGCATTTACCCTGATTACCCTACTCCCATCATTTACATCAGTTTGTAGTGATCACCGCCCTTAATCACACACGCCAGAGCCACTCACCAGTGTCTGTCCACATTGTGTCTTGTAGCTTGACAGCCTCTTGTTAACAAGTAAAAAAAGTCTGTCTTTCTTACTTACCCGTTTTTTACAGAAGCGGATTACTCTAATTCTATACACTTCTTCTGTGATTCCACCACGTTATTCCCTGGAGCTGACATCAGTGAACACAAGAAAATCCAGGATTGACTATTAAGCGCAAGAGTTAGTTAGCTAAGGTTAGTTTTCGTTGTACAGTGGGGAACTTGAAATGGTTTATTCTTTGGTTGGGGGTTTGCTGGGATCCTAAAGAGAACGGTTTTGGTGTTGAGAGAATTAAATAAATTAAGCTTTAGGCATATTTTAGTTACTTTTGTTTATTTAGTTATTTTTGTAAAGAAAAAAACATTGTGCAGCTTTGTTATCTGAGCAAATGAGAGGATCGGGACATCCCTACTTTCAGTTTTGTTTTGGTGCTGTTGAATTATAGTGTTATACAGAGTTGTTTCTATTATCCCTTTCACACCAAGGGCTAAACTGGAGTATGTGACGTTAGCTGTTGATTGAAATTGTATGTTGTATAAACCCCGCCCATTGCCAGCACATGAGGTAATTGGTATGCATGGCCCCGTGTTGACTGGCTTCTTTTGACAAAATAAGGGGTTGAACACGGGCCAGATAGCCCTGGTTAATGAACACCTTCATTGATGTTGAGGAGGAGAAAATACACCTATCAGTATAAAGCAATACATTTTAAACGGCACTACAGCCTCCATGACAACTAAGCTGACTTTACAATTACTCAATTTGAAATTTTAGCAATGTGTACCCAGTTAACTGGCGTTTGATAGAGAGAGTTGTATGGTAAGAGTGATTGTTGGCTACTCACATCACACTCGTTGCAGTAGTAGGCAGGCTCGTCCTTGACCCGACTCTGATAGGAAAGCTTCTTGCCGTCAGCCACCAGTTGGTCCCGCAGGACCTGGATGTGCTTCATGGACTGCAGCAAGCAGTGTCTGGCAAAAGAGGTAAAGATTACAACAACAATATAAAGTTGCCATCGAATGTTTAAACCAGAGCTGTCAAAATAAACGTGATAAATTCCTTTTAACGCCCCTAATTTTGTGCGATTAGTCTATATCCACGACGTTCCGGGATTGCTCTTTTCGGATTTCTGTTACCTGCCGCTTTCTTTGTGTTGCAATTTTAAACTGGTGGATTGCTGAGGACTATGGTTAACTGCTCCTCAGATCTCTGCAGGGTAAATCCAGACAGCTGAGTTTTCTGTTGCACGACTAAAACAACTTTTGAACGTACACGTCTTACCAAAATAAGTTCTATCCCCAGGCTATTATGCAAGACCATTGTGATTAGTTTAAAGAAATGCCAATAAACAAAAGCATGTTTTTTCCCATCCCAGATTGCTGTGTGGACTTACCAGACCCTTCTCCACAGCGCTGTGGAGGAAGGTCTGGCAATGCCAGACTAATGCAATAGTGCAATTAACACGTGCCGTTCTGTAGTTTGGGCCTAGGGCCATTCCGTAGTTTGGGGAGGAAGAAATGCAGCAGTAATGTTGTGGACAGCTAGCAGAAATGGATAAAGAAAAACAGTCTTTTAAATATAGCAAGTTCAGTTTCAAAGCCCTTCCAGATGATTCTCTTGACAAAACTAAAGTTATTTGCATGTACTGTTGATGTGAACTGAGAAAGCAACGCAGTACGTCGAGTCTCAAATACCACAGCACCTTTTGAGGTTATTCTGGAGAGTTGGTCATCTTTTTTGATTGTTACAATTTGCATAAAGCAAGCATATTTGTATATGTCCCATGGTGACAAGAGCATCAAAAACTTGAAAGACTTTTTAAAGTACATATAAAACAAAAGTGTGATTAATTGCGAGTTAATTATGGACAATCATGCGATTACATATTTTAATCGATTGACAGCCCTAATTTAAATATTTTTATAGATATATTTTAGTATGTATCATTACAAATGCAATCTAATAGAGCAATCCTTCATCAAGGTTATGATGTTCATATTGATTGTGAAGTGTTCCCTGGTACAAAGATATTTTCTTCCACCTCTCTTAATATGATGAAGGTGAGATGAAGGCTTATCATTAGTTTTAGGTAGGTGTTAACTAAAAAACTGGCAGTTCATATATACTCACTTGACCATCTTGAAAGTGTCTGGGTCGGTGATCTTGACAGTGCGGGCCACATTCCAGGACACATGGATCATGGGGACAATGGATTTGACCTTCTTCACTTCATTCCACTCAAACCTCTCCAGGGCCAGTTGGTACTGGTAAGCTGAAAATGTGCAACAAACAATGTTGAACACGGTCTTACAAAATAATCGTACTAATGTTGAGTTATCTCTATTTGGTCACTAGATGGTGCACTCCTTACCATTGAGAGGTCCAACATTCCAGGCGATGTTGTTGCACCAGCCTACGGCCTGAACCCAGTGTACAGTTCCAGCGTTGATCCACACCAAGTCTCCAGGCCGCTGGATGAAGCGGTACACTGGGATGTTGGCTTTGTAGAGGTCCTCCAACACCGGCCACCAGGACCCGGTCAGATAGTCCACTCCGTGCCTAAGCACATACAAGGAAAAAGTTGTGTTAGAGATGTGATGTTTGTGTGTAGAAAGGTGTAGGGCTTAGCATCTTAAATAACCTTTGCACTCATACTTGGGAAGTACTAAACAAAGTCAGCTTGCGTTCTCAGATGTATCTCTGTCTACTCACTTTTCACAGAAGTCGCTAATGGCCTGCCAGTAGTTCTCATGGACAGAGAACCACTCACAGTCTCCAGGGCCGATGTTGATGTTCACCGAGCAAAAGTTATTGTTCTCTTGGTGACCTGTTGATTTTAGAATGAACGTATCTTAATTCAGATAGTAACTTATGTTTCATATTGTTTTAACTAAAGATGTAACGTGAAAGAGTCCTTTACCTGGCGTTCGGCTTCCTGGAACCTTCATGTAGAGCTGGACGGTGTTCATGCCTAGGATGGTGTGTCCGACGTGGCTCAGCATGTTTCCACTCGATGCTACACGCATAAAGGCTGGTAGCTTCTGCAACTCCTGAAGCTGAGGCTTCCACCTGACCAGAGATAGCAGGTTAGAACTGAATCTTTAGTAATGTATGAAAAGTATCTGCATTGATGTAAACCGATGTCACACAAAGGAGCTTTGCTTGCTGCTATCATGCTGCTGTATTGAGACTTGACCACCATAGGGCAATGCAATATTTAGTGGCTTTCAAATATTTTGTAATGATGACCACCATTGCTCACCTCTTCGGATCTGAGAGGTCAATGTTGGTGCCAAACTTAATTATCTTCCCCACTTGTTTCTGCTCAGCACTGAGGAGGAGAAAAACATTAAGTATTACTACAAATCGCAAAATACACTTTTGTAAACTTTGCCCTCTTTTAACAATATTTCTTACCTGCTACTTTCTTTAGAGCTGTCCTTGCTTGGAGTATCAGAACTGTAAGAAGGCTTCTTCTCATCTTCATCATCCTCGTCATCGCTGCCTTTTTCCTCCTGAAGACATAGATCACAACACGTTTTATCAACTGCAGCACAGGAGAGCCAGACTATCTAAATCATTAAACTGAATTACAAGTAAATCCAACCAAGCAATCTGATTAATCAACATGACGGCACACCATAGTGATCACTAAAAATATTACTCCATTTCAATGTCAACATTCCAGAGTTGAATCAAAACCTTTTTTGAAATATTTGTAAATAAATCACGAAACACAGTGGAACACACAGAAGCTCTCCAACATATGGACATAAAGGGAGTCATCGGATTAAACAACTTTGTTTTTTTTACAACGCTCTCAAGTTAACTGTTACTAGAAATGTTTGGGTGTCTGCTACATGTGAAGTTTGCAGACTTATAGAAGCTAAATCTGTCAATTTTATTTCAGCAGACAGCTTAGTTAGCTTAAGTTGGCTGGCTGACTAAAGAGGGAGGGACTATCTCTGTTTCTTATATTTATTATGAGAGCAAATTGCCTCACAAAATTAATACAGTTTAGGTAACTGTTGTATGTATAATTGTCATATTATGGGCACTTAAGTGATTCTTAATGACATTAAATCACACCCTCTCATGTAATATTGCTTAAATATACAGTTTGCTTGAATGCAGAAATAGTGGTAGCAGAAGTGGTTAGAGTAGGAGTACTAGAACATATTTACCTGCAGACTCTCTTGGAAGCTGGAGGCCTGGTACTGGGCATACTTGGCAATGGTGGTGTGGGAGCGGCTGCTCTCGCAGGGCCATGTCTGGCCTGTCCCACTGGGGTCCCAGTTCTCATCAGCAGGCTGCTGCACCTGAGTCCTCACCTCTACCGCCTGCTCTGCATTGGCCTCAACCAGTGACTTTGTAGAAAACAGCCCCAGGTCTAAAGACAGCGAGAGGGAACATTAGGCACATACAACCAATTGATGTAAATATGTCTGTAACTAATGGGTCAAAATGTCCAATACCAAGACTATTTTTAAATTGTTCTCCAGAAGTATCCGGAGAGCTTATCATGAATTTTGCATTTACAGTTACACAAGTGTAAGCTTACTGAGTCGTAGAGATCCAGCCAGGCCTCTGATGACAGTAACAGGATTTTTGGGGTCTGTACAGAACTGCAGCAACACAGGGGAGAACGCATCCCTCTTACTCTCCAACTACAGAGAAGAAACATCACGTCAACACACAGTAATGAAAACTGCTTCAGGTAATTTGTCATCATGCACAATGAATTGCCACAAGAGGGCAGCACATTAAGGCAGGGATCTTCAATAGGGGGTCCTCCAAGTCCATCCAGGGGGGCCTCCAAATTATTGTTAATTTTTGAAAGTTTTTTCAAAAATTAAAAAGTCTTAGCGTGATTCCAACATATTATTAGCGAATATAAATCCACTGATGGTAAACTTACTGGCCTATAGGTAATGTAGTCACTAAGGTAGCCATCCACAGATACAGTTCATCCCAAAGGATTGACTGTTTCACATTTAAGGGTTAACATTAAAACGGGATTTATAAAATCATGGCAACAATTATTAGGCTATTTGAAGAGCTTTGTATTCTATGCAAAAAAGGTATCTATAAATGCTTTAATAAAAGTTATTGTAGGACCAGATTAATATGCAGTAGGGGGGGTCCCTGATCTGTCTCTCTGTTAAGGGTTCCTTGGCTTAAAAAACGTTGAAGACCCCTGCATTAAGGCACATACCTAAATATCAACTGTCTCTAGTGTACACTACATATTAAACCAACTTACAGTTTTTCACGATCGCTATGACACTTTTTTCAATACTTTTAACAACTTTCCTATACTCTTAACGCACCAACACACCTACAACACACGATTGGCAAAACGGTTAATTTCATGCTCAAAATCACACATTGTAAACTAAACTCCAACACCAATTTTCAAAATACAATAATTCACTAACACAATACACTGTGTTTACCAAAACAATGTAATCATGTCTCAAAATCAAATAATTCTTCCAAAACACTAACAGATGTTCTCTCCCAACAGGAACATTTAGTCAATCATAGCACAATGTCATAAAAAACACTAACATCCCATGAAATAACAGAAATTACATTATTTTATGTATCAGGTCTGCCCTTATACAACAGACAAAAGTGACTGTATTAATCATAGATTGTGTTTTGCACTGCAGTTTCTGTTGAAGCCTCTACATTTTTGTTTTGTTGGGTTTAGCAAATTTTTGTAAAGATTATTTTTTGGGGTTTTCTGCCTTTATTCGACAGGACAGCTAGTTGAGAAAGGGCAGAGAGAGAAAGGGGGAAGACAAGCAGGAAATAGCCACAAGTCGGATTTGAACCATGGATATCTGCGTCAAGGCATAAACCTCCAAGTATATGTGTGCATGCTCTACCCACTGAGCCAACCCGGCCACCATTTTTTTTCGTTTGCTGCAGAGATTCAATACAAAAAATAATTGACCCATCTCAGAGTAGCTTTATAGAAAGTACGGTTTGTGAAAAAAAGGAGACAGAGACAGAATTGTCCTGGTACTCTTCTTCCTCTCCCTCGTGAAGGCCTTTTTCTTATTTTCTGTGTTCATCTACAGTATATTGTTCAAATAGGTCATTTTATACTGTACTACCATATGATCATGCGATTGAAAGAACCTCAACACCTGAGTGTGTTTCCTAGAAGGGAATCAGCTGTGATCGATCTATTTGCATGACTTCAATCAGCTGTTTCTCAATAAATGCATATATAAAATGCAGGGAATATATTTGTGTTTCAATTTACAATATGATCAGCTGTTCACTTTGACTTTAGCCTATAAGTTAGGTTTAGAACATGATGTTATCTGTTCTGACATACAGTGTGAAAGCATTTGTAAATTTGGCAGTGAAGATCCATTGTTTTGGTCTTGGTGGAGCTTGTGTGTAAAAGAAGTTCAAGCATTTTAAATTTGTGTTAACTGAATGCATTTTGTGTCAAAGCAACAAGAAATGGGTTAATTGTATAGCCTACACAGACGGATGTTGTGCTAACTGTGTTAAGAGTTTAGGAAAGTTGTTAAAAGTATTGAAAAAAGTGTCATAGCGATCGTGAAAAACTGTAATGTTCTGTTGCTTTGAACAATGTATTATTTGTGTGCTGTCTGATTAAACATTAAAGTGCCTTTCCACCTTTTTCTTTGTTGGTTAATTTATAATCATACTTTGTTTACCATGTATATTTATAGATACAATGTTCATTTCCCATATGCATCAAATGAAATGAAAATGACGTACATAGATGCTGGGTGTAGGAGGGTTGAGTTTCTCTCTGGGAATTGGTTCGCCCGAGGTCATGATGGGCTTGACAGAGAAGGCTGGGAGCAAGAAAGATTCTTTGAACTTCCCTTTCACTCTGGCCCCCCTGCAACAGAAAAAAAGAACACATTAACAGATGCAAACATGAAGATACAAAAAACAGGTTTCTGTTACTACTGTGCACATGAGCTACCTGATGAGTTATTTAGACTAAGATTCATGAATGATTCCCTGAAATATGCAAAAAGGCCTTGTAAAATCTAGACCATTTTACATTAAACTGATTTTAAGAAAAGTCGTCCTCCATAGTGCACTTACTTGCAGGACCTGATGATTTCGCTGGCAGTGTTCTTAATGTTGATTTCCTCCAATGGGATCCTCTTTTCCTCCACCTCAGACGCTATGAATGTCTCCCTGTCCCCGCTCTCTACTTTGATCAGGCGAATCTTTAGCTCTTTGGGTGGCCCATCTGACAGCGCTTTCAGTTTCAAGAAGTCCGTTGAACCCAATGAAGAACCAGATTCAGAGTCTTTTTTCTCCTCAGAAGATCTCTCGCTAGAACTTCTCGAGGTCCATTCTGAATGCTCTCCTTCACTGGTGGGGCTGGCACCGGATGGTTCGTTGCATTTTGTTTTATCGGTGTCATAATGACCCCGATTATTCTCAGACCCCTCTTTGCTCTGGAGGTTGAGGTCGCCAAGAATTCTGCGATCCTTCTTCTCTTTATCGCTCTTGCCATCCTTGTGCCGCTTGTGGCTGGAGCTGGAATGAGTGGAGGAAGATGATGATGATGAAGAAGAGGAGAAGACCATCTCCTCTCTCTTTTCTCGATGCTTCTTCTTTTCTTTCCTATCTTCATGGTTCCTGGTGCTCCTGTGGCTGTGACTTTCCTTCCTCTTCTTATATTTCTCCCTCTCTTTATCTCTATCCCTGTGTCTGTCTTTCTCTCTGTGTCCCTTTACTTTCTCAGGTTTGTGTCTATCCTCCACTTTGACATGGCCATCAGGTTTATCGATGGAATTCTTGTTAGGAAGTGACTGTCGACTAAGCATGACCTCACAGCTTTTGCCCAACTCTGCCAGAGAGGACTCAGAGATGGTCGTCAACAACCGCTCCTCCTTGACCACCTTAATAGGATTTATGGTAGAAATACTTTCCTTTTTGGTAGAGTTTATTCGGTCCTCGGTTGTCTCTCCATCATCTCTCCAGACATCAGCGCCCTCTATTTTCAATTTCTTGTCTTCTAGCAGAGGAGGAGGGGAGGACTTAAGAGGTGGGACAGTTGGACTGAATGGTGCATGAGTTGAATCTGACGTGGGAGAACTGCTTTGCTGCTGGCGGCATATATCGGGGCCCAGTGACAGTGAAGAGGAATATTTGACCCCAAGCAGAGCTGATGGAGGGGGTCTCCCAAAAGGCCCACCACGGTAAGCATACTTCTGGCTCCCTAGAACTGTTGCTAGGGACTTGAACATGTTGTTTACACCCGTTTGGTGGAGGTGGGGTCTTTGGGGTGGTGGAGAACAGGAGGGTGTCTCCGGGTCCTCCTCATCCTCATCCTCGTCAGCCTCACTTTTAGTTTGCTCTGGGAGGCCATAAAGTTTAGCCAGGTCACTGTGGCGGTAATTGGTGTTCCCCACTCCCGTGTCCATTGACTGTTTAGGGTTTGGGGAAGGTTTAAGGTAGTCCTCATCCTCCTCATTGAGAGAAGATGTTCGGCTGCAAGGGGAAGCCAGAGAGCCTTGGCGACTGAGCACAGGAGGGCTAGCATGAGGATTGGATCCAAAGTCTTCCTGGTTGGGCTGATGCTTCATTGCTGGAATGAGGTCTGGGGCACAAAGGTAGCTCTTGATAGGCTGGACACTAGGAGTAAAGTTGTCAAGAAGACCTGTGGACCCAGTCTTTTCACTGTTATACATCTCCTCTTCTTTTTTGATAGATTCATCGAGCATGGCCATAATGTTAGCCAGACCATCGGGAAGCAATGTGGACAACTCAGAGGGCTCTTCCTCAAACTGGGCAGAGTCAGTGCCACAGCTGCTGGCATTTTCCAAATTACTACTGGTCACCTGCTTGTGGAGGATTTCCTTAATGGAGCTGGAGGATGAGCGTGGTGGTGTGATGTTTTCTCTGGGAAAAGCCTGATACAGTTTAGGGGGTTCTCTAAGTGCCAAGGTAGGGAGAGTGTGTTGGCTGCTGTCTCTCACCATGGCTGAGTCTTTGGATTGGTTGGGTGCGGCTTGCATTGTCGGGGGCTTGTTGGGGTATACCGACTGGTTCATCCCTGAGGTATTGTGTGTTGATGAGGGACTGAATGTCATTCCGCCATTGTTGCTCCACATCTCCCTCTGTCTCTGCTTTTCTCTGGCATACTCCGTCTGAGGTGTAAGTGGGGGCGGCCGAGGTGTAAGGGGGGGCGGCCGCAGTCTTTCTACAGGAGTAGTGGTGGTAGGTGTCTGGCCTGGTAGACAGGGGGGCACGCCACCACGGCTGAGCCAGGGGTAAGGGGGTGAAGCCTGGGAGCTGGGGGGTGATGGATCTGAAGGAGGTGCAGTAACAGAAGAGAGCCGAGGAGGTCGCCGTGTTGGGGAACTGTTGCAGGAGAGTAGTCTCTCCAGATTTTCAATAGCAGTCTGCTCTTTGCCTTTTGCACTGCACAGTTCCTCCTCCCTCTTTCGCTCCATTCTTTTTTTCTCCACCTCTTTCCTCTCCCACTCTCTTTGTTTTTTCTTTTCTTCCTCCTGCCTCTCCAGTTCTCTCTTCTTTCTCTCCTGCTCCTGCCTCTCTACTTCTCTCTTCTTCCTCTCCTCTTCTTGCCTCTCCCACTCTCTCTTCCTTTCCCGCTCCTTCTTCTCCCATTCTCTCTTTTTCCTCTCCTCTTCCTGCCTCTCCCATTCCCTCCTTCTCCTCTCCTCCTCCTGTCTCTCCAGTTCTCTCCTTTTCCTCTCCTCCTCCTGCCTCTCTGCTTCTCTCCTCCTCTCCTCTTCTTGCCTCCTCTTTCTCTCCTGCTCCTGTCTCTCCCATTCTCTCCTTCTCCGCTCCTCCTCCTGTTTGTCCAGTTCTCTCTTCTTCCTCTCCTCCTCCTTCTCCAGCTCCTTCCTCTTCTTCTCTTCATCCCGCTTTTGTCTCATCTCCCATTCTTTCTTTTGCCTTTGCTCTTCTCTGATTTTTCTCTCTTGCTCCACTTCTCTGTCCCTCTTCCTCCTTTCTTCAGCTTGCATGTGACCCTCTAGCTCTGCATCAAGCTTGTCTAGAGCCTCTTCAATGGACTGAGGAACAGAGGTCTGAGCTGGTGGACAAATCTGGGGCTCAGAGTACGCCCGTGTCACAGCAAATTCTAAATGATGACCCAGTCTGGATGAGACGGCTGGAATGGATGGATTGGATGGCTGAGGTGCAGTATTGCCAGTAGAGCGTGGAGCTGAGCGGTACGTTGTAGGAGAGCCAGGAAGAGGATTTGAAACTCTGCTTGTAATCACACTGTCCCCTGCCCTCTGGTGCCCTGAGGAGAACAACGAAGATGATGAGGAAAATGCAGGAGGTTGCTCCATCTTTGCCTGAGCATAGTATGACGTCTTCCCCTTCGTGGGCCGGGACTTGGTGGGTCCATGTTGTGGTCTGGGCAGCTCCTGTTGGTGAAGCTGGTTGGCAGTGGTAGTCTGGCCTCTCTGACATCCTGGCTGCAGCAGAGCATCCAGCTGAGAGATGGGGCTAGTGACGCCACGGGTGGAGGTTTGGGTTACTGGCTCTCTTCCTCTCTGCCAACCGCTATTACTGCTGCCATTGTTCACAGGGCAACCAGCAGGGGGTGATGTGGTCACTGTGGAGACACCAGTCATGGTTACACCAGTAGAGCTCCTGCTGTTACTATAGCCACCTATGGCGCAAGAGGCCTGGGCTATGGGATGATTGGCTGTGATGACAGGTGTTCGAGTGGAATTGGTTTGGGGCAGAGGAGGGCTGACATGATGGTGATGCTGGGAAGGAACTGGAACCCGGCTATCCACGACCTGATTGTGGCTCTGCTGGCTCTGAGGTAGCAGTCCTGGAGGCCTGTAGATACCCGACTCCTGAAGAGAAACATACAGAACAATTTTCTATTAATAAATGGAATAATGATCACTATCTTAACAACTGCAGCTGGATTAACAGATGAAGTGTAGTACTGTTTATTTAGTAAAAACACCTGCTGCGTCATATCACCATAGCATCTATGTCGGCCGAAAAACAAACTGATATAAGCTTGGTACAAATGAGCATAAAGGCCTTGTACTCACTAGGGAGTGACTGCTGGGCCTGCTCTGGTATCTCCAAGCCTCATGGGGCCTACTTTGCAGATGCTGAGGTACTGAGGTGCTGCCGCCAGGAGGAGGAGGAGGAGGTGGACCCTTGTGCCCCAGCCCTGGATGAGGCTGGAAGTGGCTGTAAGGCACACTGCTGCTGCTGCTGTTGTTGCTGGTTGCAGGAGGGTTTGCTGGTGACGATTGGGCATGTAGGTGTTGATCTCTGTCTAACCTGGTTGGGGTAGATGCCGTGTGAGAGGTAGCTTGGCCGCCACCTTGGCCCCCAATGAGAGGGCCTCTCTGGTTGTGAGCACCACGAGGCTCCATGGTTTGGCAGGGTTTGGAGCTGGTGTAGGAGGAGTGAGGGGACTGCTGGTTTACAGCCTGAGGTTGGAATGCGTCTTTCTGGAGCTGAGGAGCACATCCCTGGTTGTAGCTTCCCGGGGAGGAGTTTGGTGGAGGGGAGAAGTTTGAAGGAGTGGAAGAGGCAGGAGAGGACTTTTGGGCATAGCTACCCATTCCTTGTTTGTTGGTTTCCTGTTATACGATAGAGAATGAGCAACAACGCAACAGAGGATGATTAGAGTAACATAAAACTAACAAAGGATCTGATCACTGCTGCTGCTGCACTTAACAAAAAAGAGGAAATCAATTTTGGGCAACGTGTTATTTACAGCCCAGCTAACAATACTCTCTGTCAGGTTCGGACAGTTAACGGAATCAACAGATCTTCATGGCACCACTCAATCCAATAAAGTCAATAGTAAAATATCAACCCATGGCTCCAAGTACCATATATCTAATGAAGGGATATTTTCTTACTGTTCTGAGCTGGAACTCCTGCGATTGTGGGTTCTTACGGTCAGAAGTCTGGGGCTGCCAAGGAGTGTTCTTGTGAAGGGGGTTCCACAAGGCAGCTTTTGGAGGGAGGTGGTGGACTGATGACTGGTGCTGAGATGGCAAAGACTGGCCAGGGCCAGGGAAACGCTGCAGTCCAGGATGAGATACCTGCACAAGGAGTGGGACATTACAACATTTACAACTCAATGGTCTGATTAACAAGAACAAACTAAATTGTAGAGAAAATCTAGAGTTGAGGTTATACAATTCCACTCATTGTGGCTGTTTTGGTATAACACAAAAAAATGTTCCTTCCTGATACCTGATCCGAACTCTTTTTTCTCTTGCTGGGGCTGGGACAGTCCTCTGCAGCTGGGCGGGAGGACGGGTGCATGGATGGCAGAGGAGTGTGCTGGATAACAGAGTGCTCTCCCAATGGAGGGCCTGGCCTCTTCAGCTGACCCCCTAGCATCTTCCCTGGGTAGCCCCTCTGCTGTGAACAGAAAAATGAAAGGATCAGTGCTGTGGCAGATGAAGATAACTAGTCCAACTATTGCAGTGTCAGTTCAAAAACATTCCATTGCTGAAATATTCAGCCAAAGCTCGGTGACCGTGGCTTTGAATTGACTATGTCTTTCATCTGTCTGGTTGCAGCAGTAATGACAGCCAGATCAGAGATTGTTCTGTGTCTATATGGATGATGAAACATGATCATAGCCAATTAGAGAGCTCCTACCTGGTGCACCTGAGCCCACATCTCATCTCCCAGCAATGGCGGACCCCGGGGAACATGCTGCTCCTGAGGACAAAACAGACAATAAAGACAACACCGAAACTGTGAACAGAGTCAGTTTTTTAATCTATGAAAAACTGTTCAACTCTGGTGCGTAAATCTACCATATCATAATATTCTCACTGACCTTCAGCAGTTGGTTTGGTCTGTTGTGGGGAAGATGGGGGTTGGGGGGAGGGCCGCTGTTGCCTGCATAGCCTCCATTATGGGGACGAAGTGAGTGCTCATTGGGCAGTGGCACAACAGGATGTCCTTGAGGAGGGAGGTGGGATTCATAGAGCTGACCTAGTTGCTCCCATGCTCTGTGGGGAGGTGGAGGGTGAAGATGATGATGAGGAGGTCTCTGCTGCTCCCTCTGCAGACCTGGCAACATTGGCTGTGGGAGCTCAAGTTTTTCACATCCTCGCATGGGCCTGGACAGCAAAAAGAAGACAAAAGGGTTAAAATATATTACAACAAAATAGATCTTGATTACACCACATGCTTGCTTCATCATGTCACTTTCTAAATGTTGTTCTTTCACTGATGATTTTGTGCATGACTTACCCATTACTAAAGAATTTACTGGGATGGTTCAGTCCGCCCATAGGACCAGGAGGTAGATGGGAAAGGAGCTGGTGGTTTATTCCAGGCGAACACCTGCAGATGGAGACCACATGGTACAATCAGATGACATTTCCTAGCAGTTTTTACACCAAGGTTAAGTACATTTTGAGCTTTTACTTCAGTTCTGCTATAAAAACGTGAAACTCAAAAATTTAATTACAGATTAAAGATTAAAGTTAACAAAGAAGTTAGCAGAGTTTGTGTGTGTTGCCATGGACACAGACCTGGCAGGTGGCTGCCAGGCGCGGCCGCCCACGGGAGCCCATGGTCCCCGGTTGAGTCCGTCCAGAGGGAAGGAATCCCGTGTGCCACGCCCGCCAAACTGCTCTACTGCGTGATGCATCCAGCCTGCGGATGTTAGTATTATGACTTTAAGGTTATCATTAAATATCTTAATAAATAGAAAATATAATCACTCTGTGTTACTGTTATAAAGTACCAAGATCTTTCAATATTATGACGTCCATGGTGGCTTTATGGTCAAATGACAGACTTCTCATTTTGCCACAAACACCAGTGTTCAACAGATTACCTTAAAAATCTATTGCACTACAATTACTAGTTAGCCCATGAAAATTATGGGCTGTCGCTGAGACTCAGAAATGTTATCACTTTTACATGTTATCTCTCATCTAACTTAAATATAGCAGTTTGAAAGAGATGATTTATTTGAATTGGCATGCTTTACTTTCAACATATTGACACACGTGTTGCCACATATTTCTATAGACTACTGGTACCGTTTTTTTTTTTTTTTTTTTTTACTTGTATAACAGCAGTATGTACTGTTTATCATATACTTACAACACGTCTGTCAGTGAATGTTATTAAAGTGCATTAGAGAGCTCTTACTCACCAGACTAGCTGTGTCTGTGAAGCCCTCCACTGCAGCACAGAGAGGGCCTCACTCCAACACTGAGAATATCTGTACTGCCCGACTCCTCTGTCTTTAGCACCAAGAACCCCAAAGCCTATTAGCTACAGTAAGAGAGAGAAGAGAAGAACAGGAGAGTCACTATATGAGAACGAGTAAGACAGAGACACACTGAAAAGCCAATAAATGCCAGTGGGCTCTCTATTGTATAGGTGGTACAAGTCAAATATAGGGCAATGGAGAGCTTACTGTGACTGGAGAGAAAACCTTAATTAAACCTTTTTAGGTACCCTTATTTACATCTAATTCCCACCACTAAGATTTCCTCTGATTCGTTTTTTGTTTAGACATTCCCCCAAGCAAGATTAGAATAACTTAAATTCACTTGAAGACTTAAATCACGATGGATGTCTTTGTCTGTAGCTGGCTGCTATGAGTCAGTCAGCCTGTAAGAGGCGCCAGTAAGCCACTTGGAACGGAACAGAATTATTACTGAAGCCCAGATGGCTCAGTAAGAAGCTCACCTATGAGGACAGACCTGGGGTTACTGTAATCCTTACCATGGGCCTCCTGATAACAATGGACAGAGGGAAAGACTAAGAGTGAGAGGCCTTGGTCACATGCCAAGTGTGTCTGTAGTGTTGGAAGCAATGCCAAGTGTGCAAGCTGCATGGTTGTGTCAGCCTTTGCTGATTTAGTGCATGTGAGAGAAAATACTGTGCTCTCTTAAGTGGATGATTGTGTGTGCGTGTTTGTGTGCTGCAGTGCTCTGAAGGGTGTATATACAAAGTGTGTGTGCATACCCGGTGGATACACTAAGGTTTAATCTCATTACGGCAGGCGTGATGGAGAGGGAGGGGGGCAGCAGCGACAGACGGTCTGAACAGGATGGAAGGATAGATTAAGGAAAAAAGATGGAGAAGAAGGAAGGGATGGAGGGAGGTGGAGCGGAGAGTAGGAACAGTGCCATGAAAACGCCCACACACCTTACCACATACACACAGACAGAGACAACACAAAGAGAAACGGTTGAGGGGAAAACATAAAAGAAGCTGAGAGATAACTCCCTCCCCTCCCTGCTTTCTGAAACACCCCACACACATATACGCAATACAAAAGACAGAAGGTGTCAAGATACAAAGATGTGCATGTACCTCGATTAAAAAAAGACAACAAAAGAGATCCCTGACAAAATCTGAGAGGGTATGTATTAGGAGGGATGTATTTGCACCTACACACATTCACCACTGCTGTTAAAAACTAGTGTTAACAAACATAACTGCACTGAAGATGTAACAGATAAAATTATTTAAAATCTGAATGTTTTGTCATCTCTGTTAAATTGTTATACTAAAGATGATTTATCCGTAAATAACAATATCCCACCTTAATCTCCCGATTACTTCACTCTTAATTTGGATGACACCAATTCAAAGATGTCAAGACCATTTGATTGGATATATTTGATTTCCGTCACAGTGGAAGTGTAACATAAAAGTAACAAGCTGTTCAATGGCAAGAGAAATGAATCATAACCAGTGTGTGCAAGTCTCCAATTGATGCATTATACATGACTTGTCCATTATGGCTCCAAATTTTAAAGACACATAATGTGACATTTAAAAAAGAAAAGTGACAAGTGATGTATAATGCATTAGTTGGAGAGTAACAGACATGCACACGCAGGTTATGATTCATTTTTCATTTCTCTTGCTCAGTTTTCCACAATTAGCTCTGGTCAAACGCAGTCCTTCCTCCCACCAGTTACTCTTCTCTGCCTTTCTTCCTCCCACCAACTCTGGATGTCTGTGTCTCTATTTTAAGGCCAGTTGGGACACACACACACACACACACACACACACACACACACACACACACACACACACACACACACACACACACACACACACACACACACACACACACACACACACACACACACACACACACACACACACACACACACACACACACACACACACACACACACACACACACACCCTACACCTTCCGACTCACTGGGATCATCATCGACCAGGCTCTGCTGCTACGTGAAGATAGGCCGGCATTAACGGTCAAGGCTGCACACGACATGCTTTACGACAAACTGATACACACACATACTCATGCTGAGCTTACCTTTAAGAGTAGCACCAAGTTATTGATTCACAGTTGTGTTATGTCTTAGCTTTGGCTGCCAATCATCTCTCTGGGGCGCCGCAACCCTGAAAGACAAATACGACAAAAACATTCATGTCAAGCTGTCATTAAAACAACATGAAGCCAAGCGAACACAATACTCAGACGTATGATGATATACAAAGCCTGAAAACACATGATATAATTCAGGGCTGAGGGTGGTATTTTCTTTCAGTATGAACCGACAACCTCTTTGTCCTGCTGCTTCTCTTTTCTGACTTTCTAGACAGAGAATCGTCACTAAAACCCTTCTGACTTCTGAGATGGCACCTGGTTTCAGAGCAGCATGGAAAACTTGAGGGTGGCTCAGAGGCAAAAAAAAATCTGCAGGGAGGCCGACACAATGGGAGCAAGGGGCTCTTGTTCGCTCACTCTTGCTTTCTCTTCTAACGCAGACACAATGTGCAGCTAAACAGGCAGGCAGACACACAAACAAGGCTGATCTTGCCCTAACAGGAAGAGCCGGGCTGGCTAAGTCAACTATCACATGTGAAAGAGTAGCTCAAACATAGTAAAATAATAAAACACATGGCATAAAGGAGAAAGGAAGAGAGTGTGACATGGAAATCAGAAAAAAGAAAGAGAGCGATACAAAGAGAAATCTTGCAAGAGACCTAGTTGGGACTGGTGAGTGCAAACAAGGACACAGTAGCGAGTTTTGTAATTACCACTTTTATACAGGGTGTGTGTTTATGTCTGCTGTGACCAAACAGTCATCTATTCCCGTTGCTACCCTGGCTATCACATTGCTCACAGCCACTCTACCAGCACAGTGTGAGGAACTCAGTACTGAAACCAGATAGTGTACTATAGTGTATGTCTGACGGCAGACAGTGTTACATACCAGCTCGGGTTCTTTCAGATGATACCAAAGTGATGAAATGTGGTTATACCAGCTATGAGTTAGCGTTCAGTTCTGTTATGTATACGGCGGAAACAGTGAGAGTGTGTTTGCGAGCATTACGTATTTTCTTTTTTGGGGAACCCCCTCATGACTCAGTGCCCTGCGCAAGGGCTTACCCCAAACCGCTGTCCCAAAACTCCGCCCACCTGGGACACCACTTACAGTCAGGTGACCGGGGGCGTATTGTGCGACAACAGCGGGAATTTCTCGGACTTTGTGTAATTTCTGCTTCATATGCAGTGCGCCGCTTGGGTTGATTATGCATGTGTGTTTAGATAGACAAACAGGATGTGATGACGAGAGAAGAATCAAAGGGAAACGATGGAAGAAATTCTGTGAACATGTTGATCAATCTGTTGATCACTTTTAACAGCTGAGCAATCAAAAGTTAGAATTTGACTGATAAAACAAATATTCAGCTTCAGTGGCACTCTGAATGCTGCGAGTGCTTAAGTGTGATTGCTTTTAGCTTCGACCTGAATTTAACCCCAACACACTGTAGTGTTCCTCTCTATAGCTGAATACAGTGAGGTAAGTCGAATGAAGTATACACAGCTGATATATTTATCAATTTCTGACAGATGTCGTAGATGACATAATTCACTGTTACATCAGAAATTCCCCCACTGTACATCTTCAAGTGAAATCCCCCATTGACACAAGACATCAAAGAGCTGTTCCTGTCAAAACCCTTGTTGTAGTAAAGCTAGATAGTTGTCCCGGCAACAGCAGCTATCAGCTGGGAGGCGGGGCCAAGCAGGGAGCTATGGCAAAAAGACAAAGCTGTGCCAACCGTTTTCAAACACACCAACCAGAAAGCTAGAAAGCAAATAAAGGAGCTCTGTTGAATCCTTTGTGGCATCTAAAAACGAAACACGCAAACAAAATAAATAAATTCACTGTAGTCCCACATGACACACAAACCAAAGTCATACGTGTAGCTGTGCACAGGGAAACTTGCTTAGACACTACTACCATGAGCTGGGGGGAAACGAATGGCTGAAATTAAGATGTTCAGATGACGTCTGTCTTTGTGCAGTAGCCGTAATTTATTCGCCCTCACTCTTCCCTGCCAACCACTGGCCTGCTCTGTTCCCCAGCCAGACAACCACACTGAGGCCATGAGAGGAAAATAGACTGGAGATGAGGGGAGGCAGTAAGGGCATACACTGCAAAAAATATCCATTGGTCCAAGTGTAAAAATTGTCCTTGCAAAACCTAAATCATGAATGATTTGTTGAGCTGGATATTTGACTTCTTGCAGCATGGTATTGTTAATCAATATTGCCTGAGATAGATGGGTAAACAGACAGCTTACAATGAAAGTGCTGGAGGGACCATTTGAAAAAGCACTGACACGATGAGACCACCAACAACTCCTGAGGGGGTGATGCAGGCAGATGGAGAGTGTTCCTGTCCTGGTAAAGTCATCGTAGAGTCTGTCTGATAAGAAATGACCAGATAAGGCTGGGAGAAGTGGCAGATAAAGCGAGAGAAAAAGTTCTGGCAGCAATGACTTTCTGGCCGAGGATGACGGAAAGGCCATGCATGGTCCTGTCTCCCTCCCTCGCCCTCTCTAGGCCATTGGCCATTACACACTAGATCTCTCTCTCTCTCTCTCTCTCTCTCTCTCTCTCTCTCTCTCTCTCTCTCTCACACACAGAGGAACACACAGCCCCTACATTCGTTCACCCCCAGCTCATTGCCAGGCCCCCCGTGTGTGTGTACGTGAGTGTTTGTGCGTGTGAAAACGTGCATGCCTTTCCAAGACGGGGACGCAGGCCTTCTTCATCATGTCCACACACACACACACGGCCGTGTTGGTCAGCCGAGAACACGGTAAGCAAACATTGTTCCAGCACACAAACACAGAGGCATCTTACCTCCGTGGTGGACGATTATCTCCTGCTAGCATCCATGTCAACAACACAACCCTTCTTCTAGAGTTCAGAGCTCTGACCTAACCCTTAACCCAGTTACACCCAGGCCTTCCAAGCTCAGCAGCACGCCATAACAGGCCAGATACATTTAGTCTACTTTGTCTCCTCTAGCTTAAAATGTGCACTTCTGAACATCTGCTCTACATTCAGGTCAAAGCACAGGGGGAGGAAGATCTCAAATCTTCACATTTTAACTGCTGGGTCGACGATGCTTCTTATTTCAACATTAAGTAGCTTTTGAAACAACAGCGATAAATAAGCTTCACTTTAGCAGCAACCACTAACCAAATGCTGTTTAGTTTTGGCTGTTTGTGGTCGACTGTCAACGTGCTGGATGGCTTGTCGACACCTCTTTTTCCATCGATTTTTTATTCTAAAAAGGAGATTGAAAATGTTGAATTCCGGTTCCTCAGTTACACACTGACGAGAAACAGTTGGCCTACATTTTTATCTGTTTGTGGGAAAAAGAAACAGGACGAGGAGAAGGAGGAAGGGGGCTGGTAGAAAAACATGAGGCCCCTTTTGTCTCCTGCACTCACCACCCTGACATCTGGGCCTGTGACTGACAACACACAATTGGGTTAGTGTGGTGCATCTCCTTTTCTTTCTCACATACACACAGATCAGATGCATGTGTGTGTGACGTTAAAGAGAAGGGGAACAGAGCTCGGAGAGGAAGCTGTCGTCACAACCACAGGAAGTAGGCCTCCCCGAGGGGTGTGTATGTATGTGTGTGTGTGTGTGTGTGTGTGAGAAAGAGAGGCCTTGGGGAAGGGTTTGAAGGCTGAGGCTTCCTGTTGTAAAGATATGAACTGTTAGTCTGTTTTAGTGTCTGAAAAAGCTTTTGGACTGTAATAAAATAGATAAGTGACTAATGAGTGGCTGACTAATGTCCTAAAATACACCTCAGACACACAGTCATCTTGTATGAACCGCACGTGTGTCCAACTCATGACTCGCACAAGCTCTGTCAACAGAAACAAGTGAACTGACTTGGAAAGCCATTTACTTGCCTCTGACTCGGTCTTTTTAGCTTCTGGTAAAAGTGAATGACGAAAAATATGTTGGCAGAGTGTGTGTGTGTGTGTGTGTAAAACAGAAGAAAAGAGTGACCTAATACCTGGTCTACGACTTTAAGGAAAGGAAAGCGGCGTGTAAATCCCAACAAACCGGAAATCTCAGAGGACGTGGGCGACAACTGACGATGACTTGATCATCGTCACTCTCGATTTCCACACTTGAGCAACCTCAAAAGCCCCCAAACTTTTCTTTCTGCTTCTTTGTGCGATTATTTTCAATAACAAATCTAAGAAAAGCTCAGGACAAAACAGAACATCACACTGCCTCTGTTCACAAAAAAATAACCAAAATCCCCCTCCCTCATACTGCTCTGTCTCTCCAGGTCCTTCTATTCCACATTCAGGACTTACACACACACACACACACACACACACACACACACACACACACACACACACACACACACACACACACACACACACACACACACACACACACACACACACACACACACACACACACACACACACACACACACACACACACACACACACACACACACACACACACTTAACAAAACAAGATCCTTTGCTTCCTAGGTAACAGTTGCCAAGGGAACCGGTCGCGTCTTCACTAACAGTTATTAAACTACCGATAACCTAGAGAGGCAGAGATGGACACAGAGAGGAATTCATAACATGGTTTTTGTGAGGTCTTTACTGATCAACATGTTTACTGAGACACAGGGCAGGCTGACTTCACGCACCATCCTCTTCCTCCATAGTACACAACAATATGTCTCATCAGCAGACTGACGTTTGTTTGTGTGTGTGAATAACAAAAAACAACATATGTGAGTCCTATATATGCATTAGAGTTAATGACAGCATGTGTACAGATGGCCGGTGCAGCGTTGTTGGTACAGTGGGTGTAATTACGCACAGATCATTTTGACTTTATCAGAACAACTGTGACGCAGGCTGACCGTTTTTGTTATGGCTGCACTGTTTGTTCATTTAGTCCTGAGAATCCAAGGCCTGTTTACAGATTCTTTGAATACCAATCTTTCAGGCATTTTTTTTAATAAATCTCCCATGATGCACACAGGCCTACTCGCTGTAGAGTTATCATTTATTTTGCCGATGTGGGTAAAAGTAGTCACAGGAGGTTTAAAAAAAAAAAAGGAAGGAAGAAAATTATTTCCAAGGTGTGTGAGTCTGTGTAACTTTGTGTATGAGTCACACACACACAAACAGTATGTAGGTTTGAACACCCCACCCCCCACCCCCCTTCCACCGTGGCATCATCATCAGTGGCTCAGCGCCAGAGATAACACAGAGGAACTGAACTCAGAGGGAAAACTTTCCCTTTTTCTCTCACTCGGCTGAACAGGCAAAACAGGACATAAACACCCTGTTACCCTTTAACACAGCTCTATTCACTCAGGATAGATTCAATCTCCAGACAATATTATTTTCTTATTCTAATAGCATTGTTGATTCCCTTTTGAAAATGCTGCCATGTTCCACATTAGCCTATTTGCTTGGCTTGTGGCTGCATTTCGCTGCCTGCTCTCAGTAAATTCACTCCTCAACTTCTGGATTGAATTATACTGATGTTTTTCCTTACTGTCCTCAGGTCCAAAACACAGCAAGACCACAGCTGTATGTATGACATTGTATAATATTTATATTTACGGATGTATAAGCCTCATGGTTGGCTGGCAGTATAGCAGGGTCCTGCTGGACCATAGAAACTAATAAGAAATATATAATAAGGAAAAAACCCTTTGCCTATTAAGAACCCTAAAGAAATGGGCCGCTTCCTGTGTTTTGGGGTCTGACCATAGAGTGTTTAAAATATGGATGTAGTCTCTGTGATGTCACCCATAGGTTTCTGAAGAGCCAAAATGAAGCTCAAAATGGGCAGCTCCCAGTGGTCGCCATCTTGGCAGTGCCTGACGTTGGCTAATCCAAAAATGGGCAAAGAGGTGGAGCGTAGTCTAATTCTGTTGTAAAGTTGGGCATTTTAACATGGGGGTCTCTGGGGATTGCCACTCGATATAATGCAGTCTGTGGCACTTCTGAATTGGCTTCATTTTTCAGCACCGGAGGTTGCAGCTTGTGACTGGCCCACACGTCTGACCAGGATCCACAGCAGGCTCTAACGGTGCATGGTGGAATTCCACACTTGCTTGACTGAGTTTTTGACCCCATTGACCCTGACCAAAAACCTTCATCTTGTGGTCTGAAAAAGTGTTTGCACGCACTGCAGGAGAATAAATGAACTGACCGGTATTTTACTGCAGTACTAAGGGCAGCCAACCAGCACTGTGCCCAGTTATAAAGTAATCCATGTAGTTAATACTGTACTATAAATACTACTGTACTTAATGACTTTCGTGTAAAAAGAGGAATTCAAACAGTGCCCCTTTAAATGTTCAGTGTTTCTGCTGACATGAAGGGATGGGAAATTCTTCAACTGTTTTCCGAACAATGTGCCAGCTAACACGTAGAAGAACTTGTGTTTTAACGCCTGACCTGTTGGGGCGTGTGGGGAGTGTTTGAGAAATCGCCAGCAGGGCAGATGTTGTCCTGCACCTCCTTCGTTCCTTCTCTTTCTTGTTTGAGTTGCTCTCTGGAGGACAAACAACACCCTTTACTGGAAAGGCTGCAACAGCATGGTGTCACACAGACAGACATTTCATCATGACATGACCACTTCCCTTTGAAACACATACACACACACGGTTGTATTTGTTTTGTGTAACAGGCAACAAAGGCAGTCAAGAGGCAGGAGAACCCCCAAAATCTGATGGACTGTCACACAGCCAAGACACACACAGCTCTTGTTTCATCACCGTCCACTGTCAAAGCAGTGTTAGATGAGTAAGCACTTTAGCCCAGCCTACTGACCCATTTCCCATGCCAGACGCACACATGAAAAGGAAAAATCTTAATTAATTCTTAATGTGCTTAGGACACCCCCATAACACCCCATCAAAGCTACATATGGACACACACACACACACCCCTCATCTGCTTTTTCAAGTTGTGTGACTCACTATTGTTGCGTTAACACAGCTTTATTTCCATCATCTCTCTCTCCTAATGGCGCGTGTGTATCACTTTAATTTTCCTCCACGTTCATCCTTACTCATAGTAAAATGGGCGGCGATTGTTCATTCACTGACACACACACTCCTATTGAGATCACGAGACAAACGGGGCGGGGGAGAGCTGAGGCAGCACACAGCCGGGCAAGAGTGTGTGTGAAGCGATTTGAAGTTTTAACATTTTACAACCTCCGACATCAAACGTAGAGACAAAACGCGCCACTGCTTTCCATGCCGATCGATCTGATTGATAGGAAGTGAACCTTCAAAGGCTTTTTTTGTTTTTATTCACGACCCCATGCCAGCACACTCCACTCTTCCTGATCTGGGCTCCATTATTGTGGGTAATAAAGTGACAAATAAGCCCCCCAGCCAGCCACAAATTATCATCAACTGCTTGTCCGATGACCAGTGAAAAAGGGTGGATAACGTTTAACGTCTGTGGGCGTTGAGGTAATAACCACCACCAATACCAACAAGACATGACCCGCCCCCAAACTACTCGACTTTCTCCTCGTTTAACATCCATTGTTTGTTTTTTTTACTCATCGCCATGTGTAATTTCAATGCATTTTTTTTTAAACATGCGCGCCAGCTGGGTGTGTTATTACGGTGTGGGGACATGCCACCTGACTCCTGTAGGCTTTATTTATCCTCATAGGAGGGCATGGATCAAGATAAGAGCGCCGGAAATGTGTCTGAAAGACGTAAAGTCACTTTAGTTTGGACTAGTGTTCCCTCTATGGTGATAATAGGTCTACTTTAACGATCACGTTGACCAAACAATACTATGTGGTCAGACTTTAAGGGCTCGGACTGAAACCCAGACCTAAAGGACAGCGCAAACACCGCACCTCCCCCCAAAACGAGAGGTGATGCAAATCACTTCCTTTCAATTCGGCTCTTTGTGTGCGTAAGGATTGACTGGGGGTGGTGAGGGGGCTGCGATCCATTCACTTTATACGGCTGCCGACCTCAGTGATCCTGCCCACCTCCCCCACTCCAACTCTAGCAGAGACACCCACTACTACTACTACTAGGCTACACACACACACACACACACACACACACACACACACACACACACACACACACACACACACACACAATGGCGTGAGATCTCCTTACACAGGCAATTTTCTCTCCCTGTCCTCCAGTTCTCCTTCCCTTTTTCTAGCCATGGGATGATCAGGAGTTTTCAGGGCAACAATGACCAAAGTAGGACCCGGGGTGTCCCACAGCAATATGATGATTAGATAATTTTCACAATTTCATGAATATATTAGGACGACTACTTGTGTCATTACCGGCGATGTATATGGGATTGATTCTACGCTGAAACAGTGTACTGTAAATACTGTGAGATCTTTCCCTGGGATAAAACCTTAAAAAATAGGGGGGTATTCTGTGGCATTTCAAACAAAAAGCCCAGGAACCCCACATTCACATCAAAGCCAATTTCCAAAAAATGACTTCGATCCACGTGCACTGAATGATTAAACATGTCCAGTAAAGATGATCAATCGCGAATAGGCTGAGTTAAACAATTCTCCGAATCGAGACACGCACGCGTGGGATTTTAAGAGTTACTTGTGGTTAAGAAAAAGCACAGCGAAATTCCCCCACCTCATCGATTATAGGCGATCTAGGGTTCCGATTTAATCAATTACAATAATTCAATAGGCTAATTGCTGTCATGAATAACAACATATCCCATTTTAAATCAACAAGAAACCATAATGAAACAGCGTATCTATAGCTAATGACTTAATAACTCGACACATTGAGAAATATCGTGGTAAAACGGACTTCTCCATGACAACTAACTTGCCTGCTTACAACCAAAACAAAGTCGACTGGACTTTAAATGCTCCCAGTTCACACAGCACTCACCGTTCAATGAAGTCCTTCGACAGAACGCTCCAGAAATAAAATAGCCCTTTCGAATAGAAATAGCCTATGTATTCAGTTCCTTTAGTAGGCTTTGTAGTCTTTGTATCCTTAAGTTTGGAGCTCCGGGTCTGCAGAGAAATTTCCGAAGAGCCGGTTGAGGAGAGCAGCTCCAGCCCCGTAATCCCTGTTAGTCTCCGTCGCTTCCTCTCGAAACAACCATGAAACTTGAGCCGCCTGACGACCGATGGTCCTCTCTGATGTCCTTGATAGGCTTGTTCTTCTTTATATTCTGGTTATTATTCCGTTTGATGGCTGTCTTTGCCATGTAGCGACAGCCCCGCTGTGCCGGGTCTCTGTATCTCTCCTCGTCGAGCTCCTTTTTTCCTCTGCTTCACACACACGCACAAGTAGCCAGGCAGGGATCGTATTGCGCTGAGCTCTGTTTTAAAGGGACAGAACCACGCACAGAGGCGTGCACTCACGTGACGTCACCCCAAAGTCCCGGAATTCCCTGAGAGCTCAAACCGAGTCATACTCCTGGTACCGGAGCTGCAACTCCTACCTCCTTCTGCCGTTTATTCATTTGTACTTGTTCCTATTTATTTCACTCCACATTTTTTAGGCGGACTCGTGACCGAGTGTTGGACTAGGTGAACAGCGCCACGGCATATTTTCATAACCGTCTATTTTTGGATGAGGAAGAGTATTACCCCCTGACGCCATATTACTACAGGAAGACAGATACAGTAGCCTATCGCTGTGTTATGATTAGATTCAGTGCACTATAAATAGGTCCAGGTATCAGCTCTACAGGCTAAATGTTCTAAAATAAACCTATGTAGGGGTTATAACCTTCAATGCAGATTTTACCATTGCATGGGTTAAAAAAAGCAAAGATACTGTAAGATACATATGGATTATGAATAGACTTTTATGTAAGCCTGTCCTAAAACTTTACTGGAAGACTGGAGTATTGGGAAACATTAGTAAATTGTAGTACATGATGTCCCTGATATATTTTATAATAATAGGCACCTTTAGGGTGTATGAGCTGTATAACTAATGGTTTTATCAATATGAATACACAATTAACTAATGATTTACGATCAGCATTCTTATAAATAAATGAAAATAGCCTACTGAACATTTTCCACAACCTACATGGCCACCCCAAAGTTGCTTTCATAAATAGCTTATCACTGATCTACAAAGCATTACTAAAGGATTTATTAGCCACTAATAAAGCAAGTAGTTACAGCTTATAAACCATTAAAAAGGTGCATTATTAAAATTGAGGTATTATTCTCTATGCAGTCTTATATGTAAAGTTGTTGAAAAAAACTTGCCAATGTGAGGTTTGTGTATAGATTATGCATAATATCTATATAGACTGTATTAACTGTAGGATGTACATAGTGTTTATGCAGTATTAGACAGTGGATAGAGCGAGAGAGAGAGAGAGATCTTTAAAGGTCCCATGACATGGTGCTCTTTGGATGCTTTTATATAGACCTTAGTGGTCCCCTAATACTGTATCTGAAGTCTCTTTCCCAAAATTCAGCTTTGTTGCAGAACTACAGCCACTAGAGCCAGTCCCACAATGAGCTTTCCTTAGTATGGGCCATTTCTGTGTCTGAAGCTATTGAGGAGGAGAGTGGGAGGGGCAAGGTGGAGGGTGGGGGTGTGGCCTTGACCAACTGCCACTTTTCTCGTTTGAAAGCCTCATGGGTTGGCCAAATTCTCTGGGCGGGCAAAGCAGAGAAAGGGGAGGTAACCTTGCTTGTTATGACCTCATAACAAGCAGATTCCAAAACGGCTCATCTGAGCTTTCATTTTCTCAAAGGCAGAGCAGGATACCCAGGGCTCGGTTTACACCTATCACCATTTCTAGCCACTGGGGGACCATAGACAGGCTGGGGGAACGCATATTAATGTTAAAAAACCTCATAAAGTGAAATTTTCATGCCATGGGACCTTTAAACAATATTTAACTATGTATTATATATTATTACAATACAGTACACATGGCTAGAGTTATAAATAAAACCTAAGTTATGCGGCTAATATATTTTTCGTTCCTGTCTAGTGGGTGACATTAACCATCTTACATTTCATAACATGGAAGTACAATAATTATATGGAATAAGCTCAGAGGCAGCCAGCTAAGATTTGTTTTGAGCTAAACAAGGCTTTAAAAAACTCAAATGGGTCTCTCTAGGGCCAGCAACATTTGTTCAAGCTTTTCCTTGCCAAAGTAACCATCCTGTACTCGGTAACACCAAAGACTGCACACACGCACACACACACACACACACACACACACACACACACACGTAGAGGTTATATTTAGAAAGCACTGCCTCAGCAGGACAACAGGAGGTAAAATTAGCCGACGTGGGGAGGATGGGAATGTGTCATGAATGATGCTGAGACGATGACATAAGGACACATGAAGTTTTTTATGGTCATAACAATTCTAAATAAAACAACATAAACAATAAAATCAGAACATAATCACACCTCTGCCTCGGTAAAGATCAGTGATGCTATCCTACTCTCACGGTCTGTTCTCTCTCATATCACAACAGGTTACAGTCTATTTTGAGATAACTGAAGGCATTTGTAAAGAGTGACAAAAGATGTGTGTGTGCTAGATTCAAACTCTCGGTGAAGTAAGTGCATGGCATGTGCGGTATGTACCACCAGGGTGGATCTGGAGTCTATTGTCAAGTACAATGAATGTTCAATAATGTGTTTTGTGTTGAGAAAGAACAGGGATGCAGCACAGTAGGGGTCTTTATGACACTGGGAGGCAGTGTGCTTGAACATGACTGTTTTGTTGGTTTAAGGCTGTGTGGAGAATTCAGCAGTCTCTTTGGACAGATTTAGAGTACTTTTTTTTTAGGTGTGTTGGCCAAAATAGGAAGCATTATGAGCTGCTAGTGTGCCTGCAAAAGTGAGATAAAGGAAGGGTCTAGTGCAAAAATCAAAAGGCCACCTTCTGTAGAACAAAAGCTTGTAGCAGCTGAAAAAGTCTTAGCATGTCAATACAAATTTCTCTGTAAATGGATGGAAGTTGTGAAAAAAAACTGTTGAAAACCTGCATCCTTAAAGTTATAATCAGTATGCATTTTATGATACATCAAGTCAGCTGGAAATACTTTTTTTATAGTAATGTAATAATATAATGTTTTAATAACATCATCTGGAAGCTATTGCATTTGAATTGCTAGACTCCTTAATTACCTCTTATAGAGTTGCAAAGTTGTGCATTGTGTATGTGGGCTATATATGTTATCTGCTTCTTACGCTCAATGGTGTTCTTACTGTTGTGTATGTTGTCCATTCTATTTCTGCACTGGTTTCTTCCGGACAAAAATAGACCGACAGTACTATTTATGCAAATGATATTCTGCACATGTGCCTTTTTTTTGCTGGTGTGTATGGAGTTATGTTTTCATCTGAAGTCTCATTGTATTATCATATTGCTCCCATGGCATGAGATTATTACACCCCTATCTTCCTTTAGGTGTCTGGATTGTCTCAAGTGTGCTCAGGTTTAAGTTTGTCAATATAAAGAGTGTGATGGGAGACCATCAGCCCCTCAAAAGTGAACAGAAAGAGGATTGCTGACAGATGTGGGCATGGGTGGGACTCTAGTGTACCCTTTGTGTAAGTTCTTACACCTCCTATACATGGCTAGCAATCCTGTATGTGTGTGGAAGAGAGGCAGACGTGTATACACACACACACACACACACACACACACACACACACACACAGTGTGAGTGCGTGCATGTGTTTGTGTGCTCTGCAGCCGTAGGAGACTGTGTCCCTGGTACAGATGGTACTTCTCAGCCTCCGATATGTAGGATTGTGTGTGGGACTGTGTGTGTGTGTGTGTGTACGTACATGTGGCATACCGTGAGTCAGCCTTTTGGGTACACTGAGACACCGACAGACACGATAATAATCACCTCCACGCACATACTCACGCAGAGACACACCACAAGGAGACACAAAGCCACACAGGCTGTCAGACAAGCAGACTGGCTTAGCACACCCACATATAGCAGCAATGTAGCCGGCTGAATGTAGCACTACAGTCTGATAATTATGGCCCTTATTCAAGGGGAGAGGGGTTGATGGGGAGCCTGGCTTTCCTTCTAGTTCCTCAAACAACCGGCTAATCCCGACTGTAGCTCCGTGATAGGCTAGGACTGCAGTCCTGTTTAATATACTCACTATTCCAAAGTTATACATAGGAAAAAGTAAACTCCACTTAGGAGCTTAAAAAGCTCAGTTGGCTCTTAAAAGGAGTACATCCTGTTTTCAGGAGGTTATCTAACTGGTCAATTTTCCTCTTAAAAGTTGAAAGCATGGGCACCAAAATCATCCATGGGTCCCTGGTTGGTAGGTAATTGGTGTTGGTGCTACATGCTAATACTTTAACATACACTATGTTGAGTTTAAACAAGCAGAAAACATCAAGTAGTGTGAAAATTAGCTTGTAGCAGCTTTGAAGCTAAATGGTGACAATGCTTGCAAAAAAAGGACTACTCTTTATAGGAATTTTATAAAATACAGAACGAAAGAATATTTCAAAATATTTCAAAATATAAAAATAAATTATCAAACATTATGAGGCTATGTAAGAAGGATGAATATAATACATTACTAGGGGATAACAAATATGATGTGAAAAGAATATGGAATATGGAATACAATAAATACCATTATTACAAAAGGACTTAATAAATTGAATTATCCAGAAAACTTCAAGGATAATGACATGACGTTGACAAATATGAATGAGGTGGTTGACAGATTCAACAATTTCTTTGTCAATGTGGGTCCTAAACTGGCCAAAGATATAAAGTATACAGGGATGAAATGCTCTGTCATGGACCATGTGGAAACAAACCCATACTAATTTGTTTTGGGACTGTAGAAAACAAAGAACTTATAGAGATTGTAAGTAAAAGTCTGAATAAAACTTCAGAAGATTGTGATGACATTGATATGTCTCTAGTAAAAAAAAGTAATAAAAGGGATTGTAGACCCACTAACATGTATATGTCATTTATTATTTTCCTGACAAGATGAAAGTAGCTAAAGTCATCCCATTGTATAAATCTGGTGACTCACATATCTTCAATAACTATAGAACGATATCCTTGCTTTCTCAGTTCTCAAAAATACTTGAAAAACTATTTGTCACAAGGCTTGGTAATGTCATTGATAAAAACAATTTACTAATGGACAGTCATTATGGATTCAGATCCGGTAGATCAACGTCTATGGCTCTAATTGAGTTAGTAGAAAGATTAACAAATTGTATTCAAAACAAAAACTATGCAGTGGGGATTTTCATTGATCTAAAAAAATAAAAAGCTGATGACACAAATATTTTCTGTTACGGGGATGACTTGGAGCAGATGCTGGAAATGGTCACAAAAGAAATGAATGAATTAAAACTTTGGTTTGATTCAAATAAGTTAACTTTAAACTTGAACAAAACTAAATTCATGATATTTGAAAATCATACAAGACAGATGTTAAAATAGTAATTGATAACAAAATAAGACCTGAAAGATTGCATGCTGTATTTGCATATCTATTTGTTTTGTAATAATATGATATTGTGAAGTAGGGGCAGAACCTAATAAGCTGTATGCTTCCATCTGCTCCTTCTCGAATTTATCCTTTTTTTTTTTTTCTTTGGTAAATTCTGATTGTTTGTGTTTTAATTTGTTTTGCAACATTGTTGATTGTTCGAGATAAATAATAAATCAAATGATATGGACTAAGTCTGGACATTTTATGTGGAAGATTGGTACAATTTACATAAAATATAGTGTAAAATAACTACTACTTTGAACTACATAGTAGATAGTAGTAGTAGCACTACTGTATCCATCACTAATGTATATATCACTGTAACTAGTTGTTGGGGAGGGTAGTGTGAAAACCTTTCAGGGAGTATCCTAGTAAATGCAAACATTGGTTGAAATGTGCTGCTTCTATAGCACTGGCTTTTCTCAATTTATGTTCTGGTCTATGAAATGTCAGAAAAAAGTGAATTATAACCATAATATTTTAAATCCCAAGCTGACTTATTCAAAATGCTTGTTTTGTCTGGCCAACAGAACAAAGCCCAGAGGAAAGTAGTTTACCATCTTAAAAGAACATTTTAAATATTCACATTTGAGTGGCCATTTCCACTTGAACACACAATTCAGAGGAATAGCTGATTTTGTGTATGTGTGTAAGAGAGATTGTTTTATTATTTCACAACCAGTTCCTTCTTAACTATTGAATGAATGTGTGTGTAATATTCTCCCTGTGTTTTACTCCTACTCCTGTCTTACTCACTCTCTTTCGACACATCTCACACTGTTGCTCTACCTATAACCTCCATACTATACAATAGAGCTTGTGTGTGAGCATGTGTATATACACGTATGCAGGGGCGCCGCCAGGAATTTTGGGCCCCATGACAAAAAAAATCTAATTGGGCCCCCTCTGCGCAGCTGTTGTCACCACATCTCTAGGACCTAACTGTCCCATCAAAAGCTTTACATAACTCTAATTAAAGGCTTGCAACTGTCTTGCTTCTTGTAGTTCAATACTAGTACTAGCACAATATTTACTGCTGGTGAGTCATGCAAGCAAGTCTAGTATGCAGTTCACTATATGATGCAAGATTAAAAGCAACCATAAAAAAATGTGCTGATGGCCATCTTTTACAGTCTCAATGTATTTTTATTGTAAAATTTGACATTTTCTTTTTTGTAATGGTAAAAAGAGCAAGAGAGACAGAGAAATCCCCACAGACTCCCTGCAATGATGCTAACTGGCATGTCATTAAACACAATGTTGCTCACCTTCTTCACTGGGACAGGGAGGGGCACAGTTAGGGGGAGACTGGGGTGCTGCTGACTCATCTGTTGTTAAGTCTGCTAAAAGGGGCAGGGACAATGATTTTATATGAATATCTTGTTAAACGTTTCCCTGCACTGATTAAATGGTGATTAAATGTAGGCTAACACTAGTCTGTAGCTACCTAGCTTATTTCACTATGGACATTAAGCCAACAGGTTACTATAGGCTACCCACCTTTCTTGGTGAAAAACTGGGTTACAGTTTGACACCATTTCCTTTGTCTTTCCTCTCTCTCTTTTCTCTCTTTCCTTTTTTGAAAACCAGATTTTGATTTAATGTTACTTGGCAACATTGTGGTCACTGTAGTTCTGGCACATCTACTGACTGCAACTAACTTAACACTGTCACTGAGTGTGCTAAGACAGGACCAAACCATTTCATGCAGATACAGGGGGGTGGTCGGTCAATATGGATGTTTACTTTTTGGTCAATGGGGATATTTAAGTTTTACTGCAAAAACAAGTAAAACAAAGAGATCATTAATTCTTTATAATTTGAAATATATATATACTGAATGATGATGGTTTAATAATTTTATATTAGTTTGTACCTATTTTTTGGGGCCCCTGTCAGTCATGGGCCCTTGGAATTGTCCTAACTTTCCCCCCCCCTAAGGCGCCCCTGCACGTATGTGCTTAATGTACTTAGGTATTACCTGTTATTAAATATTAATATATATTCAGGATCCAGTTCAAGATTCTTGTAATTACTTACAGAGCCATCAATGGTCAGGCACCAGCATACATAAGTGATCTGCTGCACCCTTATGTTGTAAGCAGATCAATTAGGTCCTCAGATCAGGGTTTACTGGCTGTTCCTCGTACTAAGCTGAAAACAAAAGGTAACCAAGCTTTTGAAACAACTGCTCCTAGACTGTGGAAGGCTTTGCCACATGTTTTAAGAGTGACAGGTTCTGTTGAAATCTTTAAAAAGCAGCTAAAGACACATTCATTTAGCCACATTGCTGACGGTATTATTTTGTATTTACGTTTTGTGTTTTACTACGATTTATTGTGCTTTTTACGACTATTGATCTTTTTTAATGTATGTATTTATTTTGCCTGTGAAGCACTTTGTGACTCTGTCTGTGATAAGTGCTATACAAACTCTTACTACTACTACTTATTTATTATTAGTACTTACTTACTATAAATGCAGAAGGTGGACACAATGATTGAAAAACCACATGAAAAAGTACTCCAAACTAACTTAATCGTTAGAAAAACATTAACACTGCAGTATGTATATGTGTAGGCAGTGTTGTTTGTTTGTGGATGAAAGAAATTACATTAAGATAGAAATAGAGGAAACCAGGGGACAGGAAATGGTGTAAACTGTAAGCTAAAATAGGAGCCTTACCTGGTGATCATGGGTAATGTAGTCTGTCTCTTTCAGCAGGCCACCATTACACCTCCCACCTCCTGAAATCACAACATGGAGGAACAAAGGTCAGTCTTGAGGTTGAACATTGTCAGCAGCAGCCAGGAGCTGGACACAACTTCACTGGATACTGCTTAGTTACTTGATCAACATTCACACACAAAAAAGCATTCAGTTTGGTAACTATATTGAGCCGTTTTCTGCAAGTCTGTGGTTTAAAATGTGTTGGGGATGATGGAGCGTTTCTTCAAAACTAGGTCAAACATGTCTGTGACATTCCAGTGCAAGTTGAAGCAGTGGTCAGCAATCCATAAGCACTTTTCTCAAGGGCTTACAGATCAACACCTTGTTCTGCCAGCACATGACAACCAGGGCTCATTTTGTTTTCTATTCTCTTGTTTCATCATATATGTGTGATGTGTGCTGACTGCTATGTGGTCATTCTGTTGTCAATATGTAATTTGTTATGGTTTATGAAACCACAATGGTGTGTGTGAGTGTGTGTGTCAGCCAAAATGCACAGCAGGGCCTGGACCAGCACTGTGGCCATCTGTGTGTGTGTGTGTGTGTGTGTGTGTGTGTGTGTGTGTGTGTGTGTGTGTGTGTGTGTGTTTCTCATGAGCCGCCTGTTCAGTGATTCATTCACAGTGTCAGTGCTGGGCCACATGACTGAGAACAGGTGGCACTCTGGTGTACCTCCCAACACACACGAAAACACACACACACACACAAACACACACACACGCACAAAAAAAACATACAAAAACACACACACACCTCCACTTGCATCCTGAGAACACACAGCACCTGCCATGTGTTCACAGCTCGAGGTGCGCCAGCCCTAAAATGACGTCACCACGTGCACCTCTGAATTTTTGTAACTTGGGGCACGCTGCGCTGCCAGTTCAACATGGTTGGCTGGGAAGACTGGCCGAGCAGGTTTGCCTTACAAACATCTGTATGATTTTTCATGTACAGACCACAGGGAGTCAAACAGCCGTAAAATATGTGGTCAGAGAGAGACACCACACTGGGAAAAAAAAGAAGCATTTTGCTGGAGAGTGTGGAAAAACATTAGAGAACGCTTTGTCAAAGCTAAAAAAACTTGAGTGTTCTTAACAGTGTTAGAGGCAGACAGTAATTTCTATTTGGAGATAAAAGACAGTCAAGTTTATAAGTAGAGTAGATAAATGTAACGTTTGGCGGCACGTCTGTGTTTATCATGGATGTGTTTACTAGTTTACTACTGTTGCCAGGCAGCCTGCTTTCCTTTACTTCCGCTCTCTTCTTCTTCTCTACTACTTCTTGCTCTTTCACAGATTATTTTGTCCATACGCCCCCTGGTGTTTTGGAGAATACTGCAACAAACAATGCATTGAGCATAAAAATCTCTGTGCATGCTCATAGTGCCCCCCCCCCCCCCCCCCCCCACACACACACACACACACACACACACACACACACACACACACACACACACACACACACACACACACACACACACACACACACACACACACACACACACACACACACACACACACACACACACTGTATCTCTTATAAACTAAGAATGTGACCTTTTAATAAATGGTTGTGGTTGACAGCTGTTGCAACCTAAATGTCACCAGCTCGCTGGTCTTCCTCCTCACACTTTACATGTAACCACTCAGTCTGTCCTCTCTTCCCTCCTCTCTCCTTCTGTAACATCTACTGTTGGTCAATGTTGCTAAAGTGTTAGCATGGAACAGCAAAGTGAGTGAGCTACCGTACTTTAGACACATGGATTAATTTGGTCTATTTCCACAAACCATTCCACTCCAAGCGGAAAACCTCTCTATCTTTCATTTCTCTCTTCTTTTCTTTCTCATTCTTCTATTTTCTTGCTCTCCCATCTTTCTCTCACTCTGATATTCTACCTACAGGGCTGCAACATAAAACAAACCCACACATGGCGGCTTCCATATGTTTTTCTATTGAGCTTGTACACACAGAACCAACACATTATACATAGCCTTAGGCAGTGTGTGTGTGTGTGTGTGTGTGTGTGTGTGTGTGTGTGTGTGTGTGTGTGTGTGTGTGTGTGTGTGTGGGACAGTTGTGTCAATATAAGGCAGATATAGCTGGCTCAGCCTTCACTGATCTTGCAGCCCGATGGTTAAGGCCCCAAACCTTTGAACTCAAGGTCAAAGGTCACACCCCCTAAAGGGCCACAGCTGGCCACACTATAAAGGTGGATTGGCTGTGTGTGTGTGTGTGTGTGTAGGTGGGTGAAGTAGAATGTGGGGGAGCAGGGCCACCTTAAAAGAAGGAATGCCAGAGAGAGCAAGTGTGTGTTGGAGGCTGAATTGTTGCAAGGGTAGAAAACATTCTTTCATGACACATTGAATAAATGTCACAAGCTTTGACATAATCATTTGACCTTGATCGATATCAGGACTGTGGGAAGAGAAAGAGGGGGGAAGGTTGTGAGAAAGATAGAGAGAGAGAGAGAGACCTTGAGAGAGAGAGGAAGGAAGGCATGGCAAGGCAAGGCATACAGTTTTAAATGATAATTGTATTAACACACGCAGCGACAGATAAAGAACGAGACCATGTGAGAGCGAACATCAGAGAGATAATGAAAGGCTGAGCTAGACAGAGATAGAAAGATATAGAAAGTTGTGTTTATCTTTTGTCTGTAAAGGTTAACTAGTGGGAGCATCTCCCTTTGACCTTAAGCAGCACAGGGAGAGAGGCAGAGGGGTGGAGCACCACAGACTCTGCTCAGAGGTGGAGAGCAGCAGAGATGTAGAAGCTGAGAGGGATGGGTGAAGGATGGAGGAAAGGCCAGACAGAAGATGAAAAAGGAGAGAAAACCAAGATAAGTAGGTTAAGAGAGATAAGGAGGGAGTGATATAGCACTGTGTTTTAAAGCAAAAGGCTCTGTTGGAAGTATGTTGCTAAAAGGCACAGTGAAAAGATGAAGTATGATCCAGGAAGTCCAGTTTTAAGTAGTAGATTTAGTGCCAAAGCACAACCCAATGTTTTACAATACAATGCAAAAGGATTTCACGCCTCGGGAAGGTTATCATGGCAAAAATCAGTCCATCCACCTCCTCAAAAGTCAAAACAGTGGAAATATGGAATTAATGTTACATAGTAATCAGTTATGGGTGCTTGCTTGTATTTGATTGGCCAATGCAGTGAGTTTCTGGATGCACATTGCGTTACAGCAAATGTTGTGCCAAAAAGCTCTGCACACCTGAATGTGTTAGAGACCAGTACAAATTTAATAAAAGTGAAAACTTCTGCAGACTCATTGCAGGTTGATTTACTGATACAAATCTAAAAAAAATTTTTTAAATGATTATTTTTTATACATTTTTTAAAAGAAAATTGGTGTCCTTAAAGGTTGGATTTTTCCTCATTTTTTAAATTAAGGCATTAAGATCAATTTCCAAAAGATGATTTTTTTTTATTCCTCTTTTTAGTCAACTTTAGCATGGTTGTATTCACTTATGCTAGACCACAAAAATAAAAAAACACCTTGAAAAAAAAAAACACAGACACAAGTCATCAATTTTCAGTCAAAAGGGCTATAGTCAAAGAAACAACAGACCTAAAGGCTACACACCCAGGTATTCCACCCCAAAGACACAAACACATATATACTGTACAAACACACACAAACTGATGAACATACGCAAAACACATATCTACATTCTGTACATGCAATGCAGTACACTCACTTCTGTCCAACAGATGCAAAGGCACCATCTGACACTTTGCTGCATGCTGTGCATACTGACCTAGTGTACAGTAAACTCAACTTTAGCATCAACTTAATGGAAAACACACACACACCGCTCAGCGTGTGTGAGCCTGCATGGCGTGAGTAGAGTAGCCATGCTTGGGTTGCTCCAGCCCTTAGTCACTAGTGATTCAGTAGGTCCCTTCAAGTTAGGGCAGTGAGCTTCATACCTGCACACGCACACACACACACGCACGCACACACACACACACACACACACACACACACACACACACACACACACACACACACACACACACACACACACACACACACACACACACACACACACACACACACACACACAGCTGCAGGAGTGGTGGTAGATGACAGGGTTTTCTTCTACAGTGTCTTTCAGTCTAACATTCACTGTCTGTCAGTGTGTCTCTCTGTGCCGTGGCCATTTGTCTGCTGTTGTGTGTTTAAAGGCAGTCACTCAGAACAGGTTAAATCCTTGAATGGAGCTTTAGTCACCAGCCTCGGTGCGGATACTACAAAATGAGCACTAATCAGCACACATCAAGAAACTAATCATGAGTGTGGACACTTTGTTTTGTGAACAACTTTAGATCTCCTTGAAATTCAATCAGACCACATCCTGATCTTGTGTGTGACATCAGGGTGTAGATAAGGACATTTGTAATAGCATGCTGTTGTTCTAGTTGTTTGAATGAGAGGGTGGTTATGTCAATAAGGCATTGGTTCACTCACTGTAGCCTGTTTTACAGATTCCATGAATTGCAGGTGATCATTCAACTGGTTGGTTAAAACTGTTCAGACAGGATGTTATTCATGTGTTTTCATGTTTGTATCAAATCTACATTTCTCACCAAACCTCCAAAAAGTGAAATAGAGATAGTAAGACTCACCTGTTTTTGCATGTTTGGTCAGAACTGTTGCTAATTAAAAAGCCACATGGAAAATACCGGTATATTAAATGTCACACCACTCAAGCCCAATAGACTGGATTTGAACTGAGTGGAGAATGTATTTTTGTGTGTGCGCATGCATGAAAGAGGCAGTAGGTCTCATTTGCCAGTAAACATTCAAGTGTTTGTGTGGCTGGAGTTGGCGGAGCTACAAACAGTGAGGAGGAGTGTCAGGTTGACTGTGGTCGGGGCTGTTTGGCTCAGTGAACTGCTGCCACACTGCTTCAGTAAAAGGTCATGGTCAAAGAACCACGGCTGGCTCACAAACCGCCACACCCACTCTTGACTCCCACACACTCACACATGCGACAAATGAATGGATAGACAAGACAGACAGGCTGACTTCCTCTTTGGGGACAAGCAGGAAAATGACACCCACTTAAAGAGGAGGGGGTGACAGACAGAATCACCGATACCACACCACACTCACCCCAAGACTGTCTGAAAACTCAGCAGCCGTGAGCCCACAACCAGACAAATAGGAAGACAGACAGACAGACACAGCGGAGACAAGAAGGAACAATTGGTAATAAATCGTGTCTAGACAGACGCTAATGAAAGCAGCTCGACTGTGACTGCTGCTAAAATCAAGATGTGAACAGTATGATCTCTCTCTCTCTCTCTCTCTCTCTCTCTCACACTCACACTCACGCCTAAATTAATCATGGCTTTGCCATCAAGCTCTGAAACGCTGACTTGTCACTTTTATCCCTAAAAATATGGAGTTATAGTCCTATCTTTATTCAATAGTGCATTCTTTCAATTTGAGAGCATTTCGCACTGATAGTACGTTCAGGTTTTGTAATAATTTCCCTCAAAACCTTGCTCTCACACTCAAATAGTCACTGCTCACGCTTGGATTTGCTCTGCTTGTGCTCAAACTTTCTGCTTGGACTCAGATATGTTGTTGCTTGGACAGATTTCCTGCTCTCAGATTTAGCCCTTCTCCTCACACTCTGCACGCTTGCAAATCTTCTCCTCTCGGATTTGTCCTGCGTGCTCGGATTTTTGTGTGTTACAATTCTATCAAAATCCCCCAACCAATAGAATGCCTGCTCTAGTGTTGACTAATGAAATGATCCCTCATCCCTCGCTTTACGTTGAACGTCCGTTGCGGGTGGCTGCTCTGTAACCAAGTTTATTTACCCCCGCTGTCCGTTGCTTTATTAGTAGTGAAATAATAAGCAACGGAAAATCGTGAAAAGCAGTAGGATACTTGAATATGTCATTTTCTAGTAGGGGTGTCACGATTCTCCAAATCCTCGATTTGATTCCATTTTCGATTCTACGGTCACGGTTCGATTTGATTCTCGATTTATTTTATTTTTTTTTTAAAGCACAGGTTGCTATGCCATTTTTAGACTAGACTTGTATGTAATAAAATATCTGACCTTTGTTCGCAACATTTATTAACAACATGTCTTCAGTCAATTGGAAACTTGACAATTTGTCAATAAAGTAAAAAGAAAAAAAAAGTTTTCCGACAATCCTGAGAGCAGACTCGGAGTTTTGGCGTTTGTAGCCCCCAACGTCGTCAGGCTGCGCTGCCTGGAAGTCACTAGGATTAGGCAATGGTTATGGTTGAAGACAACGGTCGCAGCGCTGCCTGTAAGGCTTAGTTGGAGGCTTAAAACACCTTCGAGCCAGCACAGCAGCTGAGCAGACCGATACCAAAGAGGACGACTCTGCAGTGCACTAACGTGTTGCTCTCTCTAATATAACCAATATAAGCTGCTCTGTTTAGGCTACAAAATGTGCATGCGGGCTGAAATTCAACCGTGCGGTTTTGTGGGATAAAGCTATAAGCAGTAGGAATATCCGCTAGCTGCTAGGCTAATGTGCAACGGTAAACACACAGAATATGGTACACGCACATAGCAGAGCTTGCAAACTGTGGCTTTTTTGTTGACAACGCGACATAGCTCACTGGAAATCCAATATACTTCCACACTTTCACACACTTCAGTGAAAGTGGAGGGGGCTCAAGTTCTGTTGATGGGTCTCCAGCATCTGCCATGCTATCTTTTGACTGGCTGTAGCTAAATTACAGGAGGTTGACTGACTCGCAGCACGTCAACACGTGTTTTTTTCCACTTGACATGCCGACCGGATGTGACATGGGGGCGTGGCAGTATCGATGATTCAATTTTTTTATTCGATATTCAAGACTGTGACTTAATTTCGATCGATTTCAAATCGAAATTGTGACACCCTTATTCTCTAGTCCCACCATCAGGCCAAGGTTTCTACTTGTACAGACACTACTGTACAGTGGAGTGGAGATTTTACAGAATAAATCATGACAGCAGACATCCATGAAATTTGCTGACCAAAATTAGGGTTCAAACGGGTTAAAAACCTTGGGGAAAACTTTGCTTTTTTTGACTGCCACTGTTATAGCAAATGGTGAGAGCTGGTCACTTTAAATGCCAAACAAACATGAAGAGACACTGGTTGTGCTGATCACTCAAGCTTACGACATGCTCACTCTACTGTAGTGTAACATTAGCGTTATTTATTAGCAACACAACTCATGTCTCTGAACCCTAAATAACACAAGTGTTATGACCTCTATCTGAAGGTAAAGCATAGCAAACCATGTACCTATCACTCATTACGGTCATTGGTATACAGGTCACTTGATGAAAAATGGGTAAATATATAAGGCCCCAACCGAAAGGTTTGTGATGGCAGGTAACTTCATGTCAATCAACAAGCTAGTTGCTGTGATTGAGAAACAAGCAGCAAAATGACAGACACCTCATCAGTTGCAGAGTATGGCTTGAATTTAAAATAATTGAATTCAAAGTCAGAGTCCAATTGAAATGTAAGAAAAATACAGTAACGCGTTACTCTAATCTGACCACTTTTTTCAGTAACCTAGTAACGAGTAATCTAACGCGGTACTATTTCCAAACCAGTAATCAGATTAAAGTTACTTATCCAAGTCACTGTGCGTTACTATTTTTGTCATTTTCCTTAGTAAAAAAAATATATTTGCTTTCTTCTTGCGTCTCGGGGAGTGAAGTCACTGTATGCGACAAGTCACGTTTTCAGCATGTGGACAGTTCACGTGTACCACGCAGCGACACAAACGTAAACAGGGAGGAGAGAGATGCGCGTTTTCTAGCTGGAAATACAGTCACTATTTTGAGTTTGTGTCCGCTAAAGACGGCAATATTAAGGTTTGTTGTACACTCTGTGCTGGTGGCGACAAAGTGCTATCTAGCTACAAAAATACTATGTCAAATTTGAAGAAACATTTGGAGTCGCAGCACTGCAGTCAAACTTACAGAGCAAGTCCCACCAGGTGGTGCGAAGCAGAGAGAAGGAGGTCCCCCACCACCTAAACAACAAAAGCTGGACTTCAGTGCAAAACCAGTAAGTGGGGGAAGAGTTGAAGAAGTTGTTGGGGCATTATGTTGTAGCAGAAATACTGCCCTTAAACACTGTTGACTCGCTCTCTTTCGTGCCATAATAAACCAGATCCTACTACTGGCAACGCTGAGCTGCCTCACAGTAAACCGGTTGTCATTTTTATGTTGAGGCTGTGGGGGTGTTGTCGGCAGTTGCTGAATGTAACTAATAAAGTAACTTGTAATCTAACTTTGTTGCTTTTAAAATCAAGTAATCTGTAAAGTAACTAAATTACTTTTTCAAAGTAACTGTGGCAACACACTGCTGGTAGCTCAAAACCAATAACATTTGAATGAAGAGAAGCAGGCAGACGGCATGCCTAAAAATCACCCCACGCACACACGCACGCACGCACGCACGCAGACAGGCAGACAGGCAGACAGACAGACAGACAAACAGAGTGTGTCCTGAGGCATTCCCTTAATACAAGCTAAACAAAATAAACACGTTGGAAGAAGAAGAAAAGAAAGGGATCTTTTTGTTGAGGGTAATACATTGTGGGACTCTGTTAATGAGTCATAACAACAGCATTTCCCTCACCCTTTAAGAAACTGTGTGTGTTGTTTTGTGTGTATGTGTGCAAAATGATGAGGGAATAAAAGGAGTTTATGAGGAAGGTGTGTTTAAGGCTGTAGGCATTAGCCCAGGATGCACTCTTACTGTCTCTGGTGCTAAGTGTGTGTGTGTGTGTGTGTGTGTGTGTGTGTGTGTGTGTGTGTGTGTGTAAGAGAGAGTGAGAGAGACAGACAAAGCTGGAGAGTGGTCAGACAAGTCCTGCCAAGCCCACATACCAGTGCATTCCACTGCTAAACTGTACTATCCAGTTGCATAATGCCATTTAAGTTAACCGTCACATACCAAATCGACTGACTCAGGACTTTATAATCACACTGCTATGTGTGTATTCGCTCCAAACCACAATGATTTCATACCTAATAAATATAAAAATGGAAATTTCTAATTTGCAATCAGCCACACTGGGTGAGCTTAACAATGGTGTGTTTGAGAGTGAAAGTGAGCTAAATAACAGCGCATGAAAGAGCAGTACTGTGTAGGTTACACTGGTGTATAGCTTGAGCTGCATCTTCTGCATCTGCTCACAAAGACTTCTTTATCTGCTGTGGCACACGTGATCCCCACATGGTGGCTTATACCGTCTTCACAGGACCACACACACACACACACACACACACACACACACACACACACACACACACACTCTCGAATATGTATTCTCACTATATGATAAGCACTCAATCACTTTCACCAGCAAGTAAGCATACAACCCCATAATGTATACACACCAACTCTGCCCTTCTCCTCCTATGTGTCTGTATGGTAAGTCTCTTCCCATAGTCATTTAAAAGAATACGCCACCGTTTGTTGAAATAGTGCTTATCACGGTCTACCCGGACTGTAGATAGGTAGGCCAATGCATTTTTTGTCTCAGTGCCAGTAATTCGTTTTTTGTCTTTTGTTGGCTCACTTTTACTCACAATATGCTAACCGGCAACATAGGATTCCATTCACTACGCTAAGCTAACTAGCGGTGGTGGTGCCGGTGTTGCACTGGACTAAAACAATGCATGCACAAAAAATGCTTTGGCCCACCTATCTACAGCTAGGGAAGACCGTGATAAGCCCTTTTTCAACAAACGGTAGCATATCCCTTTAAAGGGCTCCCTCCAGACACTGTGACCCCACACTTCCTGCACTGGGTAGGCGCCAGAGCAGATGGGAGCGCACGCGTGTGTGTGTGTGGTTGTGGTGAGTCCCTCCCAACCTTACTTGTCAGTGTGTATCTATTAAGGTGTAACTGCCATAACAAAGAAACTAAGTCACGCGGGAAGACAGAAAGCAGAACAGAGCAAAACTGAGAGAAGCTCTGCAGAAATTAATTTCATGGTGTGAATGACAAATGTTTCACGTCCTCTATCTCACCATACCTAACCCTAAAGAACATATGAGAGGTAGATAGAGTAATAGTATCCACATTGGAAAACAATGCATTCTAATACTCTGATCTCCCTTTTGGCTGATTATAATATTGTAATATCACTCTGTCGCTGAAATAAATCTGCTAAATGCCTGAAATAAAAATGAAAGTGGGGAAAATGCTTGGACTGGTATTATTTTTTGATGGCCAAGGACCAGCTCTCCTGAGTCTTATATAATTGTGCCTTGACATTAACACGAGAGTTGCTGATGTCAGCAGGGAGTGTTGTTGTGTGTGTGTGTGTGTGTGTGTGTGTGTGTGTGTGTGTGTGTGTGTGTGTGTGTGTGTCTTCATGAATGTGTGCCATGATCATATTGTTCCTCTGGTGTTGATACATTTGATACCAACATGAAAAATGGACGGCCAATATGTGCGCTGTCAATTATAAATAACCAAAGATAGCTATAAATATTAGTAATGGTGTGTGTAGCATTACGTGTGTGTGTGTGTGTGTGTGTGTGTGTGTGTGTGTGTGTGTGTGTGTGTGTGTGTGTGTGTGTGTGTGTGTGTGTGTTAGATACAGTATGAATATCACATGCAGTGGGAGGGACTTAAGCAACTTTATAGTAGGGCCGAATTCCATTCGCAAATACTCTGCCAATCTGTTGTAATCATTATTGTAATCCTCTTCCATAGGAAATCAAGTGCAGGCAACCTTATGAACATGATTCACACACAGTTTCTGCTAATGCTGCATTTGATCCTTCTACATCTTGTATTGTGTCCTTATTTGAGGTGTGTGCAGTATGCGTGTCTCTGTTCTTGTATTTGAAGTGTGCGTGTGTGTGTGTGTCTAAGACATGCCTGTGTGTGTAAATGTGTGTCCTTGACCAGCTGCACAGGGCAGAGGAAATGAGGCGGAACTCAATCTGGTCCACACCTGTCTGTCTCCCTCTGGTGGGAGGAGCCTAGAGCCACCCACCCACACACACAGCAAATAGATTATGCATGCAGCAGCCAGCTAAGGAGATTGGATCTATTAATGTATACCGAGACGGTTTTATGTTTGTGTACGCTTCACGAGAGAGAGGAAGGACAGAGAAAGAGAGATCAATGGTATGTATTTGTGTTTGTGCTGCATAATGGGGTGAGAGGGAAATATATTAAAAGAGTGACACTCATTAAGTAAAGAGAAAGCGAGAATGACAGACACAGGCGAGAGGGAAGACTCCTTTAGGAGAAAGTATACAGGAGCGAGGGATGTGGTGGAGGCATGGAAGATGAAGAGATCGGGGATGACAGTGTGAGCCACACAAGGACAGAGAGAGAGAGAGAGAGCGTGCACTGGTGAGGGAGGGTGGGGGGTTACTTCGGGACGCCAGAACCCAGTGACATGACATAGATGCACTGTGCTACTGTGCAGAGAGCAGAAGGGATGAGGGTATAGAGCGACAGAGGAGGAGGAGAAGAAGAGGGGGATGGGTGTGTGAGAGCTTACTGCCTCTCTGCTCTATTTCCACACAGTTCTGTGGAGAAGATGATGGTAGGCTAAGTGTGGCGATGAAAATGTGTCTCTATATGTTAAAAGAGCTGATTGTTACACCAATTCATCATTACAATTACTGTTAAGAATGAATTGCTGATCCCCTACGAAGAGATTCTGAGGAAAGATTCTAAAGCCCAGTTTAAGACTGAAGCCATCTGCATCTGAGCAGCTGCAAAGGTCTACCTGGCGTACATTTTGTACACACCTACACACACATTGACTGCACCTATGTAGAACATGTCAACGTATGTAGATACTCAAGTAAGGGACTGGGCTTTTGGTGTTAGAGTCCCTTAGCTCTGAAACTTCCTACCTGAGGATCTGAGACTTGAGAGATCTGAGAGTCAATTCTGCTGCCTGAGTCATAAAATCCGACAGTGCACAAGCACTGACTAGCAAGACATACTTCTGCAATTTCTCTCTCAGCGTCTGCTGTTGTTTATGTGTCATGTTGAATGCTAGTTTCGCATTGTCAGACCTTCCTCCACAGCGCTGCAGAGGAGGGTCTGGCTAATCCACACAGCATTCCGGGATGGGAGAAAAACATGCTCTGGTTTATTGCCATTTCTTTAAACCAATCACAGTCGTCTTGGGCAGCACTCAACGCTGGATGGAGCCACGGTGCCGCTGCAAAACAGCCTCTGGAAGGAACTTGTTTTGGTGGAGCATGTGTACGTTCAAAAGTTGTTTTAGTCGTGCAACAGAAAACTCAGATTGGACAGATAGTCTAGCTAGCTGTCTGGATTTACCCTGCAGAGATCTGAGGAGCAGTTAACCATGGTCCTCAGAAATCCGGATCTGGCCGAAAAGAAGGACATCCGGCGGAATTTCCGGCGGCACCAGAACAATCCCAGAAGTGGAACGTGGATATAGACTATGTTGAATATGTTACAGAAATGTTACTAGGTCTGGTAAGATTGCTGTCGTGACTTGGGTGCTTATTCAAACATGAGACTAACATGTTAAATTGCCATCAGATTAACGTAAAGTAGCACATGTCTGGAAGAGGCAAAAGGATGTTTATCTTCTTCTGTAAAGATTCAGTAAACAGAGAAACACCAGGGAGAGACAGAAGAGACAAAACGCATGCTATATGCAGCAATTTTAATGCAAAACAGATTCAGATGCACACATTGTAGCATAGAGAAAATTATATATGCTGTCTTGTCTGCTCGATACCACATACACACACCATCAAATTTCCAAGTCGCATGCAGAGGACCTTACAGCAGAAGCTTCCACCCACACACACAATCATTTGTATTTCTTTTCACTACAGAATGGCAAGTATTTAGCATACATATATGCATGCAGGCGGGCTATCAGTCTGCCAACATATAACAGCAGAGCTCTCCATCCATCCTTCCTTGCATACACCCTAACCCCTATTCATCTCATCCCCTGCTTTCCTCCATCCCTCCCTTCACACCTGCCAGGCCTACAGCAAGGTCACACACCTCAATTACCCTACACACACACACACACACACACACACACACACACACACACACACACACACACACACACACACACACACACAGAGAGACGGAGTGTGATAGGGAGGGAAGATAAGACAGGAGGGGGTGAGAGCGGATTTCACGCTACCCTGAGCACTGGCTAGCGTGCACCAGTGTTTTGGACATTTTATTTAGGATGTACCTGCTCTCTCCTCTCTGCTTTATCTCCCTGTTTGGATCTCTGGTTCAGGCGACCATAAGCATTATACTTTGATAAATACCTTTATCAGCCAACCATATGAATAGTTACCAATTATGGTATCTGCACATATTATGTGTGAAAAAACAGGAATGCTGCTTCACAGCATGATCACAAATCTGTGTCAAAAGTGTTCAGATTGAAATATTCACAAAAAAATGTGTCATTGCTATTTTTTATCACAACTGCATGCAGCAATGTAACGTGAGCAGCCGCAAAGAGACTTAATAATCACCGGCTTAACATCACTTATAGTCTGAATATCAGGCTGCAACATTGACACTAATGTGCCTTACAAATAACCCATCATGAATCCCAATGTGCCTAATAGCCATATTAATGTACTTGTGTTAAATGTGATCCTCCTATTAGGGCTTTTTGTATCTGCAGGCAGACTGCTGTTCACCCATGCAGCCACGGGATGCAACCAGCTGTGTTTACTCTGTGGGCTAATACAGCTGCCATATGGCATCAGAGTACAGGACACACACACTGCTCCTGGAAACTGCAAACACAGTGCCCAAACAGCACACAGTGCATGCACAGGCCCGTGTTTAAACCTCCAGTTTGATTGGAAACTTTGAATAAAAGACTCTGAGGAGTTGGTCTAAACCTAAAAGTTGGGAATAAATAGAAAGATTTCTGAAAAAATATTTTGTAGCAGTGGGAGGGTGGAGTCCAGTTTGGGCTGTAACACTCATTAGAACCACATCCCTGCTCCAATATATTAAAACCACCTATACATGTCAGCCAATGACCATCAGCTGATGAATGTAGAAGTTTTTATTGCCTTAGCCATCTCTTATTAAAGATTTTTCAACTCCCAAAGCCACTTGAATGCATGGACTTGTTTTTTTGTTTTTTTTATGCCTCAAAAAGAATAGTATATATTTAGGGTCATAGTTTCCATTTTCTGCTGAATGAATAAAGAGGGAAGAAGACTGAATATGCAGTGTTGAGAATCAGAGTACAAACACTGTGAAGCCTGTAACTCTACTCTCTACATCAGTGATAGAAATCCTGTGGGAGAGAGCGTCAGCCTGTCTCATGACCTCCTCCATCACCCTGCCCCACCCAACCCACACACACACTCTTTACCATATTGCATCAGTGGAGTACAGTATAGGCAGCTTCCAGAGTGACATCTAACACTAGTCAAACAAAGGAAACAGAGAAAATCAATTACAACACCATCACTGCCCCCCCCCCCCAACACACACCCATCCACTTCTCCCTTCTCTGATCTTTGCAATCAAAGCCATCTGATCACAGTGTGTGTGTGTGTGTGTGTGTGTGTGTGTCCATGTATTCATGCATGTGCGTGCTTGCGTGCGAAAGCGATAAAGATGCAAAAAGCCAAAAGAGTTGAGGTTTGGACAGATGCATTTCTAGGTTTTGATTGACACAGATTTACAAGTTTATGATTAGGAGGAACAAAGGGGGACATGACCAGGGAAGGAGAAATAAAAGAAAAAAGGGTAGACAGAAAGAAGAGAAGGCTGTGGATGGATGGAAGAGAGGCATAGTGCAGACAGACAGAAAAGGGATGGAGGGCTCAAGTCCTCGAGACAGATCCTGTTACCGGTCTGGGGGTAAGCAGGCGCGCAAGCACGGACGCTCCCGCACACACACGCACACACACACACACACGCACACACACACACATGCACACACACACACACACACACACACTTCACAGTTCACACAGGTCACAGTGCACCCGCTGCCCTCCAGACACACTCATGCAGAGACACAGATATCCTCGTAAACGCTCCAAGACAGACGCAGCTTTGATTTCTCACACACTGCTTTATACGCACACACCGAATGCACACCCGCCATTTCTACAAATGCATGACTGACACAATTGCACTTATAAAATAATGTCTAAACATACGCACAATAAAATCTGCTAAAACACAATAACCAAAAAAACAGGCAAATTTGAAAGATTTGAATGGATCTTACCAAATAAATTGACTCCTGAGTGGCTCAGCTGTGACTTATGACTTGTGTATTGAGAAGAAGTGGAGCGAGAGACATTGTGGGAGACACTGGCGCACACACAAAGGCACAGTTATAGAAGTTACACAAGTGACAGGGGTCAGGGTTCAGTGTGGAACTGGGTTAAAGAGACAGGTGATGTAACATGAGAGAAAGCAAGAGCAGGAAAAAGACAGGAAGAAAGGGGAGAAGAAGAGAGCAAAGAGGAGGTAGCAGGTTGGGTAGAAAAAAAAAATGATAAAGAATAGAAGAGGGGGAGAACATGGAGGAATAGGAGGAGGAAGTAGATAATGGGAAGAATGGGCAGAAATAAAAGAGGAAAATTAGGAGAAGACACAATCTACAAAGCAAAACTTCCCCCCTCCTCGTCGATCAGTTAATTACAGCTTTCACCCTCAAGACACACACACACTTTTTTTTTTATTGTTATCGCAATATCAACTGGTGCAATATACATATCGCAAAAGGCTGCAATATATTGCGAAACTCAGAGATGTGTTATTTGAAAGAAAATATCAGCAGAATACTGCACTTTAAAATGTAACTGTCGCTTTTTTTAGTGCTGCCTTTTATGTTGATTCAATGTTAATTTTTTTCAGTAAAAGCAAGTTGGAAACGATTTCCTTGTATTTGTTTTATATTATACATATAACAAGCACTTTCTTGTATTTTAGCAGAATACTGAAAGCAGCAGAACTGAGAACCCTAACACACACACACACACACACACACACACACACACACACACACACACACGGGTGCTGACTGCAGACCAGACTACTGACAAGAACAAGCTGAAAGCCCCCAGACCACAACACACTGGACGGGATAAACCCACTTTTTCTCCACCTACTTAGAAACATAATCAGGTTAATGCATGACCATAAGTCAATCAGATGGATCGATTGAGGTCACTGTGGGGTCACTCACATGTCATAGCCAGTGTGTGTGTGTGTGTTTTTATGTGTGTAATAAACATCCACAGATGTGTACTAAACTGATCACTGGAGTCAGATGTAGAGTTTAACTGGTGTGTATTGCTGTTTTCCCATGTTGCTAGGCTTCTGCTGAATGCTGCTTGAATAGATTGAACCTTGGGGGATAGAAATTGGCTCTTACTGTACACCTATTTCTGAAGCAAGTAAAACCAGTGAGACCTGTGAGACCAGGTGGGACTGAACACTACGTTTAAGTCTTGCATCATTAACAACAGAAGCCAAACACATACCTGGGAGCAAACCCAGCTCCCTGACGGAGGTTGTGAAAGAGACTCACCTTGTCATTCACAAAGATTCCCAGGCACAAACACTCAAGTGCAAAACATAACCTGCATCTACTTTTGAAGGTGGTTCCAAGCACATACACTCAGCTTCACACACAAACACAGATGCAGACAAAAGTAATGAAAACTTCACATGCAAAAACAATGAGAAGCTGGGCATGAGAAACACCAGAAATAAACAAACACAGAGAAAACGAAAAGGAGAACAGCATTGGAGCAGAAACATTAAAGAGCCTGCATATTTGTTATGTGCACAATTACAGAGTGCAGTAAAAACACAGGGCAATGGCCAATCGTCATGTGTTTGTGTGTGCTTATGTGGATCTGTGTTTGTGCACTTATATTATACTTTATATACTATACATTTTAGACATTTAGTAGCTGCTCTTACCCAGAGTGCAGCAGTAGCATAAGCTTCTAAGCAGATATCATTACGAGCAGCTAATAATGAATACAAGTAACAACACATTCCTTTATCTTAGGAATATTCATGCATCATATTCAGGGAAATAAAGACTCTAGTAAAAGCCACGCACAATCAAATACCTGACAGGTTTCTTGAATTATAAGATATAAAAGCTTCTGCATCCTTCATTAGACGTGAATTATACTAGACGCATCCAAGGTGGCGCGGATTTATAGCGCGCGAGCCAAGGTCGTGCACCAATCTTTTTTTCAGCAGCGCACGACCGAAGCATGAACGAGCTCGAGGGTAACCGGATGCCAGGACTCTCAGAGTGACTGCAAGTCTCTCTGGTAAACTTACTGGGTTAAGATTAGTTCTTTTATGGTGAATGAAAGGCTTGATCTGACGAAGTAGGTCATTGAATCAAATCGAAGCATTGACGTCAATGCTGCTGCCAGTTCTTCAGCTTCAGTTGTTTACCTTTTTCTTCTTCTTCTAGTCTGTAGAAAGAGCAATGTCGGTAGCCTTTCCTCATTAGCGCCACCGCTGTTTAGGAGAAGACCGCAACTAGTGTCGCGAGCACCAGCGCGGATATAAATAGTCACGACGATCTCATGACGTCACATTTGGAAGCACCAGATGGGCTGCGTCTAGTATATAAGAGCCTTTACAGAGCTAGCAAACTTTAACAATCCACAACCCTTTACAAACATGATGCAAGAGACGCTATATCCACACTGCACCACCGTTGACCTTTGCCAAGAAGTGATAAAAATCAGCCATGCAGCGAGGACTTGTACATGGCGCGCGCACACACACACACACACACACACACACACACCTACACACAAACCTGTGTACGCCAGTCAAAAGCTCCTTGTTACAGAGGCCACAAGAAACCCATAGAACAGTCACACAATCTCTGTGTGTTCAGGTGTGTGTGTGTGTGTGTGTGTGTGTGTGTGTGTGTGTGTGTGTGCGCGAGATAGATTTTGTCTTCACTCAGCCTGCCAATCCCCTGTCTATCCCCAGTAGTTGTGACACAGCCCTTTCCTGACTGACAACTGGAAGCCATTACCTTAAATCAACAAACCTCAGCTTGTCTCCATCACACAAAGACCCCATGTGCATGCTCAGCATACTACATCTGCCAATGGCCCTCTGTATGGGGTGTGTGTGTGTGTGTGTGTGTGTGTGTGTGTGTGTGTGTGTGTGTGTGTGTGTGTGTGTGCATTAAAAATGTCTCAGCATGGATTCTCTCAATCTCCCATATATCTCTTCATCTCCAGCCCTTTATCTTTTCTCTTGTGCATCTCTCTGACTGCAGCTCAGGTTCAGACAAACTTGGGACGTAGGTTTGACTTTCCACCAGACTGCCTAGCCTCTCTGTCTCGAGTAGCGACTCTAGAGTCATAGTGAGAGAAACAAAGTGTCTCCCCCCTGTGTTTTCTGACCAAGGTGGGACATCTTTAGCAGGAAAAGTTAACCCTCTCCTTGATTTCATGTTGTTTATGGAGAAGGAGAACCAGGAAATGAGTCAGGGGAAATGCAATTCTACAAAGCCATGGTCGAGCGACGTATAGTTACATTTTTCGAGAGGTGCACGTCAGGCTCCGGCATAGGGTCCGGCGTAGACGCAGAGGGCTCTGACGGGGTACACCATTGATTCAACGCAGAAGCATAAAACAGCCTTTACTGTCTGCTAATCATATACAGCTACCTACACATGCTAGTTTCAATGGTGGATATTAGCTCCAAGGCCAAAGCTAATCTGCCTGAGCCCTTTGACACTGCATAATAGAATTAACCACCTAAGCCTTATTCCTCTGTGCCTTAACAAACTGTGCTTATGAATTTAAAACTAGTGTAGTCATAGATAAAAAGCCTCATAGAAAAAGCCTCAGACCAGAACATTTAGCCACAGAATTAAATGCAACTAGAGTACTACTGTCTGTTCTTTGTGTGTGTGTGTGTGTGTGTGTGTGTGTGTGTGGCAGAAATACATGCTTAACAACAGAGTAACTTTTTGCACAAATTCTGGCAAGTATGCTCTGAACAGCTTACACTTGTGTAAGGAGAATACTTTAAGCACTTGCACCAATGTGCAGTATTTAATACGCCACATTGCACCTTGGAAATCTTTTGGAGACAAAACAAGGCCAGCTGGTACCACCCACTACCTATAAACAATATTTGCTTCAAACACATTCCAAAGATTGTAGAGGACTTTGTTGAAACTAGCGGGAACATCAGCATTACCTTCACAAGATGAAAAGCAATCGGAGATGAAAAAAATATAAACATAAAATCAATGAGCACATATCAGCAAAGGTTGTTACCAAAGATTATATATATATATATATATATATATATATATATATATATATATATATATATATATATATATATATATATAACATTCTATCAATCATAGCAACAAATAGGTATTTATTTACATGAATGTGTCTCTAATGTGTCTAATTATTGCTTGAACACAAGCAGTTATTAGCCCAGCTCCCCTCTATCCACAGACACAACCCAGCCACGGCGCCAGCCAGCCAGCCTCCCCTCACCCCCTCACCTCCTCTCTTGCTTGTCTGCTCCTCTCCTTCTCCTCCCCCTTTTCCCGTTTTAAACACAAGGCAGCCCACCCCTCCCCCTCTCACCTCTCTCTCTTCTTTCTGTCTCCCTTTTTTCTTCTTCAGGCAGCACACTCAATCAACCTCACCCTCCTCCTCCCCGCAGCCATCTCAGCCTCCATTGCAATGAATGCACAATCTCCCTCCTTTAGCTGTGGGGGGAGTGCCCCGGGGCTGAGGAGGGGTAAAGAGGAAAGCAGCACAAATGCACACACACAAATTCAATCACAAAAACACACTCCCCCCCCCCCCCCTCCTCCTCTATGTGTGTTTGTGTGTATGTGCACATCTGCAGAGGAACACAGGAACACCGTGGGTGATAGTCGGGGGTGGGAGGTTTGGGTGGCGTCCTAATGGCTCTCAGTGCAGGAAATGGCTTGTTGCTACACAGACAGCTCCAGAATCAACTGTTATCACAGGCCAAATCCCCATATTTTATCTGCATCTGCAAAACACACACGTTCACTTACAGCTGCGCCCCCTCCCACCCCTCCCCCAACTAATGACTATGCAAAACTGTAGCCTACAGAGTAAAAATAAAAAACAGCCATAATAGAAAGTACTAGAATCTGTCTTGCCATATTATATACTGTATGCTATTATACTATATAATGTATGTTGCATCTTATTGTATTTACCAGTATATTTTGGGTTTTTGTTGTATGTGTTGTTTTCTCTTGTCCTTTTTACTGAGAAGAAAGGAAGGTTGTTCAGTAAGGTAGGCTGTTAACTGGAGAAAGCCTGAGAGATGGCATGAGTTTTAAAAATTTCCACATAAACATTATTTCTTTTGAAAGTATAAAGTTATTTATGTATTAAACACAATAATATCAAATGGTTGGCAAGACACAGAAATAAAAACTTAAATTCTACTTCAATTCTATATACCATATAGCCTACTGTTCTCTTGTATGCCAAACATTGTTCAACTTGCCATACAACTGCTCATTAAAGAATACTAGTACAGTGCCGTTTAAAATGTTTGGAAAGGGCCGCTGCTTGGTCTGTGGTTTTGCTGCTTGTAGCTCTCTCCAGAACCATTTTACCCAAAAATTACTTACAGAAGGACCTCAAAGCACTTAATATGCAGCCACTCTATAGCCTACTACTGACTGTGTGATCCTACTTCAGAGAAAAACATATTGTACTAATTCACCTGACCGAGAATGTTGCAGATTCATAATTTACTTACAAAATATCACAATTAAAATGTGGAGTAATCACAGACATTTGCCTCTGACTGATGGTGGTGCGCCATGCTCGTCATATATCGTTAACGAATTTAACACTTTAGCAGAGGTGTTCATTTCCAAAAAGGCTTAGCGGCTTGATGGTTAACGCTAAAGTATGGATTTGTTTTGGATTTTGCAGATAGTAATGTTATTAGGGTTATAAGTTAGCAGCACACTTAAACAACCAGTGAGCATAGAGGGTGAAAAGGAAGAAGTGGTGAATTTACAGCTCAGAGCAACTTAATACGATATATAGTTTATCGATAGTGTTTATACGATCTAGTGTCTGCAAATATTTAATTGAGTTTCCTCTTGAATGAAATACTGACTGAATTTAAGCTGGACTTTTATTGTGAAGGGTAGACACAAAAGAGCCAGCATTATGGCAGCGCTTTTTTTCTCAACCTTTATTCCTCAACCTTTATTGTGGGGCCGTGTGGCCGGCTTAGCTCAGTTGGTAGAGCAGGCGCACATATATAGAGGTTTACTCCTCGATGTAGCAGCCGCGGGTTCGACTCCGACCTGCGGCCCTTTGCTGCATGTCATTCCCCCCTCTCTCTCCCCTTTCATGTCTTCATCTGTCCTGTAGAAATAGAGGCCTAAAATGTCCCCAAAAAATTGTCCAAACTTTTCCAAATTTCAAACCCCAAGGTCATAGGGTACCCAGGAAACCAATTGTAAAGTAGAGTGGATGAACGGTCCATGAGATATTTCAGACGCGCACACACACACACACGCACGCACCCACCAAATTTATTAGAGATGATTTCCCGTTCTATAACATAATAGTCCATTCTAAATCAGTTATGTTCAAACATTTAATATCTTCATTTATCAGATAATATTTTACTGTCTATTTAACTGTACAGCACAGTTTAAACAATTAGTTACTCCATTTGATCAAATATACAGAACTCTATCAAAAAGTAATCCATCCTAGCATAATCAATTCTGCCATACCACAATGTAATATATCATGCCATATCCTATTCTCCTGTAATACACCATTCTCTGAATTTAGTACATGAACCAGCAGCACAGTATAAACAGATTAGCACAGCATTAGCGCTGGCTGTGTCCTGTGTACAGTATATCCTTATCGGGCAAGACTGAGGTAGTGAGCGAGCAGCTATGATGTATTCCAGCCCACAGCAGGCGACCCTGGCTGAACCGCGCCTGGCACGCCATTGGATATTGGATAATCGCAGTTGGACAGGAAGTGGTGGAGTTGTAAAAAAAAAGAAAGAAGAAAAAAGTAAAGAGAAATGTCAGAGAGTAGAGGATGCTCTACTTCCGCTGGTAATGAACTAATGAAAAGAGAGAAAGGAGGAAATACCCTGTGGGGAAAAGGAAGGGTGGGGGCGGCAAATGGAATAGTAACAGTGATTTTGCCTTGTGTGTGAAAGTCTGTGTGTGCGCATGTGCAACCGGGCTCTCACGTGTGTGTGTGTGGAGTACTGTAGGGGTCAGTTTACAGTAGTACGTGTGGGATGTCTTTCTAATGAGGCTTTTATTCTAGAAATATTTGTATTGGTTTAAACACGGGGAGCACGGATTTAATTAGGACACACACACACACACACACACACACACACACACACACACACACACACACACACACACACACACACACACACACACACACGGCAGAAGCTGGCACAAGTGTTGTGTTTCTCACACCATTGCGCAGGGAGGACACACACTAGAGCTGGGCAATTTATCAATATGATATCAATATCGTGATATGAGATTAGATATCGTCTTAGATTTTGTATATTGTAATATCATGATATGACATAAGTGGTATCTTTTACTGGTTTTAAAGGCTGCATTACAGTAAAGTGATGTACTTTTCTGAACTTACCAGACTGTTCTAGCCTTTCTATTATTTGCCTTTTCCCCACTTAGTCATTATATCCACATTACAGATGATTATTTATCAAAAATCTAAGTGTGAAGATATTTTGTTAAAGCACCATTGTCAACCCTACAATATCGCCGCAATATCGATATTGAGGTATTTCGTCAAGAATATCGTGATATCTGATATCGCCCAGCCCTAAAACACACACTCACACACACACACACACACACACACACACACTCACACACACACACACTCACTCACTCACTCACACACACACACACACACACACACACACACACACACACACACACACACACACACACACACACACACACACACACACACACACACACACACACACACACACACACACACACACACACACACACACACACACACACACACACACACACACACACAGATGCTGACTGCAGACCAGACTACTGACAAGAACAAGCTGAAAGCCCCCAGACCACAACACACTGGACGGGATAAACCCACACTGCATACTGAGCTGTGTGTGTTTAAATGTGTAAGAAGCTAATGGGATCCGGCATCTGTGTGTGTGTGTGTGTGTGTGTGTGTGGAGAAGAGATAGGCATTCACTGATTAATGCTTAGGCAGCAAAGTCACAAGACCCATGTTCAATACGGTCACCTGCCTAGTTCACGATGAAAGATAAAGTCGGGAGAGATACTAGTGGTAAAATGAAAAGGAGAGAAAAGGGAGACGAGGAGGAGAAAGAAAGAGAGACCTTTTGTGCAAACTGGCATTTAAATCAGCAAAGAGTGAGGAGAGAAGATGAAAGAAACAGAAAAGAAGAAGATGGCAAAAGAGTGAAACGTGATGAAAAAAGGAGACAAAGAGATAGAGAAGTACAAATTTACTACTTTTGTATTTTGTTTTCCGCACCGGTGAGCCAGCTGGCTGCGGAGCCGTCAGAGGGTATTTAAATCACCCGGCTCTGACATGAACCACTGATTTTTAAACTAACATGTTGTGACTTTCAGCACACTTCTTGATAGGATTTCCTTTTGTTCCACAGGAATTGTCTTAATTTTCTTTTATTTAAAGCACTAGCAGACACTATTTAATAACTAATCTAATAGGACCTTTCACTCTCTCAAACTCAGTACACAATCAGCCAGGAAAGAAAAATATTTTACCAAAAAGGGGCTCTGCGGTCCAGTGCTTGTCTATTTTGGGGCATTCTTCACATGCAAAAGTTTGGGAAGCCCTGTGACATAAACATTCAAGCCCGTCCACAAAGACACACACATATAAAGCCCCAGCTGGAGCACACAAGCTCCCTTTGTGCTGCATTCCACACGCCTTTTAGCCTTAGCCTTTAGCTTAGCTTCTCTCCATCTGCACACACACAGCAACTTTCTGCTGCTTTTGTCTGCAGAGCGGTAGCGGTGAAACAGCTGAGAGCTTGTGGATAGGAAGCTTGTCTTACCGTGGCCAGGCTGAGGTTGTGCTCAGAGGGAGACGCAGGGTCGGCTTGGTGGAGTAAAATCCCAAAGAGGTTTGTTAGTTACAGCGTCAGCCAGCTCAGCAGATTCCTACTACCTCTCCTTTCCTGCTGCCTGCCTGCGCTCCCAGCTTTGTGTGTGCCTTGTATTTTCCCTTTAAATTGCACAGGCTGCCTCCCCCCACCTCCTCAGCACACACACATACGTACCCAGCGAGCACACAAAACACTCACTGCTCCTGAATATATGACACTGTTGTCAAAAGCATGCAGAATTGCTGTTGTTGTTGTTGTTATACATTTTTTTCTTATTCTACAGCATGCAAGGAAAAAACTGAAGGAAAAAAAAAAAAACCAAAACAGAAATCCTTTGTCTTTCTTCTTCTATATAAAATAAAAGTGACTCTCGTTTTAGATCCTCTTCTTCCCCCCCTTTGTCTGTTTCTCTTCCTCACCCTCTCTCTATCTCTCTATATTCTGTCTTGCTTTTTCCCACTCAGTAGTCAAACAAAGAAAGGAAAGGAACAGAGCGAGTGCACACACGCACAAACACACACAGAAATACACAACACACATTCGCTTGCTGCTTTCTCTCTCCCTCTCTCACATACACATGCACAGGCTCAGAGCCCAACCCCCCAGCCTACCTCCCTCTGATTTTTTTTTTCACTCCCTGCCTTTCTCTAAACAGCACCTCCCCCCTTTCCACCTCCCTCAGCCTGATCTGGCCTCGTTCTCATTCGTCTCATTCGTCTACCACCCCTCCCTCTCTCCACCCTCTCTCTCTCTCTCTCTCTCTCTCTCTCTCTCTCTCTCCATCCTTCCCCTCCCTACCTCTGTGTGTCAAACAGATGGGATTGGAGAGCAGAAGGAGCCTCTGTGTTCACTCTCTACCTCAATTTCTCTTCTTCCTTAGCGTGATGCAAGCCTGATGGAGACGTGCTTTGACCTACAGTACACACACTGAACAGATACACACAGATTGCAGCTAACCTTCGATCAGGGTTCTAAAACTCTGCAGCGTGTTGCCGCGCAGATGTGAATTTGTTGCACCAACATCTTCGTACCACCAGATGTGTGAAGCCAGCGATAAGGGTTTAGCAAAAAAAAAAAAAAAAAACTAACATGTGGCTCAATGAGAACAAAGGCTTCTAGGTTCAGAATCCAGATCTGGTACAACATGACCACTGTAAGACTTGGTAACTCTTTTCCTGCATTTAGTGACTTCTGTCAGCATGCGTTTAGTGTTTGGATTGGATTTATTACATCTAATTTCTGTTTCTAATTCAATGAATTAGATTAGATTGTTTTACTGCCGTTTCCTCTTTGTAAACTCAGTTTTGTGTACCTTTGTCAATTTTAAACCTTCATTACAACTTGGGTCTTATTTTCATAGGTTTGTCCATCATGTACATCAATTACGATTGCATTGTATATATCCTAATAATTGCTGGGATGGGACTGAGTCAGTCAGACGATCAAGCAGGTTGTAACCATGCCGACAGTTTAACCAGATTAAACACTAAAGCACTTTATTTGGAGGTAAAACCAAAAGTGAGCACATCCAAAATGTCAGTAATATTTCCTCATTGCGCAGGAAAACTGTGCACGTGCACAACTACTGCAAGTATGGCAGGTTAAAGTCGAACCAGGAAGTTGGTCTGTTAACTGGATGTTTACAATGGACAATTTAGGTAATGTTTCTCTTCCAAATCCATTTGGCTGACCTGGGGGTTTGTTTGAAAACTGTCTGATCGTCTGACTGCTCATGTTTCTTGCTCAGTCGTACCTTTATTTTATATATATATTTTTTCAATAAGAACTACAGAAGTAAGATGCAAGTTGTTCTCTAAGAGAATGAAAGTTCTTTTTGCATTGCATTATGGATTTCTTTCCCTTCTTCCACTGTTTAATCAGTGTGTGATTTCTTGTTTGTTTCCTCAAGGAAATCACTTGACATTTGTTGAACAACGGAAAAGCTTTCCAGATCAATATCACTTAATGTGCAACTTGAGAAGTCTGACAAATGAACAAACAACCAAAACTATTCAAAGTGATATTTAGAAAGTCTAATATAATGTTAATAACCTTTTGATTGCCATTTACTATATGTGGTGATACAACAAAATGTACTGCATTTACAGTGAGCACAGATATTATGAGTTCGACAGAGCTTTCAAGTGTGGGACAGTGGAACAAGTAGTGTGCCTGTCACACACACACACACACACACACACACACACACACACACACACACACACACACACACACACACACACACACACACACACACACACACACACACACACACACACACACACACACACACACACGTTTCCTTTTCTTCATTAGGAGATGTTTCCTATAGCTCACATTCAGACAGGAAGATGGAATTCCACAGCGGCGAGAAAAAGTAAAGATAAAAAGCCAGGAGAGAGAGAGAGAGAGAGAGAGAGAGAGAGAGAGAGAGAGAGAGAGAGAGAGAGTAAGGGGGTGACGGTATGGAAAATACAACATGGAGCCGCTGCACTCTCTGACCAGGCCATAGGCTGGAGGAAATATAGTAACTATTACTGCACTCACTGACTCCTATAGACTGCCCCCCCCCCCCCGCCCGTCTCTCCATAAAGAAGCCAGGGCACCAGGAGCCACAGCTCCACACTGCGTGACTAGAATGCAAAGCTAACAGAGAATATTGAGTCTGTGCCAGTTGTTGAATGTATCTGCCCTCCGAAATAGGTTAATTTAATTTCAGCTCCTGCTGTATAGCATCATGCATGTTCTAAAGCTGCCTGTTTGAAGTGAAGACATTTCATCAGAAAACAGCTGCGATGGCAAGTTATCACAGCTAATAACCACTTCTCATTAGTTTTATCTTGGTTGAGTCAGAAGATCCTTGAACTCTGCACATAGATTGAATTAACACAAATGTATAATAGATACATGTTTGAACCTGTTGTTGAAGCTGTTGGTATCTTATGCTGTGTGTCATTAATTTCCATCTGGTGTGTAACTACCCAATGATAAAACATATTCTCCACCTGATGCTCATTACCTCCGCCATTGAACAAACACTCATTGGTTGGGCAGGGCAGCATATCCCCTATCACTGGAGCTTGGCCAGCATCCAACAAGTTAGATCAACAATGAAGCAACAGTGAAAGTTTACATTATTCATTTGATTAATCATTGAAACATTTAAATATCTGCAAACAACACTGGTGCACGATAACATATTTAATGGAGCAGAAGCACTGTTCAGACTTTAACCTATAAAATTAGAAAATCTGCTATCTGCTAACTATTGCTTCAGCATAGAAGCAGAAAGACCTTAATTACCAAGTTTTTAGATGAACATAACATTTAACATTTAATCGTGAGACACCTTAGCGCAGGCCTAAACAGATGGCACGTACAAGCACGCACAAAAACTTTTAAACTAAACATAACTCCCTAATGCTGAGGAGGAATTGCAATTAACTGTAAACTCATATCTCGTATCAAATTTATGGAAATGTTTTATCGCCTTAATACAATCCTTGTAATTAAATGAGTCAAATATTTGGAACAACAAAATGTATTATAATGAAATGAAGGTTGAATATCCTTGAATATAAGATCTCTTGTTTTTAAAGCATTTAAAAAACAAATTGGCCATCTTTCTAAAATATTGAGACATATTAATAGTTAAAAGTAATTAATTATTTTACTTCTTAATTTAAGCAACTGGCACCTAGTTGCAAAAATACGGAGGTGCAAGACCAAGCATCGGCAAGAACTTGCAGGGCCTTCTTGCTTTACAAAAAATACATGACGTAATTTTGGGCTTGTGCAGCCTCACGCTAAGATCACTACAGCAAGCATAAACCTAGCTTAACTGAGCAGTGAGCTCTCCACCCACTGGGACCAGCTCCAGTCTGAAGCCAGCGCTTCAGTAAGAAGTATGCCCCTAACAACCACAATGAGAACCTGCAAACAGAAAGGTCAAAGCCACGATTCAAACCTAGACAAATGTTTCTTCACTGAACCGCCACTGGGCTTCAACTTCTTTGCTCCAGGTGAGGTTTAAATTCAGATTCCTAAGTACTCCACACAGACCAACTGCAACACTAGAGCATAAACACCAGTTTCATTTCTAGTGTACTGCCTGGGGCTCTGGGTGTACTGTAATTAAGCACTGCACAATAACAAATGAACCAGCATACACACAGACCACCTAAACATCTCCTTCTAAACTAAGCGGTTTGTTTCTGAAAAATTAGTAGAAACCTTTGCTTTCAGTTTCTTCCGTTTGATAATTCAAAGTACTTTCAGGTTGAACATCTTATTACATTTTATCACACATACACTAAAATGTTTTCTCGTTATCTGGCAATAAGTCCCCTATCACTTTCAACAGGTGCCAATTGTTTGACGACAGCAGTTGTACTCTGTATGAACCTGCACATCAGTGTATATAACATGCCTTCTCAGGAGAGAAGGCCAGTCAATATGGTGGCATGTTACATAATTCTCTCGCTGTATTGATTTATCGCCTTGCTGATTTGGCCCCTAGCCAGTATGCACTAGCATTTGTAATATTTGAGCTGCAGCCCAGACGGAGAGAGAGGGAGTGAAAGAGAGACTTAGATGGTGAGGGCAGATAGATGGTGACTGATAGAGAGGACAGTGAAAAAGAGGTAGAAGCTGAGAGAGGGTGAGTAATAGCTGGAAATATTGGGATGCATCCAAGTGACACCGATAAAGAGAGCAAAGAGAGAGAGTAGCGACGGATAAAGAAAAGAGACAGAAAGAAACAAAGCGTTTAAGAGAGCGTTTAATTGAGCGAGATGGAAATAGCCGAGATTTGGGGGAGAGGAAACAAGTGTGCGCAGGGATGAAGAGATAGTGACAGATCGAGGGAAGGCGGGAGACAAAGAATGTGTGTCAGTGAGTGCACTGCAGGTCACCCTTGTTGCTGTAATCAGTAGTGTTATATAAGAGCCAGCCAGCAGTGCTGGGCAGAACAGCCCGACACACTGGATCTGCAGGACAGACTGGGTTTACTTCACACAAACAGTATGTCTTTAACAGTAGGACACAAAGTGCCTGTGGCCACATATGCTAGATATAAACTTCAGCAGCATTTACAGGTTGCTCTGAAAGTACATCCCCACTAACTGGCTACATTTGAAAATACAATTTTAAATTTTCTTAAAGTGTGGATGTAGTCACACTGTTCACTGATATTCCCTTCATGGAGGAGCATCAGGGCCTCTCCTTGCTCCTAAATCCCTACTTTTCCTTCTGGCACTTCCTCCTTGTTGTGACATCTCTCTTTCAATCCTTCTTTCTCCATCTCTGGATGAACTACAGACGGATGAGGGGAAGGAAGCAAAGATAAAGGCAGAAAACTAGATTAATGGGCTGAATGGAGCACAGAGAGGGAGAAGATGGAGAAGAGAAAAAGCAGAGAGGGAGAAGGAGGCTGAGTGAGGACAGGCTTTCCTTGTGGTACTGTGAATAATTTACTGTATACCCCACTCTCTCTCTCTCTTTTGAAAGATATATTCAAGATATATTAAACGGGGGAGCTGATTAATTGCCAATTAATGTTTAACGCAGTACAGCTGTGTTCAATTAACACTGGTTTAGGCATCGTCTCTCGCGACACCCCCCCTCTCATTCTCTCCCTTCATCAAATATCATACCCTCTCCTTCCCCCCTTCAGCTGTTGATTCCTCACTACAGCAAGTCTTAGAGAGAGATGAGAGAAAAAAAAAGAGAGCTTGATCTGAATTAAGAAGCTGACTGCAGAGAGGAATATTTGATCAATTCTTGCAAAAACTCACACTTGTCACTCAGGTTGACCTGAAGCCCTTTTTGGTCAGTAATACATCTATCCAATAAGTATGTGTGGATACAAATGTGTTAGACCAATGATGGAAAGTGCTTGTCTGAATTTCCACGAAAGTGAACGTACAGGGTGTTGCTCCAAGACGCCTGCATAGCCGTTTTCTTTTATACTTTAAACTGCTATACAGATTTGAGTTTTTGACGGCCAGGGCCACACAACACATTGCTAAGATTGGGGAAGTATGCTTGTAGTTACCCATAAAATCCTCCTGTGTGAAGATCATAAACTGTAAAATTAATGGATGTAGCATCAGTGACGTCACCCATTGGTTTGTGGACTGCCGATTTGAAGCCGAGAGTTTACATTTTGTCTGTCGCCATCTTGGTATTTTGGAGCCAGATGTGACTTACCTACGCTAAGAACAGCCGCAGATTTTCAACCCTTCTGAAGCGAGTCATCCAGCAGAGTTTTGCTGGTGGGTAATTGCGAACCTCCGGGTACTGGTGCCGTTCATTTACATGTGCACTTACACAGAGCCGGTTGCAAATCGGCAGACTTTCTCTTAAGTTACCAGTTAACGCTAGCTAGCTAGCTAGCTAGTTGGCTACTTGGTTGGCAGAACGCTAAACAAGACATTTTCGGCGACCAAAATGTTCCCAGTCATTATGCTAAGCTAAGGTACCCAGCTACTGGCTGTAGCCATATTTACCGGACATATCAGAGAAATATTAATCTTCTAATCTTACTCTCGGCAAGAAAGCATTTAAGTGCGTTTCCTAAAATGTCAAACTATTGCTTTAATAGGGATTGCTTTAAGCATTATTGGTTCAGTGTTATTGCAGTAAAGATGGAGAAGGGATGGGTTGGAGGTTCTGAAAGACTGTAAAATTTCATGTCCAAGAAAACCCAATACTGATCTATTGTTGAAAGACTCTTTTAGGCCGTTTTGTGAATGTTTTGGAAGGAAGCCTATTTTTATTCCCTTCAAACTAAGTGATGGGATACACCTAATGTGCATTTTACTTGTTTTGCAACATTTCAAAAGTTTGCATAAAATTCAATTGACAGCTGGATGCAGGGCATGAAATTAACACCCGACCACCCGTTAAATGTGGGTGAATTTTGCAATTGTCAGATAATACTGTCAATCTACCTGCCACACTGGCAGGTAGGCAACTCATGTGTTATGGTCCACACTCACCAGTGTTTTTTTGTTGTTGTGGAAATGTGAAAATTAATATTTGAAAAAAAAAAAAAAAAAAAAAAAAGTGGAAAAAAAACACTCGCGGTAGCAGAGGCTGTCTGGCTGTCTGCTTTGCTAGCGCGCCTGAAAGCCGTTACATACTGGAGGCAGCCCAGCTGGCGCATACAAATGTGATATCATGAGATCGCTGTGACTATTTATACCTGCGCTGGTGCTCGCGACACTAGCTGCAGTCTTCTCCTGAACAGCGGTGGCGCTAATGAGCAAATGCTACCGACGTTGCTCTTTCTACGGACTAGAAGAAAAAGGTAAACGGCAGAACCAAGGGGGTAAGCTTTGCTTCAGAACCAAGGGGGTAAGCTTCGCTTCAGAACTCGAGCCATCATGGCGCCATTTTGTTGCTAACTGGCCATCACCTCCTGTTAGCATTCCGCTGACCGCCATTTTTTTTTTACGTCACTTGACTGCGAATAACTTTACATCTGAAATGTTTGAAGACTCTATTTGTCCGTTGTTTAGTTCCAAAGAAACACGACAATGTATAAAAGGCTCCATTACCTTGTACCTCACGTTATGGCCCCGTAGCAGACGTTTTTGTAAAAATAAGCTAACGATTGTGTCATAACCAAGTGACTTACTGTCGCATAGTAGAGGAATTACCGTATAGTACAGGAGAAGCTCGCAGGCAGTTTCGACTTACATGAGATGTTTAGGTTTAATTACTAATGTTAACTAGCATGTTAGTGATCAATAATTAGCCTGTGCCCATGTTATCTCCTTACATACACCTACAGTCTCCGTATCTGTAAGATTGGGAATGATTGAGATTTCTCTTGGCACAGCTACCAGAAGACTTACAACTTTCAGACACGTTGCTCACGTCACATTCTCTCAGTTGGAGGCTGCGCAGTAAAGCTGGCCATCACCGGAAAAGTGCTTCTAATAGCCTTCACTGGTCTCCGTCCAGAGCAACGGGGTCTATTGGTCCATTATATACTGTCTATGGGCAGAACTGGCAGCAGCATTGCCATCAATGCTTTGATTTGATTCAATGACCTACTTCGTCGGATCAAGCCTTTCATTCACCATAAAAGAGCTCATCTTAACCCGGTAAGTTTATCAGAGAGACTTGCAGTCACTCTGAGAGTCCTGACATCCGATTGTCGGCGAACTCATTCAGGCTCCTGTTTCCGCTTTGTCGCGCGCCGCTGAAAAAAAGACATCATTTTGACGTCACGATGTCATGCGCAACCAGATGTTCGAATGGTTTGAATATTCTGTGTTTTTTTAAAGGGAATATTCGAACGTCATTTTTGAGCAATTTTGACAGCCCTAGAGCCAACACCGGACCCCTATGCAGTACTATCAAGGCGGGACCCCCTACTACAGAATGTGATGACGGCGCAATGTCCATGAGTAGGCTACCATGAATAGGACAGGATAGGATCATAGAGATACAGCAAATCCTGTTTTTCACCTTTATGAGGCAAAATAAAAAAAATTAAAACTGTCTGGTAAAAAGTCACTGTGGCAGGTGGATTTAAAAATCATAAAAAAAAGTTAACTTCATGCCTTGGCTGGATGTAAATATAGCCAGTTTTGAGAGAGAGGGTAGTCTGGCCAGAAAAAAAACTTCAATCAAACTAAACTTGTTGGGCTGGGAACACAGAGTCCATGCTAGCAGTACATTGGACCACCATGCCCAGCAGATAGCTGACAATGTGTAGACTCATAGAAGCTAACTATAAATGCACAAGAACACACCTGAAACATGTGGTAGGTCAGACTGTGCACATTTGATCCTCCATCCTTCTTCTTGCTTCATTATGGGAGAAATTTTGACAAAATAAGTCTAATTCACCTAACTGCAACAGTCCTTTAAATGCAACACTACTTGAAAAAGTTGTTTTGCCACATTACAGAAGTGCTTTTGTAAAAAAACTGAACACTCATGCAGTTTCATCCTATTTGCCTTGAAGAAATTATGTTTCATGGGTAGGGAATTACCATGCAGAAGAAGCAGGATCAGGTGTAGTTTGGGAAAAGTGAATGTACTGTGTGCAGTTTACTTGTTAATATGTCAAGGTGGTGAGGTGCTTAAATGCCAAACGGTTACCTTTTCTGTGCCATTTGAAGTTGCCAGCACAGAAACTTCCCTGGTGTAGCTTTAAAAATGTAACACCACATGACAAAAAATTATATCAGTATCATGCACAAGCCGGAGTCTATGTTGTGATGTGCGATGGATTCAGCACAGATTGCCGGTGAACTCACTGACACAAAGACATTTGAATTCTCCACCATGCCTCCATTTACCCTCCTCCCCCTGCATGCAAAGACTCACAGGGCTTGCAAGTTTGATGCCTTTTTTTCTCTTTTTCTCATCCTCCTTTTTCTTCATCTCACCATATCTCTTTCTTCCCACTGTTCATCTGATTCATCATCTGCTTGGAGCCTCTCCATCCCTCTCTCTCTCTCTCTGTGCCTGTCTCTCTGTCGAGGAAAAACATCAACTTCACTGGCTGTCAATTCAGATTTTTTTGCACTGTGTACAGTGCCTTCACTGTGGGAACGAAATTGCAGAACCTGTCTGACCTGACTAGTTCATGATCACTATACACAAAACAAACGCACACAAACACATGCTGTGATCATGCTATATGTAAATATAATAATAGGGGACATAACATGAGGAGACAGAGAGCAACAAGGGATGCAAAATATTGCATCTGTCTGTTGGAGGAAAAATGTGTGTGTGCGGCCATGTGACTACTGGGGTGTATGTAATGTATGTACTTGTCTGTCTGTCCCTTTTTGGCTTTCATCACAATCTGATACCTCCACCCATCTGTTCACAAAGGAAAGAAGACAGGAAAAGTGGGAGCGTGCAGTTAGCTATCACTCTTCATCCCTGCTCCTTCTCTTTCTCTTTATCTGCTCTCCTTCTTTGTCCTCTACTTCTCTGACCAACTCCCTCTCTCTCCTCCTCCACCTCCTCCTCCTCTCCTCTAATCCCTCCTCTTCTAACTCCTGCCTGTCTCTCCACTCTTCTTCTCCTCCTTTCATCGTCAGATACAGGCAGAATGGAGCTTGGTTTCCCCTAAAGACCCAGCAGGTGTGTGGTGTGTCTAATTGCACATGTGTGTGTGTGTATGTGAGTGAGAGGGAGAGAGTGTGCTTTAAAGTCCTGCACATAAGAGCTTTTTTCTATGAAGTCACATTGTGCCTGTGTTTGTATCTATGTGTGTGTGTGTGTGTGTGTTAGCTGTGCGTGTGTATTGGAGATATCTTGCTTCCTCAGGGGAGTGCAGACCCATTTCCACTGTCTGCTGTAGCCAACCAACCCAGCCATGCATCGATAATCTAGTATGGTGCACACACACACACACACACACACACACACACACACACACACACACACACACACACACACACACACACACACACACACACACACACACACACACACACACACACACACTCCTATTACCTGTCATTGCTGAGCACACTCTGGGTGTGTACTGACTGTAACTGGGTGGACCAGATATTGCCTGTACCTGAAAAGCAAGCATACCACAGATATAAGAATTGATACACACATACATAATGTATCAGTGGCATTGGTTCATATATATTTTAGGGGAAGTAGTGCAATGCTTTAGTAAAATGCCACTTCAAACAGCCAGCCACATACTGTATATTGTATCACATCCCTTTGTGCAGACCGGCACGTTCAATGCAGTAAACACCCATATGAGATTGTTGAACATCTCATTATAAAGCCATAGGCAGAATTCTGCTGCAATCACAGCCTCCACTCTTCTGTGAAGGATTTCCATAAGAATTTGTAACTTGTGTGTTTTATCCTCCATGGCAGTCTCAAAACATGAAACAATTAAAAGAGGAGGGTCACCAATATGCAGAGCAAAAAAAGGGGGATTTTATCATTTTGGTAATTTCTGCTTTCCTATGGTTACCTGCTATAAAAAATGAAAGATATTTTTATTTGAATATATTTCATGGAACTGTGGAGGCCTGTATAAACTGACCAAAGTAACACAGGTTAAAACAGTTAAAAGCCAAGATTGTGTTCTTACAGGAAACACACCTATTAGCCACCGAGCCAAGAGATTACAAAGGTGGCCAGGACATTTTCTATCATCCTCGTACTCTTCGAACTCTAGAGGTGTAATTATATTATTACATAAATCTATTTCACTGCAGATTAATGATTGTATAGTAATTTAGGATCCCAACGGTAGATTCTTAATCATACAGGGCCGCATTTTGTCTACACATCTTAATTTAATCAATGTATATGGACCAAATGATGACAATGTCTATTTCTATAACAATTTGTTTTAAAGAATTTTAAAACTACCAGGCAAGTATATTATCGCAGGGGGCTTTAATTGCATTCACGATCTATGTAAAGAGGTCCTTTTGGAGTGGACAACACTCACACAAGAACTAGAAAAGCATTACATCACTTTATAAATGAAATGAACCTAGTGGATATATGGAGGCATCTGAATCCATCAAAGAAAGAATTTTCCTGTTGGTCTAGTGCTAAGAAAAGCCACCCTAGAATAGATTTTCTTTAAATCAAAATGCTTGAAAACAAAAGCTTGCAGAATGGACAAAATGAAATCTCCAAACAGTTACTACTTCTTAGAACTCAATATAATGAGATAATACAATAAGGCTGCTGCGAACTTATTGAGGCTCAAGCTAAATTTTTATGAGTAGGGAGAAAAGCCGGGTAGACTTCTTACATGGCGGATTAAACAACAGGAAACCAAAAGGGCAATACATTTCATTGAGGATGCAAATGGAAATACTATTGTTGACCCGCTGAAAATTAATATAGCTTTTACTAGCTTTAATTTTTTATGAAAATCTCTACAAATCACAGTACATTACTAATGCGGATGTCCACTCCAGACAGAATTTTTAAACAAACTCAATATCCCCCAAATCTCTGAGGAAAGTAAAAAAGGCCTGGACAAACAAATTAAGCATGGTTGAGATGTTAGAAGCTATAGGTGCAATGAAGGCTGGGAAAGCAACAGGGCCAGATGGCCTCCCAATTGACTTATATGAATACTTTAAAGATAAATTGGGGTAGATCATGTGACCAGCAGCCACAGTGCTCGCAGAGAGCTACAGCTCCGTACCCACCTCCGTATTTCATTGAAAAACCAGGTCTATATATTCTTCGACGCCAAATCTTATCTGTTATCATGGTGACTGTGAATTGCCTGCAAGCGCGAGAAAACAGGTCTCGTTGTCGTCTAAGCTACTTACTCGGACACAGAAATCTGGAAACATGGCGGCGGATTACAGGGCGGTGGCTAACATAGCGTCTGATGCTAGCGCAATCCCGAACATGGAGGACTTGATCGCTCAGGTCTTGGCAAATCAACAAAGTGTGCTTGAATAAATGGTCTACAACGCAGTAAAGGGAGCGCTATGGGAAATGAATGCCTCGCTGCAACACATCAGGGCAGAGCTTGAGACGCAGGGAATCACGGTGCGTGATCTGATGCAACCGGACTGCGGCGCATTCCATACCCGGACACCCTGAGAGTGACCCACGGAGGGAGAGAGTCCGCCTGCACTGCAGCCACAGATTTGCAGATGCAGACACGTTTTCTGTCGGGAGTTGGATATGGAGGACGACGCGACATCCACACGGGAAGCTCTGCACCGGGGCCTGATGCTGACGACGGAGTCAGAGGACGGCGGGGGGACTTCGCGTCTGGTGCTGGAGCCGGCGGCGGGGCCAAGGCTGGTGGACCCAGCGTCTCTGGACTAGCGGTATCTGGGCTACCGTGCTAAGTTTGTCTCGAGGACACTGTATGTAAGTTTTGGAACCAAGCTTTAAAAGGAACACTTCACCAGACTGAAAGAACATGATAAATGCTGTCTGTTCAGCTTATAATCTATTATTGTTACTTTTTCACATAGTTTATTTCAGTTCACCAGACCTGTTTCAACGTACCTGTGACTTTAGACAGGAGGGGAAATTGTGGGCTAGAGTTTACACGAGCTGCGTTTGATGTGGCCACGTATCTTACAGATAGGGGATGGGGTCTGCGGTCTCAGAGGGTTAGGGGATTTATTTAATTTTTTATGTTTTTACCACACCTTGTTCAGATCTACAAGTTCACCCTTTGCTACAAATTTATCAGCGAATTCCGGTAGGATACGAGAGACATGAACGCGTGTAAATTTTGAAGATGGCTGAACTTTCAATCCTTTCAGTTAACATCAGGGGGCTAAACAGGCCAATCAAACGAGCTAAATTCCTGGACTATTTAAGAAGGAAGAACATAGATGTGGCACTTATACAAGAGTCACATTTACGTAAAAGAGATATAAATTGTCTTCAAAATAAATACTACAAGGTTGCTTCCTCATCTAGTGACAACACCAAAACCAAGGGCTCCATTGTGTTGCTGTCGCGGAAATGCGCACTCACCGTAGACAAAAGCAGTAAAGACTTATCAGGCAGGATATTTTCTATATGTACCACAATAAGGAGTAGGAAAATAGCCTTTGTCTCGCTTTCTCTCAATGAATATTCACTAATTATAGGGGGAGACATGAATGCAGTACTAGATTTAAATCAGGATCGATCAGGGGTCAATCACACAAAGGCCCAAAAACATATCAGACATGTTAAGAGCAGTTGTGGAATCCCACCATCTTACAGATATATGGAGGATGCACGATCCTACTAGCAAGGATTACACCTTCTTTTCCACACGTCACCTCACCCACTCACGCATTGATTATATTTTGTGCTCCAGTGAGCTTAAGGCAATGTTCCACACAATAGCAATAGAACCAGCAATTCTGTCTGATCACAATGCACTGATAACCACATTCCGTTGTGATATGTTAGGAGAAAAGGTCTAGGAGATGGCAATTTAATAATTCCCTTCTCCAGAACACAGCTTTTGATGCAGAATTTAGAGCCAAACTGGCTGAATTTATATCAATTAATACTGACTCAGTTTCTGAGCCTGCATTTATTTGGCAGGCAACTAAAGGATTTATTAGAGATTTCACATCTTCCTTCGCGGTCAACTTGAAGAGGAAAAGCGAGGCAAGGATTGCGGCGTTGGAAAAACACTGTAAATCTTAAGAGCAGTATTTTAAGACTTGTTTTTCTAAATCTACACATACTCTTTAAGTCACAAGTCGAACGGAGCTGAATGACCTGCTAAGAAGGAGAGCTGAATTCATAATGCACAGAGTGAGGCAAAATTATTATTTTAATGGCTGTAAACTAAGCAAATTGCTTGCTCTGAAATTAAAACGAAGCAAATCCAGAGCTACTATCAACAGTAGCCACACAGACAGAGGTATCTCAACAAATCATAAGGATATCAGCGCCACTTTTCAATCCTTCTATTCAAAGTTGTGAGTCCTTCTGCAACCCAGATCCGACACAGTGCCAGAAGTTCCTAAAAGAGCTAAACCTGCCTCTTCTTTCCCAGAGGAGGCAGAAGAACTGAGTCAACCTATAACGTTGGAACTTGAATCAGAATTAAAAACAGTGAAAAAAGGGAAAACGCCAGGGTTGGATGGAATTCCATCAGAACTTCTTCTACAGTATTTTGACATATTAGGACCTACCATTTTACAAGCTTTAACCTCAGTCATAGAGATGGGTACTTTTCACCATCAAACCAACACTGCACTAATTTCCATTATATCCCAAATAAAGTTTCTCACTTGGAGATATTAAAAAACAAAAAAAAGATTTCCTTGAAATGTCATACACTGTCAAGATTTCTTCAAAAAGTCATTACAATCCCTTCTTTACTTATTCCTTTATTTGCCCATATTTGGAATCCTGCACCCAGCTTGCCTGGTTTAAATGAAACATTGCCCAACACTGGGATGAATTGTGACAGAGAGTCCAATATGTTCATATATTCTTTTACTGGCATGCCATACATTGACCATATTAAGAACTATAGGATGAGCAATATGTCATCATTAAAGGATGCTTTTTTTCTTTAAATGAGTGAACTTGATGACACGTATGGCACATTTACAAATACACACAGAAAAACAGTAAGACACCACAGTTTTATATTAATCAACAAAGACAAGAGGGCAGTATAGCAGAAACTATGCAGAGGCATTTATAAATACACAGGATCTGATGTATTCCTCCTTGTACATATGAAAAAAATAGACACACAGTTATAGACACATACTTCTATACACTTTACAGATACTAAGGTGAACAGAACTCAATGTACTGACCAACCACACAGTGGTAGTGATTATAGCTATCAAACAAGACATACACCCACTGTCATTATATCCTCAGACATTGAGAACACACACACACACAGTAAAATTGTGACGGACACGCACAAATGCACACACAAACAACACACGACCAGATGAAACACAAACAACATACTAGCATGATGTAAGGAGGAGCAATATCAGACATCACCATGATTAAAGCTCAAGCCTGTTTATCGACCAGTTAAGTAGGACAGCAAGAGCTGAGCCCCAAAGATGCAGCTTGTTTACAATAACACAGCTATACAATGATAGTGTAACAGTATTTTAAACACTATGTTGCCAACCTATGTTTATTGTAGCCACATACAGAACACCTTTTTGTACAATATACAGGGGGTCAAGTAAAGTGGGAATGTTGCTGTAGTAGGCACTGGCAGATACAACATACTCAAAGTTTAAACTAGAATATATAGAGTCAGTGTTTTTTTGGGGAAAACCTTTTGACTTTTTTATTTTAGTTTGGTTTGATTAGGGCTGCAGCTATTATTATTATTATTATTATTATTATTATTATTATCATCATCAATTGTCAAAAGTTGTTAGGCCTAGGTATCAGAATGCGTAACCCTATCAGTACGCGTAACCCTCTTTCGACCGAATCAGCAAATGTTTGGCATTTTTACTTGACAAGTGACTAATATGATTAATCGATTATCAAAATTCATTTTCTATTACGATTGACTCATCAATAAATCAACTAAGAAGTCCAGTTGTAATTTGATATCAATAAAAAGAACATAATAATTAGCTGTTGCACAATCATCTTGGACAAACCTAGATAAGACAGGTTTGGCTCTCATGGTCATACAGAATGTCTGATAGGCTGACAATAAGTAAGCATTTAATCCGTTTTGATTGCTGAAACAGAATACCAGATTACTTATAATAATACTGATTGACAGGAGTTGACTAAGGCTAATGTAACTTCATTCTGACTTATTAACATGACAACAGACCAGTGTTACTTGACTTCAAACTAGGTAACAATGAAAGAATGGAGACTTATTTTTAAAGATCATGCCTGCGTGTCTAATTGGTAGGCCTGTAGAGACGCGTCGATGACGTCAAAATTACGTCGACTTCATATAATTTGCGTCTACGCTTTGCCACAGCTCGCCACACACATATAGGAGATCAAAACATTGCATAAAAGAAAAAGTCCTAAAAATAACAGCTCGCCCTAAATCATCGAAGGTATGGGAATACTTCAAATTTAATTCCAAATGTAAAGGTGTCGTTATTTGCGCTCTTTGCCAAATGGAGTTGGCATACCACACCAGCAATGTAGGAGCATCTGAAACGGAGGCACCCCATTGTCACTCGTGAAGGAGACAATAACAACTAAGTAATAACGTTGGCTAAATTAATTTCATGTTTGTGTAGTGTGTTGTGTAGCTTGAGCTCTGCGCACTTCGGTGGTGCTAGCTAACTATCCTAGCTCTCCGTGCAGTTTGTTCGTGCTAGGTTAGTAGCTAAAGTTAACGTTAGGTAGCTACTGGCGCCTAGACAGCTGTGTTTAGCTAACGTTAGTTATCATCTAATGTTGGCTTGAATGGTAGCTAGCTTACGGCTGCAGAACACAGCTATCTATAGTAGCTAACGTTACCTACTAACGTTAGCTACCGACCTAGCACGAACAAACTGCACAGAGAGCTAAGATGCGTTGGTTAGCCTAGAACCACCAAAGTGCACAGCTGCTAGATCTAGCTAAGGGTAGCAAGCAGATTGCAGTAGCTTTTGTTGGGACTGTAAAACTGAAAACAGGAATTTTATATTATGTTAAACACTGTCAGGAATGTGTATACTGTGCACTGCACAGTGGTTTTATTGCACTACAACTTTTGAATTTTTTGAACAAGAGAGTTATGTTGGTACTGTAAAAGAGTAAACAGGTTGGCCTTTCATTTTGTATAACAGTCAAATTATTTTATTTATTTTGTGTAAAGCAGAAGATTTTTTGCTGTGCAAAACTGTTCAATAAAGTATATTATTAAGAACTTTTTGGTATTTATTTGAGATACATTATGGTTTTTATTAATCGAGCAACAACAACATAATCGTTATATTAATCGTCCAATTAGTCGTTAGATTAGTCCACTAATCGATAAACTAATCGCCCGATTAATCGTTTAATAAATAATCGTTTACCCCCAGCCCTACTAATTGGTAGACAACATATGGCCGAAATATAAAAGTATTGAGCACATGCTGTTGTTCATGTTCATGAGGATGCACATTTTTAACCTTTGCTGCTTTAATTTCTAATGTTTTGTTTTACAAATAAAAGGTTGAAAAACCCTAGGTATTTCCTGTATTTAAATAAACCTCTTCTGTCTGAATTTAGAAAATGTGTATTATAGAAGTTCATTGCAGAAGGACGAAGATGCAAAGGGGGAAAAGAGGGGAGTCTTGTTTTAAGCAGTTGGAAGTCTGTGAATCTTGCTGGGCTTGCAGTTCCCCCTGCGGACATGTTTTGTGCGCATCGAGGAATGCGCTCACTCCATCTCTGTTGTAACCCCCCTCCTCCCACCCCCTGTCTCCCTCCTTTCATTCTCCTCCTTTCTTTCTCCTTCTTTAGAAAACAGAGGCATGTAGGTAGACACAGACAGCTGGGCTAACTCATAACAGCTCCCGTGATCTGCTTGACAACAGCCTGAGGGCCCACACATGGGCACACATACAGACACACATGCACACAGTCACAACAGAGATGTGAAAAAAAAGAGACCAAAGAGGGGCCCCGGGACTGAGCCTTGAGGCACTCCAACCTGGTGACACAGCAGCAGTCGTTAAGCTTAACTAACCACCAGTTGGAAACTGCTCCACTCCTGTTTGCAAACTGCCTTTGTTTGGCAGAAAACAATAACCAGCCCCCTGCTCTCTAATTTACAAGGGAGTTGGCCCATTCCTCTGAGTGGAATGTACAGTGTGAGCAGCTTGCATTTCATGATAGGGTGGAGAGATCCGTGATGAGGGGGGGTGGTTATCCGGCCAGAGTGGGACTGCGTTGAGGGAAGGGTGAGTGAGTTTAGCCGCTATTTTTAGATGACATGTCATTTTAAACTCGTGGTCTGTTCCTGTACTGTGATCAAGGACTGAAACACTAATAGATACGTGGACTATCTTGCACTGTACTCATAAATCTGGAGGACAAACAACTGAACCCGCAAAGTGGCACTTTAATAAAACTTTTAGAGACCAAACCAGCTGTGCTTTGACAAAGGTATTCTTACCCAATGCACACAGTGAAATCCACTTCCAAACTAAGTAATGTAAACCTAAGACAAATTAAACAAGGAAAAAACTAATATGCAAGACAAATACTGAAATCCATATATATAGAGCAAATAGAAATCCCCAATAAACACGACCTAGATTGAGGACAAATCATGGAAGCTATTGAGCCTTTCTTAAATGTAAACAAAAGCATACTGTAAACAGCCACACAATCACTCTGTCTCCAAACCACCGCCCACTCAATCCACTGTCACCTTACTTAACCTGCACTACACTGCAATAGCTGACAGAATGGTGAGGAAGATGTACAAAGAGAAGCAAAGCCTGAAAAGAAAGGGAATGAAAGAGTGAGAAGAAAGAGGGAAAGATAGAGAACATATGGTGTATGGAGACCTAGTTTCCTTCACATTCCCTGATCTCCTCCGTTTCCCCTCATCTCACACACCTGGAACCATTACTCCTCATGGAATCAACACCCAACTAAAACTCTTTAATTAGTTCTCGCTCTTCCTCCCCAATCCATATGCTATCATCATTTTGTCATCTTTATTCGTTTTGCCTCTTCTCCAAACTGCTGCGTGTCTTTAGTTCCCTGTTGTCATGATGTCTTACTAGAGCGGCAAACATTAATTGATCCGTTGTCAACTATTAAATTAATGGCCAACAATTTGAATAATCAGTTAATCGGTTTGAGTAATTTTTTGTGTGAAAAAAGTAAATATTCTCTGATTCCAGCTTCTTGATATGAATGTGAATATTTAGTATATTTATTTAGTAATATCTAGTTTCTTCACTCCTCTATGACAGTAAACTAAATATATTTGAATTGTGGACAAAACAAGACATTTGAAAACATCATCTTGGGCTTTGGGAAACACTGATCAACATTTTTCACAATTTTCTGACATTTTATAGACCAAACAACTAATTGAGAAAATAATCGACAGATTAATCGACAATAAAAATAATCATTAGTTTCAGCCTTATGTCTTCCCTCTCTGACTTAACAGAAATTGAGTAAGGTGCGAAGACCTTTCTTACTCAATTTCTCATTTAGAATTACTGTATCAAGCTCTCACACTTTCAATGTCTATTGCGGGAGAGAGAGCACTAGACATGCAGACAACAGGTCTAGCTGCAAGTAAATCCCAATAGCACAACAAAAATACTAAAAATAGCCCTTAGCCCCTTCCCAATTCCTGTGCATCCCTGATTCCTCTGCTTGATTCCTCTCCTCACGTCTTAGAACAGTGAACAGACAACTTCTATATTTACTTCAATTAACAACGTGGCATAATGTGATAAGAATGTACGGGGGTCGTACATTTATATTTGTTGTATTTTACATATTTATAATATACACAGTATGGCTATAGGCTATATATAGCCTTTATAGGCTACTTTTAGTGTAAAACCCTACAAATGTTTGTATGAAAAGAACTATGCAAATATATACAGTATAGTAGGCCTATATACACACAAACACACTATTTATTATTGATGTGTTGATCGACTCTTCATCCAAATCCGCGTCTAGGGTTAAAATTATCCACCCTCCAACCACCTGAATGAATAATTTTCTCCAATTTAGAGACATGCCTGGACATTTAACTCCCCCTACAGTCCCCGTAAGCTATGTTGCTTTTTAAATGATGTATTGTAGTATAGAGTGTTTTCTATAACAATTTAATTTAATGATTAGAGAGGCTGCTTGTAAACATTTCCATGCACGCACTAATGTTACTGCAGCTAATATCACATTTAAGCAGCAAAACTAACTGTAGTTATACAGAGGAAACAGAACTAGACCTTTAGCTTCTGAAATGAATGAAGTAAGCTGCTGTTTCTTGAGCGTCTCTCTGGGATTGATCCGACAGGCCCGATCTGTAGATTAGCTAAGGGGCCGCGGATATAATCTCTCTCTCTCTCTCTCTCTCTCTCTCTCTCTCTCTCTCTCTCTCTCTCTCTCTCTCTCTCTCTCTCTCTCTCTCTCTCTCTCTGCCAAGGGTAAAATGACTTCCACAGAGGATACATCAGTGTATCCTTCGATTATAGCTCCCCCGGGGAGCCTCCTCGATGTGCATTTTAGGAATTGGGAAGTCCTTCAACATGGTGCGCTGAGAAGGATTTCCAGGTCACACGCCGGAGGATCGAGGAGGTACAAATTTGGGAATTGGGAAAGACCCCTTGTGTGATTTCAACAATTTAAACACTGGTCTGGACAGAAAGTGAAACCTTCTGTAATTGCATTAAATTCCGACCTGAGCCCTGTAGCAGTGTTATGGAAATGCTATCAGGTTTGTAGTTTCAAGAATAGTTTGTTTGCATAAAAATTACTCAAACACGACGTGGACACCTAAGATTGCCAGCACAGCTACAGAGTAAAGTGCATGTCTGAAAGTGTCTGTCTGCCTGGCTTTGATGTCTGCCCTGACCTCAAAAGGGACAAATAATTATGTGTATATGTGTGTCCTCTTGCTATGTACTACATGTGGGAACTTTCTCTTTAAATTAGAAAAAAAGCACATACATATATGAATGCCATGTGTAAGTTTCCCAAAGACAAAATTAAGTGCCAAAGAAAATGCATATTTAAAGCAGAGATGTATAAAAACATTCAGGTACACCTGAAAAATATAATCAACTTTAACAGTTCTTATAACTGTCAACTGTAATTACAAGACACCCTAGAAGGAAAGTCATTGTAAAACATAATTTTTTCATGCAATCCATGTGACAGAAAAGCTGTGGATAAATGTCAAAATTGGATAAAGCATAACTAAAAAAGTAAATGTCATTGTTGGGGATGTATGTAATTTAAATATGGGATATGAATAGGTGGTATAAATACACTACAGTAATCTACCCCCTTGTGATTTATGCTTCCTAAAAAGACCTCAGCTTGCTTGGGTTTATGACAGCCATTATCATGAGTTATAGTGGTCTTAATGAGAGCTGTGGCAGGGTCTTTACTCATGGCCCAGGTCTTGAGAGTGAAATAATGCAAATGACAAAGGGGAAAAAAACCTTTACATGACCAGCAAGTGACCGGACTTTCTATCACACAAATTACAGGTACACAGATGCCACAAGTTGAATAAGTCATGATGGAAGCAAGAAATGTCCAGTACAGGTACTGAGTCCTTGATCTTACTACTAGAGCTGTCAGTCTTCCTCTATAATACCATTTGAATTTCATTTGTTATTTTTTTTTTTACATTCAAATAATATTTGAATATTTAATGCTTAAATGCAGCCTGTTAAATGTACAATACGTAACTTTCTGCCACTAGGGGTCTCTCAACCAAAACAATGGATTGTAAACACAGACGTTTGATGATGTTGGGAAGTTGCATGGAATTATGGGAGTTTTTATTGCTAAACACTATCGTCGATTAGAATGCATGGACGAGTTTACCCATTCAAGTTTATTCACGTTATGTTTAGTAACGTTTATTCATGTCATGCTAATAAAATAGCTGCAGTTTCCCCAACATAATTACGTTTTTCTTGATTCAATCTGTATTGGTAGCTAGCTGACCAGTTAGCTAGTGAGCCAGCAAGCTAACATTAGCGGTTAACGTTAGCAGGTTTTAGTTGCTGGCTAATGATTAGCCAGCAGCTAAAACCACACTATCACAGTACATTTCACATGCCAATGTCATCTATTGGATTTTACCGGGCGGACGGGGTTTGTTGTAACATTAGCTAGCTAGTCAACGAGGCTGAGAGACGGGTGTGTGTGGGCATTGCAGGGGGAATCTCCAAGACGGCTACGATGTTCGATTGCCGTTATCAGCAGCAGGAGAACATCTCCCAGCTGCCCGATCTCCCTCTTCACTTTTCTGTAATCTTAACTATTCGTTTTGGTACACCTTTTGTTGGGTTAATTTAGCTAGCTAACTGTAAAGACAGCTAAACGAAAGGGGGGAGAAATTCAGCAGGGAGGAGATTTTCGGTACAATCACTGGTAGCGTTTACAGAGACGTAGCTAGCTAACATTATGGATGGCCGATGTTGTGATTAGGATGCCTGGGTCTGATATTCTCTTTTTCCCCGACGCTTCATTAAACTGCCGTTAGCGTTGTAAGCACCCGGCACCGGCTGGGGCTAACGGCTGTGTTGTCAGCTATCATCCCGAATGAAGTCTCTTTGTGCCGGGGGAGTGAGGCAGGTCATTAAAAGACATTTTAATGCAGAAAAGTTACATATTGTACTACACTACTCTGGCTTGTGCATTGTAAATGCCACTATAAGCATGTGGTTGTTGTTACACATTCTGTCCACTAGATGGACTTCCAACATCAACGTGGCCTTGAAGGGTATCTACGTCATGGCGCATTGCATTTCTGGCAAGCCGCTCTCTGTTTACATTATATTCCACCACGCACACAGCGATCAACTTTATCTAATAAGAGTAGTGAAGCGGCTCTGTTGTAAAGGCTAATGTTGCTCGGTTAGCACAATGACATCATGTTAGAAAGCACAGACGAAATGATTTGTCATAAACTAAGTAGCAATAGTGTTAGCCATGATGCTAACGGCATTGATAACTAAACCAAACTGTGCTGCCACTACTATTTTAGTGATTTATAAGCAACCTGTTTCTTGCAGAATGTCACAGATTGTCACTGTCCTTTTTCCGATTTCCAGCCGCAGCCTGTCACTCCCCATTGTACTAACCTTATTCGGTAGGTAACGTTGGCTCACAATGCCTTGTGTTTCTCACTCCCGTAACTTATTGTTCATTAGACGTGACATGAGAAGAGAGAGATTAGCTAACGTTAACCAACCTATTTATATATAAAAAAAAAAAAATAGTATTTGAATAGTATTGAATTTTTGTACTATTCTAATTATATTAGACTTTTGGTATTCGTTCCAACAGGCCTACCGACCACTCCCACCACACTGCTCTCCCTCATGAAAACATCCAGAATCTACGAATAGGTAATTGTTTTTCATTTCAGAAGTTTGACTGTTGGACACAAGAGGTTTCCTACTTCACTGAAAAGTCCAATCTCTGTATGTGGGAGGCTTTAGGTTTCCACATCATACTTGTGTAAGCAGCATATTGGACTATGATTGGCTTGCAAACTAGTTATGTCACAAAATCCTGCTTGTACCTACACATCTTAAATTGTGATTTAAGGTGAACATAGAAAAACTTTCCCCCAAACTCTGCACATAGTCTACACATTCAAGCTCCACCATTCAAGTGGACTAACAAAAAGCAAAACCCTTAGTAAAGGGGGACTTGAACTGTGGTGATCTTTGTGGCGATGTGTAACCTTCTAGCTACATGTAAGAGTAAATGGTTGCAAGTACATATGGCCAACTGGTACAGAGTTCAGATATTAAATTATGGTAGTGTTTCTCTGCAAGCATGTGGATCTACACAGTGTTAAACTCAGAACAAAAATCTGCAAATTTAGCATTGGATGCAGTTTGGAAAAACAACCAAAGAGGCTCCAAGCATAGTGGCCACTAGGGAAGGGCAGGGAACTGGGATGTTGCCCAGTTTGTCCTACACACATATCTAGATATGTACATGAATGCAGAGGCAAAGAAAAGTTAGAATTCTGTGTCAGAGTAATGCAGGAAACCAACATTATTCCACTGTGCAAATATAGCCCTGCAAATAGAGTGGCAGATAGCTGTGTGTGGTGTCATTATGTCTGGCTAGCAGCAGACACAGACTAAGTGGGGAAGCGTCACACCTTTATTTATTCATCAACAATCTGAGAACTGGCAATGAGAGACAAGGTCAATACATTATTGCCCACACATACTCACCCACCCCTTCAGTCTACCTATAGAATGAGCACATATATATACACAGTAAATACTTTTCTAGGATACCTCTGCCAACACATATACTGTAATGATGAATAGTATCACAGTACACACACACCCATGCACACACGCAAACAGGCTGCACGCACACACACTTGTTGGCTGACTGCACTGTGAATCTGAGCCCAGAAAGCACACTGACCCTATTAAACGCTGCCGGATCTACAACACACACCCTATTAAATGCTCAGGATCAGCTGAGTCAGCACGCCAAAAGAGAAAAGACTGGAGGTTTAGACAAAACAACAAGCCCAATAACCAGGAGATACGCAGCACACACACATAAAACTTTACTCATGAGCACGTACAGTATGCTGACATACTGCATGCCCACAAGTACAGAAACGTGTACAGTTACAGAAACACCCAACAACAAAGAAAATTTAAAAACACAAAGGAACAGGCACACACATAATAGGGACACACATAAAATGAAAAAAAAGACAGGAACACACACCCACACCAGTTTGGGGAACACAAGCATGTGCTATTTCGCATCTGGCTCCTCTTAGACCAAGACACAAAAGAAGTAGTATGTGTAGTGAACGTAGCATTTGTGTGTGTGTGTGTGTGTGTGTGTGTGTGTGTTTGTCATTTGGTCAATGCTTTGATAGCTGGCGAATGAGAAGGAGGGCTCACCATTAGTCCAGACAGAAGAGAGAGAGGGGCCAGCCGCTGTCAGATACACAAATGCAAACCACATGCAGCTGTTCAGTGTCTGCCTGAGAGGCACATGACACGCACACACATGCTGATCAACACACACAAACAGACGAACGGACACTGTAGCAACAGAGGTAAACATATATCTTAGTTACTTGAGCAGAGAACAAGTATGTGAGACTTTATCACCACCATGTGCATCTCAGCGGAAATCCTTAGGTTGTGTGCGTTTGGCTCGTAGTGACTAGTAAGTGCCATGGGTCTGACTGGGGGGTAAAAATAGCCCTGTGTGTCAAACACGGTTCTATTTTGTATGTGTTCCGCCCTCTAACTGGCTTTGCTGTTGGTTTACAAGCCTCAACATCCTGAAAAAAGATCTTTTTTACTCACCGCCCAATCAGGGGGGTAGCAGGCTATCCTCCTGCCGCCTCAACCATCCCCCTCTTCTCTTTTACTATCACAGGACAGGAACTTGTATCCGCTGTCCTACACATTCACTTCTCTAAAAGGGACAAAACTAGGGGGCCGCAGGCAGAGGTTCCCATCCGTTGCTTGGTTAGTGATGTCGTCACCCACACGTCATGACCCTGACATAAGCTAAGAGACGTAGGATATTTGTGCACTCGGTGTATTCCTCTTGCTTAACTTTAAGTAATGAGGAAGAGTTGTTCTCTCTAACCGAACCCGGCCTTCAGGCCTAAGGTCATCAGCTCCTTGTTCAGTTCACAGGTTTGCTTGAGGGCTTTCTTCCCCCCTCCTCATGCTGACGAAGAGCAGAAGCATCTGCACTAAGGCTGGGATACCCGACCCGAGCCCGACGGGTCTCGGACGGTCACATCAGCGCGGTAGCCTAAGGCATTGGACATTTAACATTTTAAACAGCTTATTATGTAATGGGCCTGTTTCACTTGATGCAAATGTTCGTTTTTGTGATTAAAATAAATTTAAAATATTAACCTAACAGAAACACGTGCATATCAGGCAGACTGCATGCCGCAGCGCATTGAGCGCTCAGAGCGCAACGATGGAAGATGTTAAAAAGAAGTTGGCCTCTGGAGATTTTAAAACCACCGAAAATGAAGGAAAGTCTACTGTGTGGAAGTATTTCCACATAGTTGTCTAGGCATATGTTAATTTTATTTCAATTATATGATTGGGCCTCTTGTGTGTGCCTGTGTTAAAGTGCGCTTGTTGCCCCGTGTGCGCGCTTACTGTGCTGATGCGCTCATCTGTTGACATTTATGCCTTTATTTTTAAAATCCTTCATCAGAATGCTCCGAAAATGGACACGAACATTAAGGGATGTGTATACTATCACCCTGGGTTGAAATCACTCTGGCTAATATGGAGGTTTGGTTTTTAGAGCAGCCTGAATAAGACTTACAATATGGCTTTAAATAGCTGCCTCAAACAGAGTTGAAATATAGCTTTAAGTTGATATTTAAGCCTTTATTTTTAAAATCCTTCATCAGAATGCTCTGAAAATGGACAGGAACATTAAGGGATGTGTATACTATCACCCTGGGGTGAAATCAGTCTGGCTAATATGGAGGTTTGGTTTTTAGAGCAGCCTGAATAAGACTTACAATATGGCTTTAAATAGCAGCCTCAAACAGAGTTGAAATATAACTTTAAGTTGAAATTTAAGCCTTTATTTTTACTTTCCTTCATCAGAATGCTCCGAAAATGCACAGGGACATTAAGGGATGTGTATACAATCACCCTGGGGTGAAATCAGTCTGGCTAACATGGAGGTTTGGTTTTTAGAGCAGCCTGAATAAGACTTACAATATGGCTTTAAATAGCTGCCTCAAACAGAGTTGAAATATAGCTTTAAGTTGATATTTAAGCCTTTATTTTTAAAATCCTTCATCAGAATGCTCTGAAAATGGACAGGAACATTAAGGGATGTGTATACTATCACCCTGGGGTGAAATCAGTCTGGCTAATATGGAGGTTTGGTTTTTAGAGCAGCCTGAATAAGACTTACAATATGGCTTTAAATAGCTGCCTCAAACAGAGTTGAAATATAGCTTTAAGTTGACATTTAAGCCTTTATTTGCCTTCCTTACAGTTACTTAATAAAAGCTTTCCACGCAAACACACACATAGCCTACATGTGTCATTAGTATGAGAAAAAATGAGGTCGGGCTCGGACATAAATCTCTTGATGCCTGTCGGGCTCGGGCCGGGTTCGGTCACGGTTCTGTCGGACGCGGGCCGGGCTCGGACAGAAAAATTCGGCCCGATCCCACCCCTAATCTGCACACCGCGTGTCTTGTGCATGCACTCAGATGTTATGCACAGCGGTCTTCAGGAGGTCTGACCAGCTATTTCAGGAGGATCCTTGTTGACGCAGTGGCTTGCCCACTGGATCTGTGACGCAATCTGCAGGAGTTATGGAGTGGTGGGGCGCCTTCCCCCAGAGTGTCTGTGGGCGCACTCAACCAGGGGGATCGCTTTGTCGACGGCGTTGGTTAGGGGTGTCTCAGTGGAGGTTATCTGCCTGGCCTCTTCTTGGTCATCTACCTCGTATCTCAGAGACAACAGCTGCTGGCTCAGTGTTTCATTCGTTGCTTGGTGCACCATCTGGGGGGACCTCGTCTGAAATAAACTGAGGTGTATTGTGGGTGGGTTTGAACGGTGTTTGGTTCGGAGGTACATCTTAACCCTACTGCCTTTGCCTCAGGTTAAAACTAACCCTAACGCTTCAGGTTAAAACCAATAGTGAAGCCTGTTGAAGGGTGGAGCACGTACAAAATAGAAATAGTAGTTAGCTGGATGTAAATTCAGTTCTAATAGTATGTGCGCAGCCCTCTAAATACAAGTCCAGCTGGCCCCAGTTCCTTGTGGCTGAGTTTCCAAAGGGAGACGAGCTGTGGGGTTTATATAGGGGGAGGACACCTGCTACCCCCCCCCCGATTTTCAGGGTGCCGAAGCTGTGCCTCAGAGGGTAAAACAATAGCACGTTAGAGGGCTCCGCAGGTACTAGAACTGGTGTTACGTCCACAGCTACATCCTCCACCCTGAACAACTGCCTCACTGATATTCAAACCAACTTCCTCCAACTCAACTACAATAAATCTGGCTTGATCATCATAAACTCACATCACTCCCGTCTTTCAGAACCTCCACTGGCTCCCTGTTCCCCAACGCATCCAGTTTAAAGTGTTTATCAGTGTTTTAAGCCCCCAACAGAAGGCAGTAGGATTAGGCAATGGTTATGGTTAGGTGCCTTGAAGTCAACGGTCGCAGCACTGCCGGGAATGAGAAATTGGGGGTAAAACACCATTGAGCGTTTACAGTCCTCCTCACCCACAAAGCCCTCCATAACCAGGCTCCTTCCTACCTCAGAGACCTGCTCCACCGCCCCAATCCCCACCGTAACCTCCATTCCTCTGACGCAAACCTCTTCTCCCAATCACTCAGGACCAAGCACCGTACCTGGGGTGACAGAGCTTTCCCCATTGCAGCCCTACCTATACATATCCGTGACTGTACTGACCTGGAAACATTCAAAACACTAATTAAAACACATCTCTTCAGATTAGCCTTCCACATAAAATAGTCTTACATTTCTCACTTGATATTTACTGGTTTTATTGTTTTTAATTGCTTTTAATAGGCTTGTTTTACTGTATGTGTTGGTTTTATTGGTTATCCGTACAATATGTGCTGGTTTTACTGTAAAGTGTCTTTGAGTACCATGTAAAGCGTTATATAAATATATTATTATTATTATTATTAAGATAAAATGATAGTCGATACTATGAAAACAGGACCTAAATTGTACTGAAACTTTTCTTTAAAGAAAGGCTGTTTCAGGGTTAATTGGGAACTTTGGAGTGAGTGTCAAAAGGGGTGAGCAAGGTCAGGTCGACGGGCCAGGGGAAAATTCTGAAGGACGCATCAGTTCACAATGAGGATTGCAGGCTTAGCAACAGTTGTGATGCTTCCATTTGTGTTTTGTGACTGAAGGAGTGTGTATGTGACCATGAGTGACCAAGTATTACTCACACATCTAGTAGGACACACTTATACACTTACATGTGGGAAAGACTTAGCTAAATGCTAAAGCTACAAGTTTTCCTGCATCTCAGAATAATTGCAAAATTTTTCATTTGTTTTCACTTTAACTTTTCAAGCAACTTGTTTTCTGCCCAGTATGACCACAGTTTCCAACTGGCAGCTAAACTGGTGGAATTGTTGAACATGTGGATAGTGGAGCTTCCATAAAAATCAGAGCCAGAGAGTAGCTAGGTTTATGGTCGCCGTGGTGTTCACGGCGCGAGGTGTGCAAGCCATAAAATGACATCACTACAGCTGTCGTTTCCGGTGCGAAGGCTCCGCAACTTGTCATGGCGGGTGGTCTTGCACCGAATTTTTGTAACTTGGGGCACGCTGCGCTGTCAGTTCAACATGGTCGGCTGGGAAGACTGGCCGAGCAGGTTCGCCTCTACAAACATCTGTATGATCTGTATGATTTTTCATGTACAGACCACAGGGAGTCAAACAGCCTTTAATATGTGGTCAGAGAGAGACATCACACTGGGGGGGGGAGGGGGGAGCTAGCTTGTCAAAGCTAAAAAACGGTCTTATGAAAAGAGTGTTCTTAACAGTGTTAGAGGCAAACAGTAATTTCTATTTGGAGATAAATAACAGTCACATTAATAATTAAAGTAGATTAGGGTTGTGCCGATGGACAATATCATCGTCCATCGTGATGGCTGACCGACATCACGATGGAGAGCCACCATCGTGATGCCACGCCCCCCACCCTGTCAGACACACACTAATCCTAGTCGCGGGCGCTGGACGGGAAATTGACAACTGCGTCGGTCTTAAACTAGCAAATACACTTGCGTCAGGCTTTGCGCTGTGCAGGATGCAAGATAGGGCCCCTTAAGTGGAAGCTACTTTTTTCGCTTCAGTAGTACTGAAGCGCCTCGGCTTGGACAGAGCGGTATCGAGCAAGAGAGAAAAGGTGTTAAGGTGGAACACTATCACACTTTTCTCCCCTCATTGGACTAAGTGTGTGGACACTACTGTGTGCGTGCATCAATAAGTAAGTCTGATGTCCTGTGGGTATGGGACGATGTTATGCAGGATTTATGAATGTATGTTAGCAACAGTAGGCCATCGTCAACTGCCAATTTAGGGGACATCGCCCAACCCTAAAGTAGATAAATGTAATGTTGTCTGCGTTTATCATGGATGTGTTTACTACTGTTGCCAGGCAGCCTGCTTTCCTTGACTTCCGCTCTCTTCTTCTTCTCAATTACTTCTTGCTTATTCACAGATTATTTGTTCGTACGTCCCCTTGTTTCGGAAAATACTGCAACGAACAATGTAATGAGCATAAACGTCTATGGAGGCCCAAGCCATGGTGTCGCACGCAAGTATAACCACAGCTTAAACCACCAAAGTTACACTAAAGGTTGAGGTATACTTGAAAAACTAGTTAATACCACATGTTGTTTGACCATGTGTGAGGGCAAATACGTTTATAGCTAAATGGCCACACTCGAAGGCGGGATGAAAAGCCTGTCGTCACTGAGAGGAGTGAGATGTGATAATTGTTGAAATTTACCTACTGTATTGCTTTGGATAAAGGCATCAGCTAAACAAATGTAATGTAAAAAAAAAAAAGGGCATAACGGCACATATATTTGGACAATTGCACTTGGTCCTAAATACAAGAAGTGACAGAAGTAGTGGTAGTAATCCTGCATACTTTCTTCTCTCTCAACACCTGGCCAATTGCTGTGTGAAGTGTGCAAGCTTTTTGACGCCCTTGTTTTGACGTCAGACAAATTTGGGGGAAGAGGTTTTCAGACACTGTCCGTGCACATCGTTTGAAGCATACTGACCCTTTCACAAAAGTGGAGTGAAGAGTTTTTATGCTTTTACACCCAATATTTTGTCCGTGGGACACTAGCACTATGTACAACATTCACGAGTACAATGAAAGTACTATGAACAGTTCCGTGAATATGAACATGTAATAAGTGTATTGATAGATTACACTCTTTTGGGACATTTTACTTAGTAACTCATGTTGTAAAAAATAACCAAGTACAATGCAGAAACCCTAAAAAAAAAACAGTATCACCAGATAAGTGAGTGTTCAACGGCTAAAAAACACAATTCAAATTTAAAGTAGCACGAGTTTAGCCTGAGCCATTCATTAAAAGAGAGAAAAATAAATAAAGAAAAGACTGATAATGAAGAAGTATTTAAAGATAAACTAATCTTATTCAAATTCTTGAAAAGGAATTAAGGTAGAGTGCTGTGTGAGATAACTGTCGGTATGTGTAAGCTCGCATATACAATATGTTTTAAAACCCGGCATGTGTGTGCCTATTGTTCTTACATGTGAGGTGTGAAATATGTGGTTTGGAGTCATTACGAGATGGGCAGAGTGACATAGTGGTAATTAGAAAGTTATAAGACTAAATAGTGCAAATAAGAGAGCAAATTAATGAAAGTTAAATATAATAATATAAGTGTGATATGAAGGGCAAGTGACAAAAGAGAAAGAAACACTTTTCTCCCTATTAAGTATCCAAGTCAACCAGAGTTGTTAGCAGCAGCAGCACCGTGGGTGGTTGTGGAGGATGGAGCACACAGAGACTCACACACCCTTAGTGAGTGATGCATGCTAGCCAGTCTGAGCCTGGTGGCTAGAGCTAGCCTTTATTGGTTAGGCAGCTGGTTTGATGTGGAGCCCACACACAGCGACAAGATGACAGACACACTGTAACACACAAACCACAGATAGAGGGAGGGGGTGTATGTGTGGGTGTGGGAAGGGGATGTGTTGACTTGGGCTATATGTGTGTTTATATGGGAAAACTGTGATAGTACAACTGTGTGTGTGGGGGGGGCTTATAGAGAGACTGAATGTGAGTGAATGTCAAGTGGTTGGAAATTGTGTGTGTGTGTGTGTGTGTGTGTGTGTGTGTGTGTGTGTGTGTGTGTGAATGTCACTGGTGAAAGATTAGGAGCAGTGCAGATAGAGTGAGATGGTAAGATAAACAAGACTAAGAGATGAAAGACAGGCATAAATTAATTTGAGTTGAATGAATGAACAAAAGAAAAAGAAAGTGGATACAGGGAAAAGAGATGAAATAGTGTGGAAAAGAAAAAACAATCAAAAATAAAAAAGCGACAGCATGACCCTTAATGATTGAGAAGAATAAGAAAGTCTAGAGAGAAAAGGAGTGAAATGATGGAGAGATGAACAGAGAGCATAGTGTCTGGCCGTGTCCCAGCTTTGTCTTTGGTCTCAGGGGAGGAAGGCTGGCAGAGGCAGGCAGGCAGGCTGCTCTGGCCCAGAGCCAAGCCATGCACTGTGCCACGCTGCCTAGGAAAAGCCCCAGTCTGAGAGGGACAGGGTGTTGAGGGGGGTTGGTGAAGAGACCCAAAGTCCAGGCGCCCCCCAAGGCACTTCAATAGGCCCCAGGGGCCCATTGTGCCCCCAGCTTAACCACTTGACACATCTGGTCCCCTCAGCCTGGTGAGGACTCATTCACCTTGGCTCTGTGCTGTGGGGCTACACACCTGTCTGCAGTCTAACCTGAGCTGGAGTGGCCTGGAGCTGATTTTACAGACACAGGAATAAATACTGGGACTAAATTAAACTTTGCTTTTGCCATTGACTCTACAGCACAATATCACAATTGAAAGTGTCGATTTGGCTACTGATTAGGCTGTTCAGAAAATTCAAAGTCAAACATTGGAGTTTTCCTGTAAACAAACAGTTATGTTTAGGTTAGTGTTACATGCCCCAGATTATGCTGTTGTATTGCTACATTTCTTGTTATCATGCGGGTGATGCAATACATATACAAAATATACTTATTAAAACAATGCATCATGGTGCCACTAGTAGTCAATATCTCTAGTGTACAAGGGCTGCAACAAGCACTTATTTTTATTATCAATTCATCTTAATTAATTTTTCAATAAATGATTTAGTCTTGTAGGCCTTTATTTATAGGATAGCTGAAGACATGAAAGGGGTAAGAAAGAGGGGGGAATGACATGCCGTGACATGACAAGGGCCGCAGGTTGGAGTTGAACCTGCTGCCGCTGCTTCGAGGAGTAAACCTCTTTACATGGGCGCACGCTCTACCAGGTAAGCTACCCAGGCACCCTCTCTTGTCTTTAACGGTTTCTAATGAATTAAGTCAGTTTGCTGGTATGACTGCTTATAAGACATATTCCCATTCTGTGTACAAACCATACTCAAACCATGCTGAAAAGATTAAAGATTGAGTATGTACAAACCATACTCAAACCATGCTGAAAAGATTAAAGATTGATGTTTGAAAACATGTTATAATACAGAATCCTTAACAGGCCACAATGGTAAATTGAGATCATATGTTTCCAAAACTAAAAACATGCATGTTTTCTCCTTTGTTTGTTTCTACACTTTGTTATGAATCTCTCTCATTTCCTTTTTTCCTTCACTCACCCTTCCTCCAGCTCATCTATCTGTATTGACCAGCTCATCTATCTGTGTTGAGTACATGCACTGTATGTACATTTGTGTGTGTTACAGCATGTGCATGCAACTAGGACTACAGTTGAAAATTAGCCGACTGGCTAACACTGGCGCATTTACAGAAATGTTAATTAATGTGCATTGTCCTAATCAAAATAAATAAATCTTAATCTTAGCATGGAACAGCCCGAGGGCACACAGATGACTAAACTCCATTTTCCAGATGCCTGGACAAGCCTATCAGCCACAAACCTCAGAGCCTGTTTTTCTGAAGGATGGGAGAGGACAATGGTCACGGTGATGTTGCATTGGGATTACATCACTGATAAGGGAAAGAAAATATGCTTTTCAAGCAGAGTTTCACATATATTTTGGGACAGGTCAGAGACTCTGTGTGTGTGTGTGTGTGTGTGTGTGTGTGTGTGTGTATATATACCCAGATCCAGTCTGTAAAAAAAAAAAAATGACCTCTGTGTCGAATGTACAATCACTAAAGCTCAAGTTACTACCAACCATTCCTCTCTCGGTCTTTCGCTGTTGAGATATAAGGTTACCACTGGCTCCAGACAGTGAGACTAATACTCCTCCTCCCTCACCTCCCTCTCACCTGACGGGAGGAATAGAGAAAGGCAGGGAGAGTAGGATGGAATAAAAGGATGAGGGAGCAAAGACAGGAAGGGGGAGAGAAGGAGGAGGATAAAGAAATTAAATGGGAGGGAGGGGTGGAGGGATTGTAGGCGCACACAGACAGGCAGAGATGTATATAGAGGGAGAGAAAGAGATGAGAATGAGTGATTGTCTTGTCTACCCGCGAGATTGCCATGAGGAAAATGGACAGCAGATACAGACACTGCACACATGAGGACACATGAGAGCTTGGGCAGCCACAGCAGTCATTAGACAGAAACCTAAGATGGCGAAAGATGGGGGGCCTATATGACCCCTCCCTGCTTGTTCCCCACCCCTAATCAAACTATGCTAGGGGCCCCATCAGGGTCATGCACACACCAACACAGAGACACACACACACACCCCTGACCCAGGCCCTTCCCCCAAACGAGCCCCTTATTGATGAGGTCACCGACCAAGAGGTCAACACAGAAAGAGATTGAAAAGTGGATTATTGGCAAAGAAAAAAAGGAGAGAGAAGAAACAGCAAAAGTTGGTTCTGTTAAACTAAAAAATACCATTTTACAAACAACATGTTATTGCACCAAAAAAATATGGATAAATGGAATATGGACAAAATAAATATGGTTTAAAATATATATATTAGTTAAAAATGCACATCAGCCCACAACCTTGAGTACAGAGTAGTGTTGAGCACAAGCTGACAAACACCTGCTTGTTCCTACCATATTTCTACGACACTTTAACCCTGATTCAACTGGTTCAAAACTACCTAACGCCCACTAGAATTTAGTGTCGTCTTAAGTTAGAAAAAATAGGCCTTTTGGTCCAGCCTACATGTCTAAGATGTCACAGTATTTACAGTATGTGTGACAAGTGAGCAATTACAAGAAACAGCAAAGGAAACTAAGATTTGATGAAAAGCTTGTTTCATCTTCATCTCTCATTGTCTGTCTCACTGAAACACATATACACACACTGACAAACTGACTGACGTAGGACTCGTGCTGAGAAACATTTTACGAGACACCCATGGTGTTAAGCGCTCAGCCGAACCTCTCAGACTGGAGAGGTTTAAGATTCATCAACATATAACAACAACTAATGACAAAACAGACCCATACAAAAAGGTAACTTTTTCTAAGGCTTTTTGAATTTAAAACATCCAGCAGTGGAGTGATGCTTGGTGCAGGAACAATATAAAGAAGGGAGGATGAGCATTTAATGCATTTAATGTCAAGGCTTGTTCAACTCATTTTGGGCCCAACAGTTGCTGTTTAAAAAAAAACTTTAAATTTCCAAAACATTTTAGAAATTGGGAGTAGCAAGCTTTGTGTTAGTTCCATGACCATACATACTACATTTTTATAGTCACTTCTGCTCCGTTCAGACCGATACAGTGACACTGGTCAAGGCTGCATTAGCAGTTCGTTTATACTGGCCAACATTCATCTAACCAGGGTAACAGGGGTCGGACACTGCCAGGCTTTTGTGATGGGGTGTCTCTATTTGGGATGGAAACTCAACCTCATGATTCGGACTTTTAAAAGACATTTAACTGACCTCTTGAAAAGAGAAAGAGCAAGAGAGGGAGAAAGAAAGTGTACATGTGTGAGAGTTTGAGCAAAGAGGCAGAAGTGAAACTTAACTTAATTTGGTAATTATGTACTCTAATTCTTTGCATTTCTATGGTTTAACAGTGTGTTTACTCCCTGCCTTTAGCAATTAATGCCTTCTTCATGTGATGTTTTTGTGGTTTGATCAGCAGATGAGGTTTGTCCAGTTGCAGTGGAAGTGTAGATGATCAAAGGCTCCAGAGCAGCTACTAATTGGCCTTGTGGTTTTCTCAGGCCACGTCCACACGTACCAAAACAATCTTTTTTTTACCCGTCTTCCCTGGATTCGTTTCAAGAATAGTTGCCTCCAAACGAATCCATTTGTAAATGACTCAACACGCTCCTTCATATTCCAGGCCTATAGGTGGCGCTCTTTCTGCTACAGAAATTCAAGAAGAAGAGCATAGTCACTTCCACTTCCTATCATAACATGACTAGCTAGATTATAACTATCTCTTAATACATCGGTGGACTATAACTTTCACCACTGCTCATTTTATAAAGGCCGCCTCAAGAAAACGTGTCTTTGTTTACATTGTATAATGTGCTGTTGGATTGCTTTTTATTTTGCATGATTGCAGCGCGCTAGCAGCGAGCTAACGTTAGCATGCTAACGTTAGCACGCTAATCAATGATCCATGAATGATGTCTTTTTAATAATCTATACGTTTTTCTTGCAGTAGCTTTTCTACAATAAGCCGTGGTAAAAGTTACTATAATCCGTTCAAGGAGTTGATAAGCAGACAGATTAGCTAGCTAGTTGATAAGTTGTCTACTTCCACTTTATAAACAGATAGCCATAGCAGGTATTTATATTATATATTTATATAGTATTTAGATGAAGTGAGCTGGTTTGACCATGGAGATGAGATATGCTCGCTTAGCTTCACCGCAGTTGTGTGCGTCAGCGGCCGTGGGAGAGGGTGTAAAAGAGGGGTGTGGCGATGACATCATCGATACGGATTCGTATTCACCATCCATACGAAGCCAAACGAGAGCCGTTTTTGGATTTTTTCACCCTGAGACCAGGTTTCAAAAAAGTGCGTTTTCAGGCAGTGCGTTTGCAGGATTCGTTTGGACGGTCGGCTCAAACGATGCAAAACATGTGCGTTTGTACAAAAAAACATTTCCATGTGGATGGCCCCTCAACTGCCTAGCAAAGAATTTCTAATATCAGAAGAAGTTCCACTCTCTCCTTACTTCCAGCTTCTGGACTGGTTGCAGTTCCACCAGAGATCCATATAGGGGGCGCTCACAGGCCAGTGCAGAATGAATGGGACTCTATGGAGCTATACCCCTAAAAATCCACTTTTCTCAGGATATCATTTTTTGTCTAGTAATTTGAATGTTGCATTCGAAAGGGGAGGCAAAGAAAATACACACTGCTGGGTGTTAGATTTTTTGAAAGTTGCTTTTTTGTTCTAAAAAGCCTTTTAAAATGTCAATGACGTTATACACATATACGGCCAGAGATACTGCTTTACGGCAAGCTCTCAGTCGCTTCCTTTTTTCTCTCAAGGCATCGACAACACAGCTGACAGGTAAGACTCTCCCTGTCAATACACATGCTAGAAAGAGGTTTGCTAATGTTTTAAAGACCACGCCAAAATATTCACTCTGACATTCAGGCTCTGCTTCGGATGCCGTCAATCGACCTATAAGCCATGTTGAACTTGCAAAAACTACAATCAAATCTGAGGTTTCTCAACGGCAATCGGGCAAAAGAGACACATTTAGTCGTCTAGCTCCATAGGATCCTATTCATTTTGCACTGGACCGCGGATCACCCCCAGTGGAACTCTGGTGGAAATACGGTACAATGGGACTGAATAGGGAGTGGAATGGCTTTCCGTAGACCGGCTTTTTACTTAATGTTGTCTCATCATGTGCAGTTTCGCTTAGTAAAAGAACAAAATGTAGGAATACATAGAAAGAGTGCAATTGATGAAATAAAAATGTATCTTCCTCTTCTCTCTTCAAAGCCAGCATTTTCTTAAACTGCATAATCATCTCCCCTCTCTCTCCTTCTCTTTCATCTTTCTCCTCCCCCTCTCCTGCCTCTGTCTTTCTCTCATCGTCTGACATGAAATTTCTACTTCTTTATCACTCCTCCACCTCTCTCTCTCTGGGCGTTTTCACACATGAAAGTCCGAACCAAGGTCTGGACCAAGGTTCATGTTTTTGTTACATTGTATACATTTGATCCGGTAAGTTGTGGTTTCACATTGCAGTTTTGCAAGCGCACTAAAGATCTATACGTGACAAACCTACGTCCTGCCGTCATCACATACGTGAGCTACGTCTCCAGATACTTCTAACTGATTGGTTTGTTGAAGGGCTTCCTCGTCCTCTCATATGCTCTCTCTGTGTCGGAGTTTTTCCAACTGACTGCTGCTCTCCCCCTACTGTCGCGGCCCTTTTTGTTTTGTTGTGATGTTGAGAAGCAAGACACGGGAACTTTCTTTCTGGAGCATTTATTCAGAGACAAACTGAAACCTACGCTGTACATTTACCACTTAACAAATAAACTGCTGATGTATTCTCTGCTCTGATAGCCGACAGCTGTCTTCTCTGAACGCATTCACCGTCACTCTCTCTCACTAAGCACCTTAAAGGAGCTTCCCCGGTCTTGTAACACAAGGAGAGCCTGCCAGAGCTTCTTGTATTTGGTCCAAAAGTCCGAACCATCCAAAAAATGCTTTCACACTATAAACAAACCGGACCATGGTTCAGTTTGGTCTTTTGATCCGGACCGCGGTCCGGGGGAGGTTTCACACCTGTAATTTTGGTTCGGATCAAACTAAAAGGTCCGGACCAAACGAGGTATGTGTGAAAACGCCCTCTATCTCTGTGGAGGGGCAGTTAGCAGTGATCAAAGGGATGATAAACTGTCACTGCAGCGTGGATGGAAAACACACACACACACACACACAGAGGAGATGGAAAGACATGCAAAGTGGTGAAGGGAACTTTTTTGTGTAAACAGATAAATATTGGCAGTCACAGTGTGTTATTCACTATTACACCTGCTCTACCATCATACTCAGTCACTCTCAGTTTTTCCTTCCTTTTGAACCTTACTTTTTTTCTGCCTCCATCTGAATCTTAGCCTGTAAGCAGAGCGGGAGATTACTGAAATTCCATCATCCAAAGTGTAACTATCTACCACAGACATTTCAATATATGCCAACTCTGCTGTTCAAACGCATATGGCAACATGCTGAAGAACATCAAATACACAAACTCACACGTGCCTATGACCCAATCACTCGCATGTGGCGCTGCGGTGATGCAAACTTGGCATGTCTGATTCCCACGGATGCTTGCTTTAATTTTAACACTTTTCTTTCTTTCTTGCTCACAGGCCTTTCTCTTACCTCTTCTTTGTTCTTTATTCTCTGCTGCTGTCTCTTTTTGTTTTCTGTCTGAGACGGAGTGTACAGCGAGCAGAGAAGGAAAAAGAAAAAAGGGGAGAAAAACAGTGGAGACTCAGATGCTTTTCACTTCTATTTCTGAGCTGCAAACCGAGAGTGTGTAAACGTGTGTGTGTGTGTGTGTGTGTGTGTGTGTGTGTGTGTGTTTCCTTTACTTCTATTTTTAAACCACTGCACAGAGGCTGACTGCTTGATCCAATAAGTCCCACTGACTGCAAGAGTGCACACTGGGAAACTTTTTGAGTGTGTGTGCCCATGCACGTGTATAATGTTTCCCATTGTCACAGAGGTGGAAAACACGTGCACACATGTGCACGTGTTTTCTTGAAAACCATCCTACGTTTACTAAAGCATGCCTAAATTGCTAAATTGCATGCTCTCATTCCTGGTTAGTTTTTATATTTGTGTTTCCATTTCAAGTTAAACCTGTTTTGCCATGTGAATACTTTTTTGCAGGAAATAAGAGGACCATGGTGATAACCCAAATGAAACCAGCGGGAGAGCTACGAGTCAGCTGGGGCTCCTGCTTTTGAGCTCATCCACACACACATACACACACACACACACACCTGACAGGACTGATAATGCCTATAATTGCTTTGTTTTCACATGAAGTGAGTGAGTGCCACCCTGTCCATCCCTTTCCCAATTTTTCACTCATCCCTCTTCTCCCTCCATCTCTCATTCAGAATAACTGATTGTGAGGATTATTATGAATGAATGATTTGCAGCTATGGGATGGCCACGGTGTGTGTATTATGTCATCTCAAAGGCAGCCATGCTTTATTAGCGGAGTTTGATTCATAAGTAGGAAGCCTTACTTCAGTGATTCCCCTGGCAGCCATCGGCACAATAGATCCATTATACACACACACACACACACACACACACACACGAAAAAAAGCAAGAAATGACAGCGGAAAAAGAATTTACCCGTGAGAGAGAAAGCTGAACAAAGAGAGGATGAGAGCCAGGAAACAGGAAGTGTGGAAGGAGGAAATGAGAGGAGGAAGGAAACAGGAGGGGGAGAGACAAAAAAATGTGTAGAGAGCAGATGCTTTGTTACTGCTTCTGTCCACTTGTGGGATGACGTATGTATATTCCTGCCTTTCCAAAAACGAACAAAAAGGTAATTCTTTGTGTTGCTGCTGCCTCTTGGCAAAGTTTGATCATTGACTATTACAGAGTATTACATGACTCAGTACAAATCTCCTTATTCATCTAGCTTGATCAAGATATTAAACTCCACTTGCACTGCCTGGAGACCAACACGCACAAATCAAATGCTGCACAAACAAAGTTGGACAGTTGACAACTCATCCAGCAGCTCTGTCATAAACAAATAATTAATGATGACTCTATGTGACTGATGCTAACCCACATTCTCATGAGTGGATGCACACGCAATAACTCAGCCTACTCCTATGAACAATGCGTGTCATTAAAAACACATAATGGTATTTGAGGCAAACAAAGTGATGTTAATAAAGTCTGTTATTTAGTTTTATGTTCAATAGGTGGGAAATTAAACAGCGAGAAACTCATTTCAGTGGCGTCAAGGCAAGTCATTTCCAAATATCGCAAAATTGTCTCAGAGCTTTAGCATCTGAACAACATACTGTAAGTCACTCTTTTATCCTGAAACCCTTGATTCATGTAAGAAAAATATTAGCAATGACAAAAACTACAAAATCACATTATAGTTATGACTTTAATACACCATTATCTTAAGCTTATGTACTGTGTATGTATATCAGAAAACCTGTCCAGGTTGCATGAAAAGCTATAAAAACAACCTGAGAAATCAACCAAGACTATTAACTTACACCATGGTTTTACAAGAGTTGGCATGGCAACCACTAAAGCACATAAAGCCATGTGTTATGGGGATCATCAGCAATGAGCTGAAACATGTCATTGACACGGGGGGGGGGGTGGTGGTGGAGGGGGTTCAGCCCTACGTGACGCCAGGCGCGTACCCAATTCTACCTGGCTCACGTTCAAACACACCCCACTTCAGCTAGAGAGCCCCAAGTCCCTGGAGAGCTCCATGATATGAACCCACAGACGTTAAACACACCCCTTCAGACTCCTTAAAGATGAAAAAGAGTCAAACACTAAAAAGGTAAAAGACAGCATTGGTGCACATGAGAGCACAAGCACATAAAGAAAGGTACAAAGAAATAACTAAACACACAAAGGCGAGGACAATCTCACATAAACGTGGGTGGCAGTAGCTCAGTCTGTAGGGGGTTGGGAAGCGGAGAGTCGCCGGTTCAAGTCCCCGTACGGACCGAAGTAGGGAGTATGGACTGGTAGCTGGAGAGTTGCCAGATCACCTCCTGTGCACTGCCAAGGTGCTCTTGAGCAAGGCACCAACCCCCCAACCGCTCAGCCCACTCACTCTGACATCTCTCCATTAGTGCATGTAAAGGACCTGAGCGTGTGTGTGTGTATTTCAGGCCTGTGCGTAGTGTGTAATAATTTCCCCATTGGGGATCAATAAAGAGTATAAATTAAATTAAATGAAACAAAAGCCTAGACTCAAAAAACACTCACAATAAAATAAACAAACAGAAACAAACATGTAAACCTTAATGCACGAAGATAAACACACACACCACTTTGTTTGCAGGGCTTCTTTGGATATGGTCCCAGCCCCACACAACAATCTGCATTAAATATTCAGTGAATTTTTCAACATGTGCTCTTTCCCCTTTCGCACGTGTAGAAGTGCAAAAAAAAACATTTGGGGGGAGAGCGATGGGGAGACAGGAAGGAGGGGGAGAAGGAGTCAATGAGGGCAAAGGCAGACCGAGCAGCAGGAGAAAACGGACAAGCAAGCCAGAAACTGACTGAGATGCAGAGAGAGAGAGAGAGAAAGCCCAGCTGACTCTGTTCCAAGCTACTCCCCTTAGCAACAGCCCTGGCTCAGCCTGCATCCCATTGGCCAGCTGACAGTATGCATCACAATCCCATGCATGGGTCCTTAGCCAATCAGGGGTTTCCTTGCAATTCTGCATTTTGGATTTCATTTTCACCATGGCAACACAACCCTGCTCTTGGCCCTGGGATGCGGCCTGTGTAGTGTATGTACACACAGACACACGCACACAGTATACTGTATATACAGTACAAAGTTGACCAACCCTTGAGGAGCTCAGGCCAAAGCAATTACTTTGAAAGCACCAGATATGTAAACAAAACTCACATGGCAGGCAAGCTAACTAAGCTGTGTCTCCACACCTGTGAATGTGTTACAAACAGTGAAGAACACTGGAGAGCTGGAAAAAGAGTTCATCCTACACAGACAACCCAGGAAATGCTTTGATCAGTACCCACTGATACTCATGAGGAGAAGGCATTTCTCCACCTGTCAGTCAGCATCCCAATATAGTTAATCATCCTCAAAGTCCTCACTCACATACACTCTCAAAGTTGGAAGGACAAGCGTCAATCTGAAGTACCTTTCACACATGTACAGTTACTCTGTAAATACTCTGGCAATTATTATGTTAGTAGCATGTTTGAAAAGGACCTCAAGTAGTGTGTCCTGTATAGGTTGTTCTGGCAGACTGCCTTCCCAGCACCTGGTGACATTTCAATAACTCTTTCTCTACACACGCACCATGGATCAAGTGTAAATTAAATCAGCAGCATTCATAGATAAAGCATTGCACACAGTTACTTCACAACAAGGATATTTGACATCTCTGGTTATTACAACCCCAATTATGGTGAGTAAACTTACATTACTCATGCAGGACAGCTGTATCATAATGTGTATCTAATTATCTAAAATTATCACTCAGGCTGTCAGTCAGTTCATTCTAAAATTTCAACGTTCTGCTTACATAATAAAAATACAACAAAACAGTGGGTGAACACAACTGGATTGAATTACATGAGTGCTAAAAGTTCAAAGCTGAAAAGTAAGTTATCTTTTGCACAGGATTACTATTCTTGAACAATTTCTAAACACATACAGAGAAACACATACAGTATTGCTATGACGAGCACCTTTGATTAGTGCCTGTAAAATATATAAATCCCTGAAAAGGAATAAGGGACTACAGAAGATAGATGGATGGGTTGAAATAAAAAAAATATATAACAGCTCAAATGATCCGAAGTTGCACGCTGAAAACACATTTCTATTAAAACATTTAGTTCAACTGGTACTTTTTTGTGTGTAAGTATATGTAATCTTCCTGGTACTTCTACTGTATGTCCCTGTTCATATGAGTATGAGCTGCCATAACAGGAGCTGATATTAACTGAAGGGCTACAGCAGGCTACATATCAAGTGTCTGTTCAGGCTTCTTAGCCCTCTATAATCCATAAAACACTAATAACAAGTGATGTCTGTGGCACTGGAGAAACTAGCTTTGTGGGATGAGTCCAACATCGCACTTCATAAATTTCAAACACACACACACACACACACACACAGGCAGACAGACACAAAAAAAGGTAACTAGCTATGTCCTTTTTGTTCTCTCAGTGAGTCGAGATATAAAAAGAGTGTGTAATAGAGAGGGAGAGTATCAAATCTATAAAGACACGAGGAAAGAGATGGAGGGGGGCAGAAAGACAAAAAAAGAGAAGTAGTGAGAGAGGAAGAGAGATGTATGAGACAGGCCAGCTCCTAAAGAATAAGCATGAGGAGAGACAATGAATAGCAGCTCCTTTACAGACAGACACATGATGTATGGGTCTGCCAACATGTCTGTTCACCCCACAGTATGTATGTGTTTATTTGGGAGTGTGTGTGTAACTACAGAAGCGATCCATCTGGGCCATTGTGGCAGTGGCCAAACTGAAGGTTGATATCAAGTATACCCTTCCCCTCCCACAAGATGAAACACAATCATCAGCTCCAAAAACAGCACTTAGGGTCAGTTGTCAAACTTAACAGCAGGTAATTAAAAGTAATAGCAGAGGTTCCCCTTGGGTTTGATGATAGGCAATGTTTGTATCCCACCAACAGCAATTAGTCAGCCAATTACCCCGGGGCCTAATTGTAACTGCTGTCCATAGGAAGGCTTTGGGAGGGACAATAATAGGCTCTTTTGGTAGCCTGTGTTTATCTAAGTGATCAATGATTAGCATGATCACTGGGAAAGGTCAGCACCTCACATGAAAGGCTGGCTGCCTAACTGACATTTCTGCTTTGCTGCGGTTAATTGGTACAACAGTAGCAAAGTGCTGTTTTCTATTAACGGTTTGTAAAAGTAGATATTAGGATGCTACATTGTGTGCAATTAATTTAACGACCGACACGCCGGACATTCCTAAAGACACATTTTCACGGTTTAAAGCTCCATTGTGTAATGTTTTGACTTGATTATTAGCAAAAAAAAAACTGTTCATTCACAAATATGTGCTCATTCATGTGTAATTACTTCCACCAACTAATCAAAGTATTTTCTTGAGTGTAGAATCTGCCATTCAGAATACATACGAGCGAGTCGCTCGAATGGCGGTCGCCATAAGGAACATACCTGGAAATTCAAGCTCCGCCTTTTGCGCTTTTACACTCAGTGGCACCGTGAAGAATGACAGGGAGATTACTCACGACTGCCAGCAGATTTGAAAGCCTGTTGAAGTTGGTGGATCACACCTATTCTCGAGGACATGAAATGGAGTCGTCAAAGAAGCGAAAAAGAGAATTAAAAACGACAACGCGACAGGCAAAGCAACAAGACCAAAAGTTAATATTGGAGTGGCTTTTCCAAGATGGAAAGAGCTCATAAGGGGCAAGGATTTTATAAAAGGGGGCCGAAGTTGCCTGCTTTCTTCTCAACAGGTAATTCAACCTATTTGTGTAAATTTTAGAAAACCAAGTTTATAGTTGCTTGGCAGACAACTCACGTCATGCAGTTGTAACACAGACTAGGCTACAGCTAGAACAGCTGCGTGTAAACGATGGAGATACTAAGAGCTAATTTCGGTTTCATTGACATTGTAAATACTGCTCAGAGAAATATATTAAAAACACAAAACTCCGTTGCTTCTCTCCTTTGTCATCTCTTGAGTTTTTCTTTGCCTAGGAGGTCTCACCGATCTGCTGCCACCGGCTGTGTCTTTTGGTTTTTCTTTACCTTTCCCTCCCACGTCCGTCGCATCAACTGATCTCTGACTCTGCTCACGGAGAAAAATATGTAGCCTACACTGTAAACATTGCCTTACACTATTAATCTTGTACAATATACAGAATAACGATAGCACTGATACTTTACTAACATTAGCCTGCATTCGTTTGGGAACCTGATAGCTGATGTTAGCAATGAAATGGTAGCAAAATAACAAAAACGTAAAACTATTATTCATTTTACATAGAGGTCGTAACCAACATGTTAACTGACTAAATAACTAAATGCAATTTGTAATTGTTTTCTCAAGTAACCTCATCACTGGTAGGAACACTCAGGGACAAAGTCGTACTGGAAGACATGTTAATCTTGGCATGTGGCCACCGTAGGAGTTAAAATGCGATCGGAATGGGAGGGGCTAGAAAGTAATATTCAGTTGGTTGTCATATACAATTTCACCACTAGATGGGAGAAATTCTTACACAATGTAGCTTTAATGTTTCTGAAATGTCAGCAATGAACCTATGTATTTGTATAGGCAGATTGGCTAGCTAAACTAGGACTTTATTTAAACTTTATTTACTAGAATATTGCTGTGTTGAGCTTTACTTGTTTTGTTTAAGTCTCAGGCAGCTTTTATAATAACGGTACAATATATACATTGCATGTGACTAATGAAGCTTTACTGGCACAAGCTTTAAGTGCAATGGTTATAATGTTGCATTAGTTGGAAATCTGATGTATTTTATTTTTGGCAGATTCAATTAAATCAAGAGTAGGGATCCTCCAATGTGTGTGTACCAATGGGTGCGGTGTGCACACGCGTGTTGCAGCTCTCAGAGCAGAAGCTCCTCTAATCGATTTAACTGTGATAACAGGAGTGGCAGCTGGCTTTCCAGGAATATACTCTTCTACTGAGAATGCACTCCCTGCGAGTGGATCTCACCCATACATACACACAGATAAGCATGCACACGCAAATGCACCCAGCATGACCCATTTTTCTGTTTCCTGGGTTTTAAAAATGCATGTGTGGTGCTGTGGGTCTTTGGACAGTAAATGCAAAATGCATGTACACATACTAAGCCAAGCCTATTAACACATTCCTCTTTACATTCACACACAACCTTTTATCTTCGTCTTGCTCCATTACAGTTTAACCACACACACACTGTCCAACTCAATGACCTGTGCCAAAGCGTGAAGTTGTGTTAATCGGATCTGAATAATTTTGTATGGGTGCCACATGATTTTAGATTTTCAGCTCTCAGAATTTTTTTTGAAGCAAGCGATAACGGAGGTCTGACATCTAGGTCTAATGATATCAGGTATTGTATACGGGCCTGTAAAAAATAAAAAATAAATAAGCAACTCTTCAGAAAGATTGAAGATCAAATCATAATCACAACATTGCTTCCGCCACTCCTTTTCCCACAATGTCTTTTAAAAATGGTGGTTATAAGATACATTATTCTAACACAGCAAGGTCATGTACATAATAACTATCTGTGTCTGTACTGCTTTATATCGCCCCCTATTGAGCCCTTCTTGGACATACTATATAGCCTACACATAAATATAGTGAATATGTTCCTTCAAATACAGGGCACACTAAAAACCTTTTTGTGCATGTCTATGCATGTGCTAACGTCTGTAAAATACCACATGAACGCATATGTTTAAAGTTAAACATGACATGTTAGTGCAGATGTACACACCATCTGCAAATGTGGAAAATGTGAGTGTATCATTCATGCTTGTGAGTATGCTTCAAGATAATCATAAACCATCTAAAGTATGTAGCCTTCTGTGGTCATCACTGACACCACCAACTGACGGTTTTAATAATTTTGTATGTATGTGTATGTGTACTGTATATGTTTAATATTACAATTATAGATCACTATACAGTCCACACAAAAGCTCCACATGCAAGCTAAAACAAGTCAAGTTAACTATGAAAAGCTATACTGTGGCTAAAGTAGAACTTTAACCTTTCTCACCAGATAGCGTACCTATAATAAAAAATGGCAGAGTGTGCATTTTAACTTTGACCAACATATGAACATCACTAATATTTGTAGCAGGTACAACATATAGTATCATATGCTCCAAAGGCTTAAAAGTGGACTATGCTGTGCAAGTTCAATAAAAAGTGAACTTGAAATACTCAAATCACCCATACATTGTGTCAGTAATTTTCATTTTTCTGTTTTTTTTTAATCATTTGCATCATCAGCCTTGATTGGACAAAACAAATATCTCTGATGGAAAAAGAATAGACAATGACATAAAGTTTACACCCCCCCTTTATTTCCTGTAGTTGTTGTCTTATTAAAGGACTGGTTTATATTCCTAGTACAGTATACATTATTTTAAGACCAATCTAACTCATATAAAATTTTAATTACTAGAACTAGTTTCTAATATATTACTGTTCAGATTTACAGATAGGGGACAATTGAAAGGAAAAACCAATATACCAAATCCACTTTTGCTAGTTTGACGGCGGAAAAAACAGGTCTGTGTGCCGGGCGCATGGTTCAAAAGGGTTGTACTTAGTGTCTTCATTAATTTATAGGTGTGTTTTGGGCGTAACATGCAATAAACCAATCAGAGTGTCATCTCCCATTCCCTTTAAAAGCCAGGCGCATTTGGACCTTGGCGCATTGCTATTATGATGGCGGATTTGCACCGTAATATTTTTATTTGTAATCTTTTGCATGTTTGTGTGCTGCTGCGCTTGTGTGTGTGTGTGTGTGTGTGTGTGTGTGTGTGTGTGTGTGTGTGTGTGTGTGTGTGTGTGTGTGTGTGTGTGACAAGCATAGTGTGCACTCGCTGTGCATAAACCCAGGCGCATTTTACAAATTTGCTGTTAAAATAACAATGAAATGCTGCGCTATTGACTTTAGACCAGGTTTTTGTTGGTCAATGGCATGATCACTTCCTGCTGCCTCAAGATAGCAATACACCAAGAATTCACCTGAACACCCCTCCCTGTAAGACCAGCACGCCCATGGGCGCAAAGATGGGCGCAGACCTGTGCATTTGCTATTAAAACAACATGGGCGCTGGACGGGAAACTGACAACTGCGTCGGTCTTAAACTAGCAAAGACACTTGCAAGCTGTACAAGCTGTAAGTGCTGCCAATACAGCTTTCATGCGTTGATTCTACAGTACAAGTCTCTGGAACACCATTCTTCCAAAATATATACCCTCATTTGGTGTTTTGATGATGGTTTAGAGTGCTATCCAATATGTTGGTCCATAATCTCCCATACGTCTTCATTGGGTTGAGATCTGTAAACTGTGATGGCCATATGATTCACATCATTTTCATACTCATCAAACCATTCAGTGACCCCTCATGATTATCTGACCAGCATGTGAGAAAGATTTCACACACTGCACTCTGTACTCGAAATACTTCACACACAAACGCAACAGACTCATCTAAAGGAAGGAATCTATTAAAGTAATCAAGCTAAGTTAGCCCTCTGAGGTAAGGCATGCAAACTAATGTAGCTGAGGGTAATAAAACAAAAACACAGAGGCTCCAGAATCTCAACCAGTGTGAACCAAGAAGGTCCACACACTTTTATTAACTGCAGTGGGACTTACACTAGCTTCACTTCTTCCTTTTCTATCATCATGAAAGCTCAAGTTAATGCACTCAGAGCATTTTGCTAGGATGCTCGATTTGGGTTCCAGGCAAACAGCGTCTTCCTTTACTTTTCACCCTCTCTCTGACTAGGAATATTGGTATTGGCAGTGGTAGAAGAAGTAGACCTACTTAAAACTTTGTTTTCCTGAAGTACAATTATTGATACTGCACAGTACAAGTCCTGCATTCAAATGTTTACTTAAAGTAAAGAGTGAAAGACAGGCATTATCAGTACAATGTACTTACATTTACTTAACGCCTGTTCAAGGTGGAGCTTAGTTTCAAATATGATATACAATACAATTTTTTTCTCTGAAGTAGAAGTTCACAGTACGTCAGTACTATACAGTTAAGTTGCATATTTTGAAAGTGCTTTGGGGGCCTGTAGCAGGAGAGTTAACCCTCTCCTAGATTTCATGTTGTTCACAGAGATGGAGAACCCGGAAATGAGTAGGAGGAAATGCAACGCTACCAAGACACTTCTGCAATCTTAATACAAAATCAGAATCAACTGGGCCTGCTCAGCAGTTATTTTCACAGAGCATGATTGGATGTTAATCGTTTAATTATATCATGCAGTGCACCTGTGTGGAAGCATCTGCACTTGTTATGTTTCACCACTCATTTATTCAAGTTTGTCCTAATTTAATTTGTCACCCATCTGTATATGAAACAGGGACGAAAGGTCCTTGACAACACTTGCACTCTATGTGCAAATCCACAAGTCAAGTAAGAGCACGTAAAAATAGAAGGCTTTAAGCTCTAGTTTTACATGTGCTCTACAGGATCCCTCTCTTCTAGCTCCTGTCTTTCACGCTCTCCTCCTCTGCAGCCTGCCTCTCCTCTCTCCCTTTGCTGGCCTCTCACACACAAAGGCAGGGGGAGGCAGAGGTGGAGGAGAGGGAGGGAGAGGAAGGCACAAAGGACTGGGAGCTGTGGGCTTGCCCTGGGGAGAGGGAGGGTGAGGGGGTGGATGGGGGGGTAACGGGTTCAAAAGGGGGGCCACGGGGTGTAGAGGGCTGGGGGGTGGGGAGAAATCTGAGAGTCAGAAAGCCAGAATAAGAGCTGTGGTAGAAAGAAGAGTAGCATTGGTTGGAAGGGAGGGTCCGAGGGTGAGAGAGCACAACACAAGACAGCCTATAGCTGCAGTGATTCTTTTTGTTTCCACTTTGAAGGGGGGTTGGCAGTGGATTTGTTCAAGAAAGGGTAGTTTGGGCAGATAGTGTTCACACCCTGTGCTCTCTTTGCCACAGCTAAGTTTCTTACTCAGAGCAGCAACAACAACTAAACCTACATTTTCTTATTATAACACAACGTATAGGTTAAAGGTGCCATTACGCTTGCAGTAGGGAAAAACCTGCCTGAAAGAAAAATTCCAGATAGACATTATGTGGACAAGTCAAGTCAAGTGATATTTTAGACCAATTTAAGATGTTAACTCTGTAGGTGCTAATTTGTGAATTACTCCACCAGATTAGCAAGAAAGCATAGCTTTTATTGTGACTTTAATTGTTATTATTTGGCTGCAGTTTGTATTGTTTTTCTCTCTGCAATGTTCTTTGAAATACAAACTAGCAAACTATTTGTGTGCTACTATGAATCTGATTAAACAGTTTCCTCATACTGTATGTCAGAATATAAAATGAGAAAGATTTACAAGGGACCTAGCACAATTCAAGTTCTTGATCTTTCACTTATGGAAGAAAATCATACTAATAAAGGCGTTCCAGGTTTTTATATCAATGCATCCCTTACACATCTCCCCACACAGCTTATCCCACCCACTTGCTTAAATTACCACAAACGTGCACCATCTAACCTCCCCTAACTGCCTCCAAAACCCCGTGGGGCAGAGAGAAACATATTTTTGATTGCTCTGTATGTCTGGCACATATTGCAGAACTGACAATAAAGTTGACTTGACTTGAGTGTAGGGACACAGGTGCACACATCAACAGTGAATCACTTCATAATACACGTCCGACTATATATACACACTATACCACAGACACAGACACACACACACACACACACACACACACACACACACACACACACACACACACACACACACACACACAAAGCTTAGATAAGAACAAGCACACACACCCAAACCCCTCTTTTGCAGGAAAGTTATGTAACCAGATAGGGGGAGGTCTCTTTTTGCTCATCTCTTTCTTCCACCACATCTTTCCATTCCTCTTACGTTGAGAGCTCTATCTGTTCTTCCGTCCCTGCCTTTCTGTTCTCTTTTTCCGTGCCAGTTTTCTTTACATGGACTCAGCATTTCTTCAATGAGATGTTTTTCTCTGCCAGCTGTTGTGTAAACACTTTAAAAGCCCTTTAATGGCATACATGGGACTGTAAAAAGTTTGACTGTAGAGAATGTGGTAATATGCCCTCACAGATCTCCAGGAGGTGGATGATGTCAGCTCCACCTCTCCTCCTTCCCTCCCTATGCCACTCCTCCCTCAATGACACCATTGATGATGACAGAAGAAGAGGAGGACAATGAAGAGGAGTCTCTCCCGCTCCCTCTCTTTCCAGTCCTCCTCCTCACCCACTGCTTCCTGCCATCCTCCCCTCTGGCATCCTTAGTCAGCTCTCACCACCTCTCTTCCTGAATCTCTCTCTATAGCCTCTTTCAAACCTCCTCTCATTTGAAATAAAAAAAAACATTTCTCTTTCTTTTTATCTCATGCCCTTCATTCTCCGGGTCTGAGGCAATTTCACAATTCTATAGAATTTTGGTTTTATTCAACATCAGGTAACCACGGTAGATGGAGACAGACAACAAAGCCAAGAAGGGAATTATTGTTAGAACTGAAATATCCACAATTCTTAATTACTGGTGTGATGAAATGAAATTAACATTTTCTTAAAACTTCACTAAATGGTCTGAAAGCACAAATCATTTTCTATGCTGCCTCCACAGGGTGAGTGGCACATGGCTTGGAGCATTTAGAAGAAAGAAAAGGAGGAGGAGGATGTAGACGAAGCAGATGGGAAAAACAGATGCCAAATCCTAATGTCTTGTCCTATAGCCTGCACGGAACAATCACAAACTGTCACCTGCTTGTATGAAAGCGGGCATAATGCAAACTGAACAATGGATATCTAATGTTACCTATGGTATTGCCATTTCTGGGGCCAGTGAAGTGCGAGTCATACTTCAAAGCTTAATTAACTGGAAGGATCATTATTAACTGCAGTACAACAGTGAGTGTAATGTTACATCAAATCAGATGAAACATTTTTTTGAAAATCATCAATATTTTTCGTATATCAGGGCTTTCTATGTTGTCCTCGTTTCTGAAACTAAATTTGTGGGTTTCTGCCTATATCAACATCTGCAGGACAGAATACTTACTGTAGTCTATGGACTCCTACTGCTCTGCAAAGCAACGTTTTGCAGCTGAACATATGTCATTCATCTACCACGGTTAAACTTGATCCCTGTCCAAATAAACCGTCTGACAAAACTGGACCCAGGTGCAGCATATGGAATTATTTCACTTACAACCAGCCAACATCAAAACCCTGGTGTAAAGGGTGCTGCCAAGCTTTGCAAGTCAAGTACGGTGACATCATCATGGCTTTAGATTTATTATTCGTATAAAAGTAGATTTTCTGAAATTGTAACAACACTAGAGGGAATGCCACACAAAAAGGACGTTATTTGGACTCAAACCTACAACATTTAAGGGACATAGTAACAACATAAAAGCCTTGTGGCACAGAGCTAACGTTATCTCTGGACCCAAGGCACCATGAGAGTGTGCACTGTGCACACCTGTGGGTCCCGGAGACAGATGTAAGCTGATTGACTGTGCTGTCATGCTGATTGATGCTATCACTCACAGCTATAGTTTTACCAAAAAATGTACAGTAACACTCTCACAAACATATTAACACACTCAGTCATTAACATGACAGTCAGTGTAACAGATAATGTATGACATCCACTAAACAAATGACCACAAGCAACGCAGGGCTCCTTGCTGTACCTGCATTTCAAAACTATAAAAATAGTATTGGACAAAAGGTTGTAGAGATTTGTCACAGAAGTAAAGACTGGGATGTAACAGTAAGTGAGTGTAATGGTAAATACAAGTGAGTGAGATGTGAGCTCATCTTGTTCTTTTACCATCAATCCCTCCTCTCTCAGACAGACTGTGCTTGTGTGAGTGTGTGTGTGTGTGTCGAATGAGAGCACATGTATCCGTCTACAAGCATAATGGTGTCTACTTGGTCTTAAGCAGGATTGTGTGTATATGCACATGTGCATTTATGTGTGTAATGGATCTGATTCATGGACAGCTGTAAATGTATGTAATAAAGCTGAGAAAGCTAAGTGATGGAAAACCCCAGGTGTGTGAGGCTCGGCAGCGTCCTCGGCGACGCTGGCATTAGACAGTGTGTGTGTGTGTGTGTGTGTGTGTGTATCTTTGAGTTCAAATGTAATGTAATGTAATGTAATGTAATCCAACACTGCAGAGCCTTTAGGAAGGGATGATACTAAACCAACAGGTTGCATGGAAGCAGAGTGGCAGCTGGAAACCGATCACATCACAAATAGAAAAAAATATAAAAAATCCAACTGGTTCATGGCATATAATGTTCAAGCAAGCAAACAGCAGGACAAACAGAAAATAGAAGAAAGCTTTTAATGTGGCTATCAGTAAATGTAGCAAGTAGTAGTTTCAGGCCTCAAAACAAATAATTAGTCACAATGGCCCTCATTTATGAAACGTGCGTACGACCTAAAACAGGCGTACGCCGATTCCTACGCAAAGCTCGGCATTTATCAATTTGGACGTGAGCGTAGGCTGCGATCAAATCTCACGTCTGGTCTGAACTCGTGTACGCAAGTTTTCGAGTCAGTGTGGCCTTGCGGTGCAGCATATAATCAGTTTAACAGGAGAAGGAGAAGTCATCAGTTGATCACGTATCAGTAATGGCAGATCTGGCTCTTTTAGAAGACCTCTATGCGCCGGTCTGCAACATTGTTTTAGCCTGTGGGGTTCTGCACAACATCGCACAGGAAGACACAGTGCCATAAATGTAGTGATGGAGCCAGATGACCCGATGCCCAGAGAGCAGTGTCCAGAACAGCCACCAACTGAGGGCTATATGAAGGAGACAGGATATTATTCTTCACTTTTAAAAGGTAGCCTATAGTGTTATGTTTGGCAATGATATTCAATACAGGAAACATGACGATGCACAACATTTTTATTTATTCTTCAGGTTTTTGTTTCTCTTTCAAGTGAATGATTTATTTCTGCCATTGACCAAGTTATTTTGGCTTGTTTTTCCAGCCCCTCTGCTGTCAGGAGACAGGGTCCAGCACGGGGGGGCGGAGGACACGCGCTCTCCCTCAGCTGTTGCCTCGTTCCGACGAACACGAGTAAAATAAAAGACACTGCATAAACTCCGCTGCCGTGTGTTTATTTAATTATAGGTACACCTACATGTAGGCCTAATAGATTGCAATAGAAGCCTGTATATTACTATTAGAACTATAGAAAATGTGTCAAGGATGTATAAATTAAATAGGCTAAACTTCAGTCCGCAGTCCGATTTACTACGGCAACACTGTTGACCGCATCAGTGATCTCTTTTCATCCCGCATTCTTTCTACAGCCTTTAATACCAGTTTTCAGGCTGCCAAATAGTACACACGTTAGTGCAAATGAACCGGAGATATCAGGGTTTCAATCTCCACCTCTGAAAAGTTCCGCTTCTCAGCCGGATTACGTCTCGCCATGTCGTAAATTGTAGGGGCGAGGCCTCAAAACCCAGAATATATTGGGGCGTGATATTTAAATGACGATCGTTTCCAGCCGCTGCATTTATCAATGTACGACCATTCTTACGCTCGGATTGGTGTGATACGAACTTTTCATGAATCCCACGTGAAGCCTGTCGTAAGATGATTTCTGCGCTCATATCTGCGCTGGTTTCTACGTTAGGTTGATAAATGAGGGCCATTGACTGGTTCAATCCAGAGGCAGCCTCTTTACCCCAAACACACCTTAACTTAACTACAGTATTACAGATAGAATGGTTAAAAACAATAACCTAATACAGTGAAAAATTGTTGGAATTTCCTTTCTAATGGTTGCAATTGAATTGGGGGATTTTGCCCAAATGTTGTTGTTTTTTTGCTGAGGCATTAGGGGAAGTTGAGATGGAAAAAGTAGAGAAGACAAGCTTCTATAGTGAGCAGCGATTCATATGTCTCTCTGTAAAATGCCTCTAAACAGGAGATTGAACTGAACCGTATCAGAGCTTGCACATGAACATATTGTACCCATTTGCTGGATATTTCAATAAGTTTGAGATATTAAACATTTCATTGTTCTAAAAGAAGCTCAGACAAACATATCCACTGGACAGACAAAACAGGAATGGCAGACATCCCAACATGTCTAAACAGTCAAGTCATGCACATCCCATGTGCACATCCTGCAGGCAGGTCAAAGTCTGGGTAAAAGGTCAAAAGTCTTACCTGGGCAGGTGGGTGCTTGCAGCAGAATGCAGATAGCTCCCCTGCAGAAAAAACACACACAATATGTAAACAATGGGTCTGATATGGATCAGTCCAATCAGTCTGCTGTCAGTTATCGGCTGAAAGTCAGTTGTGGGAAAAGACCTTTACTTTAGTGAATTGTGATGTTGACTGTGTAATAGAATACATTGCAATTTTATTAAAAACAGCAATTGTATTTCTGAGTAAAATGCTTTAAATTTAGGAAACAGAAACGTTACAGTAGAGGTTTTTTGACATTCAGTAAATGTCCTGTGTCCACCCTAAATAACAAACCTCGGCTTTGGCTGATTATCGGGCCGTTTTTTGGCAGTTTGCACATTATCTGTATCAGCGTTTTATTTATGAAGCTAATGAATTAAAAAGGCCGCCACGGTAAAATTTCTGCCACCACGGTATCAGAAATAGGGCAGACGCACAACAGGGTTTCCGCTATGTACACCGCCGCTCCTTGAGCTGTTTATGAAAAGTCATAAAGTCGTAATGACACGACTCTACAGCGCCGTCTGCTCTACTGAACTCAAGCGAACTGTCATCCGCTCGTTCTCCCCTTGAGGTGAGCAACTGGAATAGTGACAGGACGTCATCACTCGCGAAGTCATGGCAACCAAATAAACAACAGGGCGAGTACACTTGTCACTCAGTCTTCGGTAAAGTGACAAACAGCGACGAAAGCCGCAACATGAAATCCGCACCCAGATGAGAAGCTAACGTTAGCGAACGCTGCGCTGACGGCCCCTCTGCCTTTGACTCGCCACTGCAGGAGAAGCTGTATTCCTCTGACACGCTGGATCAACGTTAGCTACTGTATTAAAACAGTTTTCCAGGTTAGTGGGGGTGCATACCGCTCAAAACCAACATGAAAAACATAGCTAGTTAATGTTCACTCAGCGTTTTGTTTTGTTGTTAAACTGTGTGTAAAATGAGCAGTGACATTAAATCACCCTACAGTACCGTCTATTTGCGGGATGGTTTCAAGGTAACGGTCAGTAGCTAACGTTAGCAGATAAGCCCGTACTTTTAGACGTTCAACACCCCCACTGTGTTGAAGTTTGTAACATTCCAAAATCTTAATTTTGACTTCACAATTTTCAGTTTCACTGAAAATGCATATGGGTTCCAAATATCGGTTATCGGTTTCATTAACTACTAATAATCGGTATCGGCCTTGAAAAACCTGTATTGGCCAATCCCTACTCTGAAGATACAGAGATGGAGCATATTTCATTTATATGTGGGTAAATGTGCATAGTTGTATGTTGTGCTTTGTCGTTAGGATTGCGAGTCTTTGTTTTGTTGTTGTGGGAAGTGTACATGATGTAGATAGTTAATGAGGGGAAATCTAAGCAAAATGTCTATCTTACCATCACTAAGGAATGGCATCAGAATTTTCCATTCCCAGACTGTGCAGTCCATCTTGACAGGCTTTACTGGCAATTTAACAATTGCCCGTTCTTGCCTACAGTAGGTCAGACATTCACTTATGACTTCAGTCAGGGGCTGGTGGTTCCTTAAATATAGCACAACAATGCTTGGCCATGATCCTCACTCCTTCTCTGTAAATGAGAAATATATGTATTAACTTTTTCCATTAGGGATGAAAAAAAGCAGTAATCAAGTAGAGGATTATTATCTGATAACACTCATCGATATGGAAATGTACTCAGAGTATGTCGCTCACGTACATCTACATGGCTGTTTAGGTGATACAACTTGGACCAGAACTGCACTGGATTTGTTGGTTTTATCTACTGGTCAAATTCATACAACTGATCAATAACATATTCAGAAAACACAGTCTGCTTTCCTGCACTGTGAGAAATTAGCAGCTGTTCCAAAGGTCACACACAGATTTGGGTTGGACTGCAAATTTGTCGCCATCTAGGGGAGAATGCACACTCTTGTAATTTGTACATAGCTTTGTACAGTAGTGCTTACTACAGTATAGTGGTAGAAAATCAGAGAAGTACTGGATACACTGCCTCAGTGTTGGCATGTAATTACTTTTATCATGAAGCACATAAATTATGTTAATCTACTGTATGTAAAAGCCTTAACACCTTTTTGATTTCCCTCCTCAAATAAATTATCCATCATACAGGATATGTAGATAAAGAGCAGTAGGCAAGAAACAGATGGTATTTGCCATTTAACAACTGAGGTCGGATGGGGGAAAAGGGACAGTACTTGGGCATGTCTTTGGGAATATATTAATGCAACGTACATCTTTGTATAACTGTATGGCAATACACAAGAAATTGGAAAATGACTCACAAAATGCCAGCAAACCAGTGGATTCAGACAGCCCAATGTGTGTATGTACTGTCCAGTAAACAGGTGTGTGGCTTAGGTGTCCTTAAGCAACATGGACTCTATTTTCATGTCTACAACTGAAGTGGCAGATACCGGTTGAGGCACTGTAAGGGAAGTGCCACTGTCAATGATCATAGTGTATCTGTGTTGGCTACATTTCATAGTGGTGTGGCAGGAAACATAGCCTAGAAATCTAGACGCGCCCCTAGTGGCAGCAAATTTAATTTGATATGGGTCTGGCTTGTCAGGCTAGCAGGAAACCACTTTAGAGAGGAAAAGGACACAATTAATGTAGGTAATTATTCAAGTAAAACAAGGTTTAACTTAACCTGCAACACAGACCATGTATTCGTTTAAGTAAAAGTAAAATACAACTGTTCGGCATTAGCTAGGCCTGGAAACATGCAGGCACAAATCCATGACGTGAATTCAACCGCTTAGCTAGCGCACATTGAGGGCCATTCAGACCATAATTGGTCTACGTACCTGGGCAAAGGCATTGCTGTAAAAGTTTCTGCATTTAGTGCAAGAAGCCATAGTACAATAAAGCTAATTATTTACACCCCCCCAAAAAACCTGTCATTATTTATGTTCAGTTTTGGCTCCCCGGAGCTGTCCCGCCATTGCCTGCCCACAATTAGTTTTACTTGATGCAGCTGTAGATCCGTAGATCCTCGAGTTGCACTGCATTGTGGGACATCACCAGCACACTCAGAAATTGAGAAGATTTATGATTCATTCTGACATTTACTTAATTGTGTCACATTTTAATGTGGTAAAACCCACCCAAAATTAAGGCCATTGTATGGGGAATTTGGGACACTAAACTGCACGTATACCGTTTAGCTGACCCAAAACTGAGGTGACTGCTGTGCGGATAGGATAAACGAGGGTCAGTACTTCATAATGGTATTTAGTAACGTCTACCTGACGTCAATACTTGCTAGTTATTCTAATATCAAAACGCAAAGTGTGACATGGGATAGAGAGGCCTGGCTGGCCGCCTGGATGGCCTTTAACTTCAAGCTCCGCCCGCCACAGACAAACAAGCACCGAATTACAGGTCTAGAAAAGAATGTCACCGAATTACAGGTCTAGAAAAGAATGTCTGTCTAATCCTAACCAAACACTGTCCTGGATCGCCATCTAGTGGCACAATGTCCTAAGTGCTACAGGAACAGCAAAGAGAGGGGTGGAGACAAAAAAAAATAAAAAAATTCAAGAGAAGAAAATTCAAACGCTCTTCCTGGAAATAGTACAGAACCCGCCACAACTTCACCACATGACATTTCAGAAAGAAAATGCGACACTCCTTCCTCAACCACCAGCGAGCCCGCATTTCACTCACTAAGCCGCTATTCTACGCCTAATAGCACAATATCACAGCCACACGTTGTATATCACACCCACGGACACGATCCATCGCCTTTTTGTGCATTTAGAAACGTGTAACCGAGATCAACACAAGGCGATTGCGACATCACCAACTCATACCTTCCCGTAAACTATTCCTTCCTTACCGTAAAAACGTGACATCACCAACATACGTTGCATATGAATTTGGGCATAACAGCTGTCGGCAACACAGCAATGTTGAACTGCTGCAGTATCGAAACTTATCGGCCCTATCCGTGTTAAGTTAGTACCCTTTAAAGTGTATTAGGAATTATACCATTAAAATACCCTCTTAAAATCACATTAGCCTTCTGTTTTCAGATGCGTAGTGTTTTTGCGCTGCAAAATATTTTTATAATTATCCTCTCCAGCGATCTTTTCTTGTAGTGGCTTACATTTTTGCTGTAATGTTGGTCGCGTCTTTTTAAGATTTATTAGCCTACAGGTTGAGGATACTGTAGGCTAGTTCAGGTTGTTTTCAATGGACTCTCATTGGTTCCCCATTTGCAATTAGGTAACACTGCCTGTACAGCCTCACGTGCCAGCATGCATGCCTGATAGTCATATGCGTTTTGCTTACCTTTTATGTGCAATCCCAAATCTGCTTGGGAGGTGACTCTCACTGTTTAAACAGTGTAATAGTGGAAAATCTGCAAAGCAGTCCATCTTCTTTTCCAGCCACGGATGACGCAGCCCCCTAAAGCCCTCTCCCAAAAACATGAAACCCCATTCAACATCCATAACGCGTTTAGGTGCAAACGTCGACACGGGGAGCACTGTACACGCAGATAGATCACAGTCCAGGCTGAGGAAATGTTGATGTGTTCGCCCATGGGCAAGGCATGACGGATAGACTCATCACTGATCTGGCATCTCTGCACAGTGACATCGCCTTTCTAAATGATTGCACAGCTCGTTTCCTCCTCTGAAAGACCATCTGTTTAAAAATCCCCAGCTTCTGTAACCGCCAAGGCATCGGGGGTTGCAATAAGCACGGATACCTTAAACATCCAAAAACCCCACTGATATCAATTTCCTAGAGAGGAATGGTCCACCGCGATCAGAGCAGGCAGTCCTTGAAGAAATTGCGCAGTTTTTATTCCATTGAAACGGAGACTCTTTCCCTTCTGTCCCCGTTGAAAGCCTCTTTCCCTTCCTCCTCCTTCTCCTCCCTCCTCTCCTTTTCTCTCTCTTCCCTCATGCAGGTTTATTTTCGGTGGAAGAGTCTCGGACATTAACTGCCCCGCCTCCATAGTGACTGGCAAACACACTGTACAACTTGCCCAAATCCTTTTATTAACTACAATACAATGGAGAACAACTGGACCCCAGGTTTTCCCCTTATACCTATTTGGTTCAAGAGTCAATCACTCGGTTGGAGGTAGTTGCTGAAGGCGCCAAGAGCCACTTGAGGAATCAAAAGTTGTGTTTTGGAGATGTCTGGTAGTCTTGTTGGATTCCTGTCATTTCCAAAGAAACTGAAAACTAGGGCAAGAGCATGTTGGGAAATCAAATTAAAGCATCATTTTAAAATGTGGCAACGCATCTTTAAGACTTTTAGTCTACAGGTCTGTAGAGGTATTGTAGTATAGTAGTAATAGTTTCAAAGGTCCTTATTAGATAAAAAAGGTTGGATTCCTTTATCACAGATATTCAATAAATGTCCAGACTTCCTCAAAACAAGAATTTTAGAAGCTGCTGTTTTACAGTTTGTGATTGGAAAAGCAGATGGAAGAAGTTGGCTTCAAATACCCTCAAGAAAGGAATATTTCTGTAGACTGGGAACATTTGAAAACCTTGGCTCTAAAATAAGACATCCACTGTTAGAACACAGAGATACCGCCGCTTGCAAGATGATAAACAATGCAAGTTTGCACTTATTTGAACCATAGCAGCCACAAAACTTATACTGGATACTATATTCCTGTGCTGGAATACACAAATCCAATTCAATTGTTCGACAGGAATGTTAATTACAAGCACACAACAAATGTATCTAAATGGTTTCCACACTACATTTACATTCTAGTTCATTTCAGCTGCTTTATTATGCTTTTAAAACAGTCTCATAGTTTTGTTACAAGCAGGCCTGAGAATAGGCCAATTTGAATTTGAATTTAGCATGTTGCTACGAGTGGCCCCCCTCCAGATGCCACCCAACCAGAGACCACCAGTGTGTACACACACACACACACACACACACACACACACACACACACACACACACACACAGGTCTGATAAAGAGGCTCTTAAACCCTGAGGAAGTTCGTGTTCAGTCTTTCAGAGGGACAATCCTTACCGCTGAATACAACCTTGAACTCAGGCCCCCTCTGTCTGGTTCCCCTCTCTCATTACTGGACCATTCTTCCTCTCGGCTCACTTTCTCCAGGGTCCTTCTCTTGTTTTTCGCTCCCTCCCTTTCAGGAGTTTGGGCTGAGTCCTTTCCAGTGGGGAAGTCCAGACCTTCTCTCTCACAACGCCGACTCCAAACATCTTGTGTAAAGCTTCATTAGAATTCATTTGTTTGAACAGGTTCATTTCTCCTTCAGTCTCTCCCTCCCTCTGTCCTCTTTTTTTTTTTTTTTTTTTTTTTTAGCTTGGGGGAAATGTATATTAGCATAAAAATATGCTTTACCTCACCTTGATTAACTGGATTGTTTGCATATGTGTGTGTGTGTATGTGTTGTTACTGTGTGAAAGATTCTGTGTATCCGAGTGTGCAAAACCAAGGATGAATCTAATTTTCACAAAATGAATATTATTCTTTGGTTTAAGGATGTAAAACTAGCAGTAACAGACTTTTGTTCAAATAAAGATTGTAACTGATTTGTATATCCAGGACTGTCTGGTCAATAAGTGCGCAAAGACAGAACATGATATATTATGGACTTTGTAAAAACATTGGAAAGTCAATGTATTCCAAAACTGAAGAGCTCATTTTTAATGATGTAATTAAGCACATATTTTTCACATTTTTTTTACAGCCCATGGCTGTCTTCACACAATGCATAACAGCATATTAGATTACCAAGAAATTCAATGAGCACAACAGACACTTACATGACCAGACAGTCACTTGATCCAGATGTTGCATAGAAGCAAGTTTACAGTAAAACTGAACTTCACAGTAGACTATGCCCTGTGTATGTGTGTAGGTGTCAGTGTGTAATATGTCTGTTTGAGCAGAGTAAAAAGGGTCAGCATGGAAAGACTGATGCAGGTCTGTGAAGAGGCTGACAGCCGAGAAAGGAGACAGAAAGAAAAGAAAGAAAGAGAAGAGAAAGAGACCTTACTAGAATTGTGTGGGACCAACTTCAAAGCGTCAAAGAATGACGCGTCCATTTATTGTTAAAGCCCAGGTGAGAATGCAATACATTTGCTGTCTATTGGAGCCTTTTGTCCCAAACTCGGCAATCACAAATAAGAATAATATCAAATTCTATTAAAAAGAAGAATATAAAGTAATAAACCGCTAAAACAATAAATATAAACAGCAGTAGAAAAGTGTAAGTGTGAATGTGTGTGTGTGTTTAAGGCCTTTAGTTGTCCAGGCTCAAGAGAAGAGCAGTCCCTCTCTTGATCCAGTGATCTGGGTTCACAGCTCCAGATTTAAGTTCTACACCGACCACAAAAGATGGCCGGCCTGCCCCACCTGAACGCACCGGGAAGTAGTAACATGGACACAGGTACATACACACACACACACACACACACACACACACACACACACACACACACACACACACACACACACACACACACACACACACACACACACACACACACAAGCAAGAAGAGAGACAGTATTTGAGACAGTGAAACCACAGCGCATTACATTACAAACTATATACAAACCAATGAGAAAAAAAAAGGAAGATTTTAAGACGTTGGGATGGAGTAAGGAAATCCTTGACAAAAAAAGTCCCTAACAACTCACTCTTGGCTGCCTTCTTGCGGTTTTCCACAGGTTTGAAGTGGATGGTGGGGATGGGACAGACCATCTGCATGGGTTCAGCTTCCACCAGACAGGAGTTCCTCTTGTCCCAACCAGCCCCCTCCAGGTACAAACCTCGGACAAATACTCCATCCTGTAGGGGGAAGAGACAGGGAGGAGAGGGAATGAGCAGGGAAACAAGGAAGAAAGGGGAGGGAGGCAATCAAAGAAGGGTAAAGCAAGATATATATAAACACTTGTTTGGAGATGACATTTTGCATACAGCTTTGAAAAAAATGTTTATGACAAACAGCCATGCCAATTAGTTAATGAAACTGAGAAAGGAAAGAAGTGGGAGGGGTGAAAAGAAGGGAAAGGGAAGGCTGCAGGGGAAAAGAACGAAGGAGGAGAGACGGAAGAGGCAAAGAGAAAGACACAGGAGATAGGGTAGGAATAATGGAAAGGGGGAGAGGAATGGGAAGCAGTAGATCATGAGGGAGAGAGTGAGGGAAGAGAAGGGGCAGAAACCGCCAATGGGAAAGACGATGTGGAGAAGAGGGGTCAGAGAAGCGAGGAGGAGAGACAAGGCACAATAAGATAGAGGGAGGGGAGGATGAGAATTGCAGAGAGTAAGGAAGAGAGGCAAAAAAGAAAATGGTTTGGACAGAAGGAAATAGAGTCAGAGCTAAAAAGAAGCAAGAGGGAAGCAGCACAAAAGACAGGAAGGGCTGGAAGTACACATTCTGGAGTAGCATAGGAGAGTAAAGTGGAGAAAAAGGAGAGAAGTGAGGGGAGGCACAGAGGACTTGATACACAGAAGAGAGTGAAATAAGATGAAGTGAGTAAGAAATAGAGAGCTACGATGTCCTTCTGAAGTGAGAGCAACAAGACAAATTAAAACATTTCCACTAATGTGAAAATTTGAATTGTTAAAGTGCTGTAACAGAATTAAAATGCAAGGGCAGAGGGATGGGAAGAGAGAGGCGCAAAGCGGCGTGCTGCTTTGAATCTAAATATGTTTTTTCAGGAAAAAATAATGTTTGAGTAAAAATGAAAAATGTCATGGAAAGTGCTGATGACAGCTAAAAGCTAATGGCTCAGAAAAAGTGGTCAGATGGTAAGTTTATGGAAATCTTTATGTAAATAGAAACGTTTGTATAGGGAGTCACCTTGGGGGGATAAAGCAGGTTGCTGTCGTCTACAGTGGACACTATAAACTCCCAAGACAGCGTGTCCACTGATATCTGCAAGGACAGTTTCACACAATGTTAACCGTTAGATGGACAATATATTATTACAGGTCCAAAAGTCAAACAAGGACATTTCTATTCATTGCATGTACTACAGAGTCATATTATTAATTCAAATAAACAGTCACTAATCACTAATATCTGAAAAACAGTGTGTATAATGTGTTCTGTGAAAATTAAATAGAACATAATAAAAAACTGAATTTTAGCTGTTGTTATCCGAACATCTTGTAGTTCTGATTTTGTTCATTTTTTACAGTTTAATCTTCAGCTGTAGAATCAAAGAGTTAAATGGGTTTGGCTTATGAGATCCTTTCAAAAGATATGGCCATTAATCACAAACAAGACAATACAAGCAGTATTTCCTAATGTAGTGTAACTGTCTCTATGCATATGTGGTTGTGTGAACTCTCACGTTGTGCTGTCGAGCAGAGGACTGCAGCACAGCGGTAAGAAAACCGTTGGGAAAGGTGAAGCTGGAGAGCCAGAACAAGGTGGGGGGCTCTGCCGTCTCTGCCCAGTGTGCAAAGTGATTGACTCGCTGGCAAAGATCCCTGGTCCATGCTGCCAGGGGCTTCAGTGAAGGGTACGCCTAGTGGACAGAGAGAGTGATGCAGAGAGAGAGAGTGTGTGTGTGAGTGAGAGAGAGAGAGAGAGAGAGAGAGAGAGATGGAAAATCTACACTCATTTCACGCTTTAGCTGTTGGCAGCCATTCATAATGCAGGTGTGGTGTTGGAGAACTGTGTGAAAATTCTCAAGTGAGATGTGAACATAGTTATGCTTAAATTCTAATAGGACAACTTTTGGTCAACCTTTGGTTGATTTGATATTGACATGATTTGTAGAGAACCACAGAAAATAAAAATCTAAAAATAATCATGATGCAAGATGGTGGGACGACATGTTACAATTAGTTATCTCAATGGTATCTAATTTATTATATAGTACGTGAAAGAACAATCAATAATCATTTGTATAATCCCTTAATGCATGGATTACATTTTCAAGTAACTGATATTGAACTGATTTGTTGTTGAGAGCAACCAGCACAGTACAGTTGCCGTTTATATCCAAGTCTGTCCAGACTCATATATGTAGTGAAGACTTCGAAGCAATTTAATAAATTTTTTTTTATTTTTGTCATAAATGGATGCTCACACTCATCTTCAATCCACCAGCACAAAATATCTAAACAGTCACCAGTTTCAAGATAACTGTCACCAATTCAGTATCTGACCAAATGTCTCCCCTTCTGTTCCCAAGTTATGGCATTGAATAATAGCCAGAAAAGTGTTTTTGAAGAACATTATGACACATGAATAGGAAAGACGGACGGATGGACGGACAGACCATCCGAAAACATAATGCCTATGGCAATGGCTATCGGCGTCATAGAGGCATAAAAAGCATTGTACTATTAACATGATTTAGTACATGAAAAAATAAAATAGAAAATCTGCATTATGTGTTGCATGCTTTGTCTGATTTAGGCACTGCCGAGGCCCCATTTAACAATTCACCATTCTTCAGTCTTGTGAAGTCTGCCAGTAGGTCTATATATTGTAAGTGCTCCATCAGTCTTAGTAGATTCCTAGATTGGAGGTGGTGGCTGTCACGTCAGTGTTTAAGTTGAACTCTTTATTCCACTTCAGGAATATTAATAAAATTTGATAAATACATTATAAATAGTTTATCATTATTAATTGTGCCTTGCTTTTATCACATAATGATTGCTGTATATCACAACTCTCTTGCCTTTAAAAAAAACAATGAGAACAGACTTTAAAATCCAAAATGATGCTGCTACTGACTATACTATTAAAAGCACAGATCAGCTTATGTCACTGATATTTAAACATTTTAGCACTGGCACCTATTTCTTTTTTGAACTGACTTAAGGATGCTATTGATAACTTTCTTCAGCCCTTTATTGCCTGGTATCTAGCTTTATATCTAAACGTTGGACCGCCTGTTAGCTGGTCCACAGCAGATCATCTTCTAGACTGACGGCTGTACATACTGTATGTTGTACATGTACAGTACTTTCGGTGGTTTGTTTCCATACTCTGCCTGATGCTTATATGCAGACACAAGCTACAAGACTGTACAGTATGGGTACACAACCTGGGCTGAGGACCTGGAGAGCCACCAACATATTAGATTAACCAACTAATTTACACAACACCAACTCTTCATGGTGGAATGTACGTACACACGCACGCACGCACGCACGCACGCACGCACGCACGCCACCCAGGAGGGAGTTACCATGGCATCAGTGACATGTCATTACCCACTATACTTTACATTCGCATAATGGTTATCGCTTCCATATTTTTAACATGCACATGCTATACAGCCCCTAAACTCTACCCCAGAAACACACATACACACATACAGCAGAGCCTTGTGAAGAAACCAGATAGAAAATATTCTGAGACAAAGAGGCAGGCAGGCCAAAATTAAAGCCATGAGTCTGTGAGCTCAGAACTAATGACAGGCTGCCATGCCAAGGAGGGGCGGAGAAGAGAAGGATGAAGGAAAAAATATGGATAGAGAGTCTATGAGGGGCTGCTGTTGTTGCTTAGACCAGATGAGGCATGAAGAGATTGAGAGAATGAAGAGAGCAGAATAGAGGGAACACAATAAGGAAGATGACAATCAAATGAGATACAGATGAAGATGAAGTAGACAGTGAGTAAACCAAAGAACGTGTATAAGAGAAATAGAGCAAGTGGTCAATAGAATAGAGAAGCTCAGCTGGAGGCAGCAGCCCTAATAGCTGTCCAATATTGCTATAAAAGGAAACACACACACACACACACACACACACACACACACACACACACACACACACACACACACACGCACACACACAAGTAATAAGCCGCTGGCTAAAGCACAATGAGCTCAGGGTCTTTTAAGGAAAGTGAAGCAGGCCTTGGAAGGTTGACGTTGCATATTACACTACGATAAGTCTACAGATGGTGGCTTTGTTCAGCCACAGAGGGCCAAGGTATGTTCCACCTGATGAACAGCTACTCATAAATACACACACACACACACACACACACACACACACACACACACACACACACACACACACAAACATGCATGTATGCATCTGCATACATGCTTTCAGGCACAGCCCATAACAAGGACAATCACACACTTGGAAAAAAAACACAAACTGCCCTGAATGACCACTGTTCAGTGGACACACACACACATTCCACTGAGCCATACACTACACCCCCCAACCCCTCCCCACACACAGTTACACACACTAACTCACACAATTATACACACACATTTGAAGCCAGAATCTTGTCTAGCCCCTTGACCCAGGCTGACAGCACCCTGTGTTCTCTCCCCACTGTAAAGAGAGGTCCAGTGATAATGAAGCCAGAATGTTCGGACAGAATTACAGCTGGAATGCTGTCAGAGTCCCATCACCGTGTGTGTGTGTGTGTGTGTGTGTGTGTGTGTGTGTGTGTGTGTGTGTGTGTGTGTGTGTGTGTGTGTGTGTGTGTGTGTGTGTGTGTGTGTGTGTGTGTGTCTGTCTGGAGTTGAACAGAGGAGAACAATACGTGTGTGTCTGTGCAGCCAGGCAGAGTGATGGATAAATACACCTTTAATAACAGACCGTTGAGTCAGTACAGAGATAGGCCTGCAGCTTTTTGGCTGGCTGAAGGGAGCAGAATTAGATTAGTGTTGATCAGATCACAATCACAAAGATCAATCCAGCAAAACCAATAAATGCTAGATTTTTTTCATTGTTTACTTTGGATGTTATCATGCTTTGAAAAAACGGTCTTTTCATAATTTAATCCTTACTCAGTATAGTCTTTTTGTCTTGTGTTATTCAAGTCCACTCAATTCTCCAAAGAGCAGCTTTCTTAATATTATTGATCCTAGGAGCACTTCTGCATTATATTTAGTCCACCCACTTTATGAAGTAAGATAAAAGGAAGGTAACAGGGGCAGACTCAACTCCCACTTCAAGGAGGTCTCACCTCATACTGCATGGGCAGCATGCAGTAGAGACCTAATCACAATGTTTGTTTACAATAACTTCTGGGTAGAAAACTCCTGTGTCCCATACATACAATTTAGCGGCGCTGAGCAAATGGGGACGAGGAAAAACTAGATATACTCTCATCTAATTTTTCTAAAATGCATGTTTAATGCTTTCATATGTCAACACTTTCATTAAAGCTATAGTGTGTAGTTTCTGTCGTCCCTGTCAGTACACGATCCGTTCTGCCTGCACGATCCGTTCTGCACATGCGCAAGATATTACTGTTTACGACCTGCACGATCTGTTCCACGTTAGCCTATGGCTAGCCTCCACCGGGAAGCTAACGTTAGTTTAGCTAACAGCTAATTCGGCTAACCGCTAGCTGACAGCTAGATTCAGTCTAAAATGACGTTAAGTCAAACTTAATGGGAGAAGCAGACTACAGCTAAATTAAGACTTTACAGTAATAACAATAAAGACAAGTATTGAGTGATTGTATTTTAAATGAGCACAAGTAAAGTAGAACTGACGTAACAGCTGTTATATATGTTTACGTTTATTTTTACGTTTTATTTTGAGGGTCTTTTAAAGTTATTACATGCTGTCTCAGCTAGCGGTTAGCCGAATTAGCTGTTAGCTAAACTAACGTTAGCTTGGCTGTCGACCGGAAGCGTAACTAACGTTAGCTTGGCTGTCGGAAGCGTGGAACAGATCGTGCAGTGTTGTAAATCCTCGTACAACAGCGCATGCGAACATTTTGCGCATGTGCAGAACGGATCGCGCATGTGCAGAACGGATCGTGTAGGCAGAACGGATCGTGTACCGACAGTCCCCATGAGGAATCTAAGTAATGACAACAATTCAGTCGGTGTATCCACATGATACAAGTCGTCCGTGATCACGCTTCACCCCCACCCCTACTCCACACAGTCTTTATTGTCTAACCAGAAGTGATTTTTGTGGTGATTTGGTCTGACGGAAGTAAGAAGTTAAGAATTACATCTCAAACAGCAGAGAAAAGATAACCAGAGAATGCAGAGAATAAATTAAGGCAGAAAAGCATATTTGCGTCTATTTTCTATAACTTCAAAAGAACTCGTCTTAGAAGAAGACTTAAAGGTGCAGTAGGTAAGACTTACAGTATAACACTAACTTTCATTTGTCATATTTGCTGAAACTGACCCTATGTTTGAGTAGAACTACATGAAGCAGGTAATAAAAAATAAAATATATGGCTCCTCTGGCAGCCTGTAGTGCGAAAAATCCACAGCTCCCTGTTCAGATGCACCAATCAGGGCCAGCGGGGTGGGGGGTCCTAACTGCGTGTCAATCACTGCTCATGCACACACATTCACTTTCCTTTGTGGGGGGAGACCGTTTTGGGCTTTAGCGGAAAGGGGGGAGGGACTGAGAAGTTGTCAATGATCACATTTTTTGGCTAAGTCCTGGATCTTCTCAATCCTACCCACAGCACCTTTAAGGAGATTGTGTGGGTTATTGTGGATGCTCTGTGTGTATGTGTGTGTGTGTCTGGTACCTTCTCCCACAGTGGTGGTACACGGGCATCATAGATGTAGTGGAAGATCTCCTCCAAGCTGGATGACATCACCACAAAACCTTTGATCCCTTTCTCCAGCTCCGCCAGGGATGAACTAACACACAAACATCCACAGTTACAGCACAAATCTGTCAACCCATTTTATTGTAGGTGTTTAGAAGTCACTGCTTCCTAGTCTGGATCTTTACCAGTAACTTTGCTAGTGCCTCCTTGTGTAGCAGGTTTCCGTTTAAAATTACTGGTTTTGAGGTTTGCATTGCAGTCAGATACTGTCCACTTGTGTGACTGGTTTGACCATTGACCCATTCTGACCACCCCATTAGGGCATGAAACATGCTGGTAAATCATCTCGGTTTGAGGTTTTGACCAATTGCTTAGGTCTTCTCAAGTCACTATCATTTAATCTCACTTCAGGTTATGGATACATCAGAATGGTATTTGTGCACCTATGTGGTATTAATACACTGTAAATACTGTTTAATTTGTTTCCTTCCCGTTTAATATCTCTATTATCTTTATTTAAACTAGCAACCTGAAAACCTGGTGCTTAAAGAGTAACAATATAAAAACGCTTGAGATTAAGTTCTTATGTGAGCCCGAACCTGTAAGTCTAATTATTCACTGATGATGAATTGCAAAAAATATTTTGATTAACATTTTTTAAAGGGAGTAATTCAAGTTAATAACCACTCCCATTTGCTAAATGTTAGCCTACTCACATAGTTCCTCCCTCTATCCTACATTATTTCACATTTAGTTTACTTTCATCTAAGTTTAAACCACAGCCCTCTTTCTTTGAGAGTTGAACCATTTGTACCTGATACTATATGACACGCACATCCCTATCCCATTTGAGGTACAGTACCTACGACACACATAGCCAGTGGAGATTCTGACAGACAAACCCAAAGAGAGACACACACGCACGCACACATGCATAGAAATAGAGTTCATACATGATGGTGTCCAGCAGAGAGTTGTATCTCTGGATCTCCTGCAGCAGGACTACATTAAGAGGTGTGGGGTTGTCCTGGAGGAGGGACCTGGTGCCCTCGTAGTCAATCACTGTTGGGATCTTCCCACGAACGTCTGCCAACAGCTCTAATACCTGGAAGCACATTGCAAATGTTTACTCCATTGGCCAGCCCAGATATCGGTACCATCTTTACTTTTAAGTTTATTTGAACAGGGACAAGTATGTTACATAAGCTCATGTTACATACTACAACATTTTAGCCAAAGCTAATTTTCAATGTCCGTCCCTAGTGGGCCTTTACATTAAATTCAACAATACATAGTTAAAATAAACATATTAAAACACTACAACACAATAACAACGAAGCCGATAGTCAGTGGTCACATGCTTGACCTATGATTAAAAAGTCTTTAAGTTTGTGTTTGAAAACGACCCAGTTTGACTCTCCTTTCAGTTCAGTGGGTAAACAATTCCAAGCTTTTGTGCCTTGTACAGAGAAAGCTGATTGTCCAAATGAATTACTACATTTCGGGATCTGGCAGTTCCCGTTCTGAGCTCCTCTAGTCCGTGAACCCACAGCCCTGAGAGCAACTATGCACTCACTCAAGACTTGTGGCGCTTGCTGATTTAAACATTTATGCATCAGCTTCAACAAAGAAAATTTAATGAAATTTACAAAAGATAAAATATTTAAATTCCTCAGACTAACACAGTGATGTGGAAAGCCTACTTTTATTAAGCAACTGTAGGAAGGCATTCGGAAATGTCAACAGATGAGTGCATCAGCGCACACGGGGCAACAAGCGCACGTTAACACAGGCGCACACCTACATAATAAGCTTTTTTAAATTTAAAATGTTCAATGCCTTATTGCGCTGATGTGACCGAGCCCGACCTGAACCCGAACATCATTTCTAAATATTTATAAATCTAAATATCTCTTTTGTGTGGATTAGAGGATGGATACCCGAACAGAGCCTGTCGGGACCCAACGGTACCCGACGGGCCGGGCTGGGTTCGGGTATCCATCCTCTAATCCACACAAACGCCATCCAAAAACAAGGAGGAGAAAAAACTAACTACTGGGGATGTGAGAAATACACCTGCTGTTAAGTTTAAGATGTTTTTGCAACTAGCTTTCGCCTTGACCTCAATGCTGAAAGATTACAGTATGTGTATATCTGACAGACACGCTGGGTTGACAGGGTACATGTCTAAACATGTAAAACCTTTGGCTAATGTCAAGTTGCAGCTGAGTGCAATTATGTTGCTGAAATGTACAGTATGATCCAGAATAGGGTTGGGTGATATAATGATACAGACCATCAACCGTCAGAGATTTTGTCATCCCATTTATACCGATGTAGCTATTGCTTTAAAACCTCAGGGTGTGTTAGGCCATTGTGGCTTATGTTTGATTGGCCAGAATTCAACTTGATTAAATAATTTACCAAAACATTTACCACATTAAAATATGATGTTGGGATATAAAATTGTGTGATAGAGGATTTTATCTTTAACATCCAGTCCAATCTAGACCTTTGGCCAGAGAGAACCTTTATCCATGTGCCAGGCCAAATACTCCTCTGCTATGAAGCAGCTGATCTCAACTGGATATATTAGTACTCTTACTATCCAGATTGGTTAACATGGTAAAACAACTCCAAATGCCTGTGTTCTGTTGTGATGACCACAAACCTATAGCCCTTTCCAAGGTAATCAAGAGAATTCTGACAGGCAGGTTAGATTTTATTAGATGCCTATCAGGATTAAAAAATCCACTATGAAAAGCTTTCTTTAAAAAAAAAAAAAAGCATCGAGATTTCCTAAATTTAGCGTACAGTCAGACCATGCAGGGAAATAAGGCTGAGCTGTTGGGTGGGATATTACAGGAGATCCAATCTTGTTGAAATTACATGCAATATATGTCTTGGATAGTTAAATATTTGTAAACACGATGATAATCTCATAATCATTTGTATTTGGTATGCAGCAGGTTTAATTATATTTCCTCCTTCAGTTATTGAGCACATGCTCCCACTATGGCACAGACTGTGTCCTCAAATTTAATGCTGCTAAGAGTAATGATGCTAGATTAGGAGGAGAGAAAATTAGAATTTTACTACTCTATAATAGTATTAATAGTATTTACTATAATACTCTATAATAAAAAATAAAAAATGACTGTATGGCCCAGTATACTGCTCAACTATGGTATGGTGCCAATTCTTTTAAGTGTATTTCCACTTAACTAGTCAACCCCCACCCTTACCTTATCTTCTCTACTGGGCCCGGCCCCTGTAGTGGTGGAAATGGTGACCTGGGGCTGCAGGGAGAGCAGGGTGTCAAACAGCGTCCTGGTCTCAGCGATCTGGCTAGCAATGTCAGCATTAGAGTGCTGGCCAAACACCTCAGGGTACTCTGTGGCCGGCAGCATGCTGATGTATTCCTTGTATGCGGACTGGGGACCGTCACGGGGGATGTAATAGGAGTTTAAGGAGGACAACCTGACAGATAAAATGGGTTTGACAGAATACAAAGTCAGTAATATATAATGTTTTTTTTATAAACAGTGGTGTACAATAATACAACAAAGTTAAAAAAAAATATTTTATTTCCTGTAAATACAATGACCCACGACCCACTTTCCCTGTAGATTATTTTCATTTCATGTAATGACATTTGATGTAATAATGAAAGTACAGCAATATATACAAAAAATTCAATTTAAATGAGAAAGAACAAATATAGTGTATTGACGATATCTAAATGAATTATATTGAGAGTAGCTGTTGAAAGTGGTAATGGTTTTATTATACTGCAGGACACTCACTGTCCCTCACCCCAGCTGCAAACAACCATCCTATCACACATTCTGCCTGAATGTATAAAGTGGGGAAGTTTACTCTTTAAATATACATGTACACTTCTTTATATAATTTCTATTGGTTTAAGCAAATGCACTAAATGTTATTTAAAAAAAACAACAGATTTCCTATTAAATATTTTTTGTATGGTTGATAAGAAATTATGGGAGTGGACACAGCACAAAAGGACGTTTCTTAAATTGTAATAATCTAATTGCACACTTGGTGGTGCTGGCACTCTGCAACCTGCAACAAGCTTCAGCAGGGAGTTAAAGTGGCCTCTGCCACCTTAAAGGTCCCATGACATGGTGTTCTTTGGATGCTTTTATATTAGGCCTTAGTGGTCCCCTAATACTGTATCTGAAGTCTCTTTCCTGAAATTCAGCCTTGGTGCAGAATTATAGCCACTAGAGCCAGTCCCACAATGAGCTTTTCTTAGTATGTGCCATTTCTGTGTCTGTAGCTATTGAGGAGGAGAGAGGGGGGGCAAGGTGGAGGGTGGGGGTGTGGCCTTGTAGCCTCGTGAGACCATCCTGATCTCGCGAGCTCCAGTTTTCTACTCGTAGATCAGTCTGGCATCTTAAGATAGAGAAAATTTGGAGCCGTTCGCCAAACGACCGACCAATCAGCGTTGGTTTTGAGGCAGGTTTAGGTGTGATGCAATGAGAAGCGTCTATCACCAACATAAGTGGTAATAGACAGATGGTTTATCCAATCAGCTAACCAGTATTTTCAGACAGCGGTAGCCCTAATTCTGTTAGCCGCTTGCTAATTCCTTTTTCTCTTGGATCCTTCTTTTGGAATATGGACCGGAAACCTGAAATGGTGCCTTTTATTCGTAAATTCTCGTTACACAAACGGCAAATATCCTTTACCGACATGTTGCTTGCTTGCTGAGCTAACGAGCTATGCTTTGCCTGCAGCAGCAGGGGTAGCCTGGCTTGTGGTTGTATTTTCATACACTTCGTTGATCTGATTGGTTGATTTGGCCCGTCTATCACCAACATAGGCGGTGATAGACAGATGGTTTATCCAATCAGCTAACCAGTATTTTCGCCCCTTCCCAAAAGTTCTCCAACGGTAAATTCCCAGATGGATATGCTGAGCAAATGCGAAGCAATCCATCTGGCGGAGTCAGGTTAGTGGCCTTGACCAACTGCCACTTTGTTCGTTTGAAAGCCATGATGTCTCTCTCTCATGGGTGGGCCAAATTCTCTGGGCGGGCAAAGCAGAGAAAGGGGAGGTAACCTTGCTCCTTATGACCTCATAAGGAGCAAGATTCCAGATCGGCCCATCTGAGCTTTCATTTTCTCAAAGGCAGAGCAGGATACCCAGAGCTCGGTTTACACCTATCGCCATTTCTAGCCACTGGGGGACCATAGGCAGGCTGGGGGAACGCATATTTATGTTAAAAAACCTCATAAAGTGAAATTTTCATGCCATGGGACCTTTAATGCAGCTGTAATTTGCTTCCACCAGGGAAAAATGGACTGTTTGCATTCAAAGACTATAACATCTACATGTCTAGGCATGTGCATATCCGCAATACATCGTTTTTTTATTGAAACGTAATAAATTATTAACAGTGTGCACTTGAATTTATACTGCTTACATTGGTAGTACACTTATATGTGGCAGAATACACGTGAGTGTGTATGTGTGGGTATTACAGTGTCTTACCTGAAGAAGGGCTGGTTTACAGCAGCATCACAGAAGTAGTCATTGATGTATGTGGTTAGAAGACGTCTGTCATAGTCATCTGTTACATGACCTCCATAGTTGACCCCAGCGATGAGGTACTTCAGTGCATCCCAGGGAATCTCCTCATACTCATCCAGGTACAGACTCAGCAGACTCTCACTCACCTAGGGGAGCATCACGGCAATGATATTAACAGACTGACTTTGAAATGCAAGATACAGAGCAAGAGCAAATTAAATTCTCATCTGTAGAATATAGACAGAAACAGTAAAAATGTACTGGCAAAGAAGAAATGTGAACTATCCATTAGCCTAACTGGCCCTAATTTTGACAGGGTATGAATGGCATTTCTGTCTTCGACTGTCAATGTTTCCTTCAGCATCAGATGAGGTCCTGACCTCAAAATCAGAATCGTTGAATCCATAGATAATGTTCCAGCCCAGCTGTAAAAACTTCTTCCTTTCCAGCAGGATGCTGTGAAAAAAGCAGAGGGAAAAGAGCATCTTCCTGTAGACTACTGGTCTTGAGCAGCGGTTGAACTGAGCCTCTGTTACCAGCTGGTACAGACGCTTCATGTTTGCTTTCAATCCCTGAGGACAACAGGGGGCAGTGTTAATATTATGGAGGCAGGGTCCACAATGTGCATCATCTACTAGCCAACTGCTGATAAAATATGCAAGTGGCTGTAGATTTGCTTCACTTACCTGCCAAAAAACAATGGTAATCTATTAAGTGACTGGTAAAATCTGAACATCCACTAACCATTTGGCTGGTGGACAAAAAAAGTTTATTTTGGACACTGTATAGAGGGTGTCACATGAACACATTTGTTGACATGTATATAATTCATTAATGCCTGTGTAGTAGATATCTTAAGTCTGGAAATCTGTATGTGTGAGCACATGCACCTTTGGTGGTTCAGTGGTCATCTTGATGCCAGCCTGCAGGATGGTAATGGGAAATTCGGGGTGTGGCGAAGAGCTAAGCCAGAGTCTGAAGTTTGAGTGGGGCTTCTCCACCTGTAGCTGCTCCACCAGCTTGTCCAGCTCAGGCATCCATGAGAGAGAGAGGTGGCAGTTGGCAAGGAACACCCAGTGACCTGGGCAGAGAAAAAGAGGGCTTGAGATAAGCGGATATAAACGGTTTAGATTTTTTATTATCATGTCTAGTTGTTGATGTGTGTTTGGGTAATTTGGTGGTGATGATCAAATACCCAAGTACTATGCTACCTGGTAGTAGGCAGGCAGCACCAGAACAAAAACACATACACATCACCGACAGTATGATAATACTTTTTTAACAATCGCTATGAAAAATTTTCTTCACAACTTTCCTAAACTCTTAACGCACCAACACACCTACAACACACAATTGGCAAAACCGTTAATTTCATGCTCCAAATCACACATTGTAAACTAAACTCCAACACTAATTTTCAAAATACAATAATACACTAATACAATACACTATGTTTACCAAAACATGTCTCAAAAACAAATAAGTCTAAAACACATGTTCTCTCCCAACAGGAACATTTAGTCAATCATAGAACAATATCATACAAAACAATAACATCAGATGAAATTACAGAAAGTGCATTATTTTATGTGTCAGGTCTGCCTTTATACAATAGACAATAGTGATTGTATTGATCATAGACTGTTTTTTGCACTGCAGTTTCTCTTGAAGCCTCTACATTTTTGTTTTGTTGGCTTTAGTAAATGCATGCATTTTTTTTTAAGATAATTTTTTGGGCTTTTCTGCCTTTAGCTTTATAGAATATACGGTTTATGGAAAAATGAAGACAGACAGAATTGTCCTGGTACTCCTCTTCCTCTCCCTCGTGAAGGCATTTTTTATCTACATTATACTGTTTAAATAGGTCCTCTTTTACTGTATGTATTGCCATATGATCATGCAATTGAAAGAACCTCAACACCTGAGTGTGTTTCCTAGAAGGGAATCAGCTGTGATTGATCTATTTGCATAACTTCAATCAGCTGTTTCTCAATAAATGCATGTATAAAATGCAGGGGATATATTTGTGTTTCAATCTACAATATGAACAGCAGTTCACTTTGACTTTAGCCTATAAGTTAGGTTTAGAACATGATGTTATCTGTTCTGACATACAGTGTGAAAGCATTTTTAAATTTGGCAATAAAAATCCATTGTTTTGGTCTTGGTGGAGCTTGTGTGTAAAAGAAGTTCAATCATTTTAAGTTTGTGTTAACTGTATGCATTTTGTGTCAAAGCAACAAGAAATGTGTTAATTGTATAGCCTACACAAATAGATGTTGTGCTAACTGTGTAAAGAGTTTAGGAAAGTATTGAAAAAAGTGTCATAGCAATCGTAAAAAACTAACATCCAAAACACATGATTCACTCTCAGTGGTTTCTGTGACTCATTCTTTGAATGAGTATGTAGTTCTGCTTACAGTTGAGTAGGTGGTCCTTAATATGTCCCAGGACACATACCCGTTTACACTGCTATAAGAATGCGGTCATATGTGGCCTAGACCATTGGTTCCCAAAATGGGGTCCAAAAACCGGGAGAAACCGGGGTGAAAACCGTGAAAAACCGGGTGAAAAATTACACTGCTAAGCAACTGAATGAATCTTGGACAGAAGAACAGGAAGAAAGGCAGAGCAATTGATGTACCTTTCTTGACGCCCTCCTCTATCATGCTCTTAGCGATGGGGGCCTGTCCCTGACCAAGAGAGAGAGCACGGAAGTCTTTGCTCATACCAGAGGCCTCAGCCAGCTGGAGCAGGGCTCCTGTTGGGTCCACCCCAGGAGACAGAACAAAGATCAGGGGAGTCATGCAGGTGGATTCCTCCACAACCTGGGGATAGGGCAGAGAGAAGAGAGTCAGTAGAGAAGGATAAAGGAAGTGAGAATAGATGAGCCAACGAGGTGTAACTCACTTGACACAAGAAACAATGTGATAGAGTTTGTGATGTTTTCAAGTGAGTTACAATCAAATAAAATTAAGCAAATGAGATGTATGAAACATTCAAAAGCTTAAAAATCTTATACTAATACTATACTATACTATAAGACAAAAGAAGCAACAGGGATTTAATGGATAACAGCAGACACTCACAGCCTTCATGTCGAGAACAGGCGGCTCCACAAAGCGAGAGCCAAGGTTGTTAACAATGAAGGAGGTGACGCACAAGGAGACACGGTCCTGACGCAGAGAGCGCACTATCAGAATCTTCTGGAGCTCATTACAGTTATTCTCCCAATCACCTAGAAGGAAAGAAACAGAGGAACAGTAAAACCAGGGAATTCAGGGGTGAAGGATGGCAGTTTATTATTTATTAATTATTAACATGATGTGGAGAAGGCAGCTGCGTAAAAAAAGATGTGAAAAGGGTAGTGAACAAAGGATAAAATGAAGAAAGGCTGAAAGAAATGTAGGATAGAAATATACTTCAGCAGCCCTGAGCAGGGGCATATTCATACAGAACCCAACTTTGTCAAATCTATTCTACTAATGAAATAAAGCAAAATAAGACACAAAACCCATACATACAAACCCACACACACTCTTGCTCTCTATCTCTTTGTGAACAAACCATTAATTAATTGTCAGTTATCAGAAATAGCAGAGAAGAAAACGCATTCATCATCACTCGGATATAAGATACCGTATACACACACAATTCAAAGGTACTAATAGATTCTACATGACACTGGTCATGTCAATGGTACGCATAATTGTATTTTAGATGAAATTGTTGGGTGGTCTTCTCTCCATAAAAGATATGATACTCACTGGTATCTCTTTATCTATAAGTTCTTGTTGGAAAACTACCATACAGAACTTCTCTGTTACTCAGAGGAACATTATCAGACTCGCTCTGCTTACTGGCTTTTACTTCATGTTCCACGAGCTCGGTCTGAACTTGGAAAAAATGCTTTTAGATTTAGTGCACCCGACTCCTGGAACAAATTACAGCGTTTCCTTAAAATCAACTCACTTGTGCCTTTTGACAATTTAGAAATCTGGTTTTAAACATGCAAACTTCTACTTGTACCTGCTTTACATAGTTGTACTTTCTTTTGCATCCTTATTATCCTAATTTATTTATCAAATTGGTTTGATAAATAAACACACCAATGTCAGTCGAGTATGCTCCAACTTCATTGTTCCTAGTGGGAGGAGTTTTCTTTTGTAGCAAAGTACCAAAGAAAAAGAAAAACCTCCACATACGCACATACAGACCTGGTAGAGCGGCCTTCTCTGGCTCAGCACTGGTAAACCAAAGGTTCCAGTCTTGGGGGTACTGTTCAAAAGAGGCCATGATGCCATGGAAGTTTAGCAGCTTATCCAGTTCTGTGATGTTGTCCCAGCTGGAGTCTACAAGCCAACTGGTACAGGGGTTGTCCATCTGACCCTCCTTATCAAGTACCTAGAAACACACCCATTAATTATCAGTAGTCAAACTATCCTTACATCAGTGTATCAATAAATAGATTAATCAACCCAATCATACAGCACCAGGCCTGTCCCAGGGATATTAAGAAATTCACTGGCGAAGAAAGGTAGTTATGAAAAAGTATCCCCTAATGGCTATGCAAATCTTGGAGAAACACATTGTGAATGAATGGGCTGTCTTTAAAGGGGAAGTTTAACTTCACAGTGGAAGTTCTTTTGGGGCATTTAGTGTGTTCCAAGCCTTTGAAATAAAATGTTTGTCCTGTTGGATTATCTTCAATCAAATAAGATGAAAACAAAATGTTTGCGTTTGTTCTGTGTTTTCTTACTAGCCCTCCTCGGAGGAAGAAGCTGTACTCATCCATGTTGAGTTTGCCAGCCACCTCCAGGATTTTGGCACACATCTGGAAGCTGAAGAGCAGCTTGTGGACCTCAAACAAACCACGGCACGTGTATCTGCAGAGGATAAAACGCAGAGTTAGCTAAAGTAAGTTTTTCCATTACATGGTACCTGCTCAACTCGCCTCAACTCTAGTCGCCTTTTTTGGTTTTCCATTACGAAAAAAAGTCCCTGGTACCTGCTAACAGGTACTTTTTTTTAGTATCACCTCCGTCCAGGTTCCAAGTGAGCTGAGGCAATACCAAAAGGTGACATGAAAACCTGCTGACTACTGATTGGTCAGAGAGAAATATCACTAATCACTGTGTCATCATTGCTAGCAACAGACGGGGGTGTCCTGAACAAAACCGTCATTTTTAAATAGTTTAGCCAGCAGTTTTTTTTTTGCTGCCTCCAGCTTCTTTTGAAACAAAATGTTTCTTGTAGAGAGTCAAAAACAACACACCTTCGACGTTCTGTGTGTGTGTGTGTGTGTCGCGTTAGGTCACGGCAGTTTCCTGCGGCGTCACTATGACGACCAGCCACGCTCGGTATGAGGCGGTATTAAATCTGCAATGGAAAATGGATAGGGGGCACCGCGGCTGAGTTGGGCCGAGTAGAGTAGAGCTGGTACTAGCAGTAGGTAAGCACCATAAGTGTATGTTTTATATTGATCATATCAGAAATTATCATTCCAATAAGGGAACTGATAAGTTATGATTTTATTTAACTTTATCAAGGACACAATTGCTTGCTAATGTAGCATTATGGACTATGATGCTATAATATGTCGGACTCCACAGCTGTGGCACAGGAAGTAGAGCAGGTTGTCCACTAATTCTCCACATGTAAAAGAGCCCTTGAGCAAGACACTAAGTTGCTCCTGATAGACAGGCCAGAGCCTTGCATGGCAGGTCTGAGATTGTGTGAATAAGTAAATGTTAAGTGTAAAAATTGTAAAGCGCTTTGTCCATTTGTCAGCACAATTATGCAGCAGCTACTGCAGTCTGGATCAAAGGAAGTACATTACGAGGATAATTGCCTGAAATCCGGCGCACTCTGTGTGTGGCCGTTCTCAAAGTCTGTTCACTTCGGGAAAACAACAAACTTTTAGCTAGCAAGCTACACACAGAAAATGGCAAGTTTTTAAGAAAATTTGGATGGCCTGCTTGGTTCTTTCTGCGAATGATAGTAATGATTCACAAAGAATATGTTTACAGCATATACTCTCTAACCGGGACGTTTTGGGACCGATTGGTGGGGATTGATGTGGACGAAATACACACAGCGATACACTGGTAAATTAGGGTGACCAAACGTCCTCTTTTGCCCGTACATGTCCACTTTTTACCTACTTTCTGGGGCGTCCGGGGGTTTATAAATTCATGAAAATGTCTGGTTTTCACTCTTTTTCATGGGACCATTAAGCGTGTCCTTAAATTGGCTGACGCTTTGTACACAATACTACGGTACTTTGTTGTGTGGCGTAATTCCCGAGAGGCTGCCTTGTGGGCGGCTCTGCGATACGCACATACACAGGGACCAGAGCAGACAGCGGAGCAGCATTGCACACAAAATGCAGAAGCGTTTCCTGCTAAAGATTTCCCACCGTGGTCAGAAAACACAGGGGAGACACTTTGTTTCTCTCACTATGATTCTAGAGTCGTACTCGCTCGCCGTCACTCTCACTTCTCCCCCGCTCTTTATCACCCACTCCCCACACACACACACACCGGCACAAGTATAAACATCAGGACACTTTTTATCTTATTACATTGAAAAAGTATTAAGAGATATTTTGTTGAAGCTGGATTTTCCAACATTTTCCCGGTCCATATTCCAAAAGAAGTATCCAAGAGAAAAAAAGCATTAGTGAGCGGCTAACAGAATTAGGGCTACCGCTGTCAGAAAATACTGGTTAGCTGATTGGATAAACATCGGTCTATCACCACCTAACCCGCCTCAAAACCAACGCTGATTGGAACGGTCGTTTGGGAAACGGCTCCAAATTTTCTCTACCTCAAGATGCCAGACTGATCTGCGAGTGGAAAACTGGAGCTTGCGAGATCAGGACGGTCTCACGAGGCTAATTGTGCACAGCCACCGTTGCTGCGTCCGGGCTTAGCGCTGCCCAAGACGATTGTGATTGGTTTAAAGGGCAACTATTATATAGCATTTTCAGGATTATACTTACATTTTGTGTTTGTACTAGAACATGTTTACATGCTTTAATGAAAAAAAACACTATTTTTCTCATACTACCCATGACTGCTGCACCTGTATTCACCCTCAGTATGAGATGCTCTGTAAAAGTGCCTGTCTCTTTAAGCTCTCCTCCCGAGAAAACCCAGTCTGCTCTGATTGTCCAGCATGCTTCCTGGAAACTCCGGAGCTTCCACTCCGAGTTTTACTAGTTGAAGATGGAGCTACTGCAGGAGTATATAACAGGACTTTCTACCGTGAAAATCAAAAATAAAGGCTTCTTAACCAAATTTTACACAACCGGACATGTCCCAGCAGTAAAGTGACCGGAATTTGGGGAGAAATGACCAGCATTGGCCAAGATTACAGCTATGTCGCGTTAGCATGTAGCAGTATGCTAACCTTAGATTGTAGTGAAACAAAGCTGTAATTTCTACCATCAAAAGTCGCATATAAATGCTTCTGAACCAAACACTACCCAATCGAACATGTTTCAGCAGTAATGCAACCTGGAATTGCGGAGAATTTAATGACACTGGCAGCTCAGATGACATAGCTTACTGCTGTTAGCATGTAGTTACATGCAACAATTTTAACACCGCAGTGGCTTAAAAAAAAACACTCCAGTCCTGCCTACTTGAAGCAAATTACCAATCATAGCAGAACTTAGAGTTGCGTAAGACTTAGCCGAGAGTAGAAAAAACTGTTGAAACCGGAGCGTTCAGAATAGCTGGAGATCTGAACGTTTTAGCTCACAGGGATTTGTCTAAAATACGTTAACCTCATTATTTGAATGATCCAACATTATAACAATGTAGAGATGACTGAAAACAAGGAAAAGCATATTTCCTCTTTAAAGAAATGCAAACAAGCCAGAGCGTTTTTTTTGTGTGGTTTAGCCAGACCTTACTCCACAGCGCTGTGGAGATAGGTCTGGCAATGCAAGATTATGCAGCAGCTGACTGGCATTCACTTGACCCACGAATACCTGCATGCAAACCAAAATTATTTATGAAAAGGGCCTCTCTTAATATTTCCTTGCTTACCTGTATACTGCAAATGTGTGGTAGTCATTGAGGTTGGTGATCCTTTCCTCCAGCTTGTGGCTGCGCTTGCTCTTTTCTATGCTAAGATTGAATAGGTTAATGTAGGCATCCAGTGAGAACTGGTACATGGGGTCAATGCGGCCCATGTCGTTTAAGATGAAGAAGAGAATGGAGGCTCGCTGGGCACATGGGCGATAGGCCTATTAAGAGAGAGCCCTTTAAGAGTACAGTACTGTATGCACAAGCTGACATGCAAATAAACACATTCCATTATCAATTACTATATGCAATATACAGTAAATGCCCATCACAACTTTCCAGAAACCCCAGTGAATGCTTACTTTGTATTATCAATGGTCCAAAACCCTAAAGGTATGCTATCATAATACCTAAAACCCCCTCTGCCCCAATCCCTTTATCCTAACACCTGACCTCTCTAGCAGAGTCAATCTTGATCTCGGTCTGTTCACTGCTTTCCAGCTGCTCTGAAACTTCTGTGGCTGTCACTTTGGATGTCTGCAGGGTATTCACTAGCTGTGCATCGTCCAGCAGTGAGCCAGTCGCCTCATTCAGCAGCCTGGTAGAGTAGACACACACGCAAAACATGCTTATTTGATGGAATCAGGTCACTTTACTATAAAGTTGCTAGATGAGATTTAATGGTTTGGTAGGAACTCCTCTGAGAAGTACTTGTTGCTAAGTTACAAATAAGTGACTAACAGTATCTGATAGGGTAGAGCTTGTGGTTGCTAATTAGCAGTAACGGTATGATTAGTTACTAAGATTAGTAAATTAATTTTCTATTATTTTTTATTTAAATCTTGACTTCAATGCATTTAATTACTGATTCTTAGGGAGGTTAGTCTTGCCGCTATCACTAATGTCACTCAAAATGTTCTTAACATTACCAGGACGACAATGCTGTTACTAGCTAAACAACCTGAGGATCTCATCCTCCAGCTCCTGCAGGCTTCTTTTGCCAGAAGCAATGCTGATCACCAACGAGTCCTTCTGTTCTTCTAGCTCTGGACGCTCCTTGCGCACCACAATTCCCAGTAGTTGGGCTTCCAGACCCTGCACACACACACACAAACAGACAAAAGGCAGTAAGGTAGCAGCTCATACACTCAAACTGTATGTTCACACAAATAGCACAACACACACACAGACCTGCTCCTTGACAGCAAAGTTGACTATGGTGGTCTTTGTAGAAATCTCTGGTGTGTAGTGGGGGTTAGACAGCTTGGTGGTGATGTAGAAACGAAACTCTGGATTGTACTCCAATTCCTTATCACCAAGTTTCAACAGCAGCCTGCCACCTGGAAAAAGTGCACACAAATGTACACCCATACCCACACAAGGATTCAGGTACACCACTTACAACAGCTGGTATTTTGATTTGTAAAGTTGTGTATACGTGTGTCAGACCTATCCGTGTCAGGGACTTGTTAAGAATTGGGTTGAGAGAGGGGTCCAACTCCTCCTGGACATTCTGCAGCAAAACAGGATTCCCAAACTGAATAGCGTTCTCCAGCACCCGTAGGTAGTCTGGCATTTGGAAGTCTATTACTTTCAGGCCCTGCACAAGTGGACACATACACATAGGACAGAAAAATAAATGGATTATGTACCTTTTGTATGAACCTTTTCTTTAATCAGGTAGTCTCCTTGTGCTGAGTACAGGTGGAGAAATAGAACAGAGATAAGATACACAACAAAACCCTGCCTGTCACACACAAGCACATACAAACTGCATCAGAAACAATCACACACATCTCATGAACAATGTTCAAAATTAAAAGTTTAAATTAATTCAATGGTCATTTTAAGTTAATTCCATTTATATTGTGCAAAGTACTGGAAGGCAGTCTTCCAAATTTCAGTTTTTCAGGTGTGCTGAGCAGAGGTCCACCGAAAGTTCAGTTGGACTTTGATCCAAGATGCGTTGAACTTTGTGGCTGATACAGCTACCAGGTTTATTACAAAAACACTGTTTGAGTATCTGAAACATAGTGATCTACTGCGTACAACATTAGCACTCTAGCTGTACAGTATACATAATGTATAACTCTCCAACAGCAAGGACACAATAACATTGAACAGAACTCATAAAACTGGCTGAGTCAAGACTTACTCTCTTCATCTCCATATTCTTGATCCACTTTAGAGATTGGCCTTGAGGATCCACCATCAGTGGCCATCTTGAATAAAAGGCAAGCAATAAAAGTAAACTTGTATTTACAGTATGAAACACGTTTCATACAGTGAACACCACCAAATCCAAGAAAAACAAACACAAACGCATTTTTATTTAGTATACTTACTTGACTATAGCTAATCCTTTAATAACAATTGTGTCTACATGTACTGACCGATTTCCGCGGGTGACGATAACTCCATTCTCAGTAGAGAATGCATCAGAGGGCAGGCCCTGAATGTTCCAGTCCCTCACAGCTGTAGGCTTGGACAGAAAAACTGCAAAACTAAACCCTGGTGTGCATGGGATCGCCAAGTGCCATACCTGAGGAAAGGGCAAGCACAAAGTGAGAGAAAAAGAGAGAAGAGAAAGAATATAGTAAAACATGGGATTTGTTGGAAATACCACTGTAAATTGTAAACTTTAATATCCATTTCAGGAGGACACTTCATGACTTGCTTATAACTAGTAGAAGGAGTACAAGTATATGGCCATTTTTTAACTGAACTGCACGAGGATATATGTTTTTTATGGGGTGTGTGTGTCTCACCTCCTTCATCCAGATGGCAAGCAGCTCGTCTCTATAGTTGGAAAGGAAGGGTCCCATGTAGGACAGGAAAGACGCTGCTAGCAAACAGTCTCCCACCAGGTATCCCATGTTTTCTTCAAGACCCTGAAGCACACACAACCTGATTACAATAAGGTGACCAGATTTCTAAGACAAAATCCGGGGACATTTTCAGCTCAGAAGCGTAAATACCTCCAAAACAGGTCATGTTTTTATCTTTGTAAACTGAAAACGGGGACCCTGCCTCAGGGGCGTCACTACACTTAGAGCTGCACTGTGGCACAAGCCCCCCTATGGGGGTCCATGGTCATGCTCCCCTGTAAGAAAATGTTAACGTTTAAATGCATCATTCTGGTGCACTTTGAAAAGAAATTCAGACAACCAGCAGGGGGGAGGGGGTGGGGGGGGTTGTATGTGTGGAGTAGGTTTGGAGACATGCCTCTTTGTAAAAAATGTTTTTATGGCAAACAATATACCCCAAAATTATGCATATGCCTATTTTTGAAAAGTAAGTGATACAACCAGCAGAACACCTTTTATGTGTGAGGTAAGTTTAGAGACACAACTCTATTTAATTATTAAAATATTAAATATTTTTGGCAAAACATATTCCCCAAAATTATGATTATGCTTATTTTTGAAAGGTAAGTGCTCTAGTACAACTAGCAGGAGACAAGTTATAATTGAGGTAAGTTTGGAGACACCACCTTATTTAATCATTAAATTAATAAATATTTTTGTTGTGTCTCTTCTATCTTTTCAGTGGTGTAGTTTGTAGACGGTCCCTAAGCACCCGTCTTACTGCTGTCTCACCGCCAGCTGCTCGTAGAGACCAATGTTATTTCTCCAGGTTGGAGGACGGATCGTTTTGATGAAAATTAGTTTGTAGCTCATTGTTTACCTTACTACGGTAGGAAAGATGCGTTGTTTGTGATTTAATAACATTTCGCTGTAGAGTAATTGATCCCGGAAGTTACAATCTGTGAATATCTTTCTAACTTTACTGAAGTTGAGCTCTGAGCAGCGCTTGCTCTGGCTGTCTTGAGCCTGCGCGTGTACATTGCGCGACTATACGTTTGGTCAATGTTTTCTTTCTTTCATTCCAATTTTGGGTCTTTCAGTCACAGTGAAAACCGGGGACATTTCTGGGAACAGCTCTAGCCGGGGACAGGTCACCGAAACTGGGGACTGTCCCCGGAAAACAAGGACGTCTGGTCACCCTAGATTACGTAGGTACGCATGTGTGCGAGTTATTATTTAATATTATTATTTTTGGTGTGTGTGTGTGTGTGTGCGCTTGTGAATGGCCTACAGCAACTCTCTCCTCCCAGCGGACCCTCTCTCCAGCCAGTCCAGTGACCAGTTTGTCAGCTCGGTCCAGTTTCACCTCCATCTCAGCTGATTTCTTCCTCAAACTCTCCTTCATGGCCAGCTTCTCACCAAGTTGCTTTTTCAGCTGCTCTAGCTTCTCCCCGACCTGCCCACACGCACAGCAATTATTATCATATTGGTCTTGTCATATGTAAACTACATTAATGCTTCTGTTGCACTCCTATACAAACTTGAATTGGCTTGAGCTAGTATCTAAATGTTGATCAAGCTAGTTGTACATACCTCTCGCAGTTTGTTCTGGGCCTCGGCCAATGCAGCCTGTTTCTCTTCTAACTGGGCCGTGGCAGCGTTCAGTTGTGCCCGCTTTGGCTCCACCACCCTGAAGATACGCCCATAAACCTGGAGGAACAGCATACATATCCATGGATTTAGTTTTGTCTTCCATTTTCCTGTTCATATTTCTGCTGCTGCTACTATATGCAGTAACGCACCTAATGCATACAGCTCGTTGTGAATGTGTACATGTGTGTACACAGGGCCAACATTTGCACCATATTCTACATGCATTAAATAACTATTCGAAGAATAATTAATTACAAATAATTAATTACAAACTTTTATGTGCGCTTGTGGGTTTATGGTGATTATTCATATCCGTAAGCATGTGTGTGTGTGTGTGTGTGTGTGTGTGTGTGTGTGTGTGTGTGTGTGTGTGTGTGTGTGTGTGTGTGTGTGTGTGTTTGTCTGATTGTGTGCTGCTATTACCTCCATAGCTCTAACCCACATGCAGAGGGACTTGGCAGCCGCTGACACTTTGCCGATGATTTCTGGCTGGAAGTCTACCTGTCTGCAGTACTGGCCGATCTTCTTTAACACACGGTCCGATATATTGTCCTTGTCAAAGTAAACTAATGTTTTGATGAAGTTTCCCTCACCTGCCAGAAACATTTCAAGGTCAGATAAGTGAAAAAAAGTTTGGCCCATTATAGTGGCTCTCAGTTAATCTGCTAAATAATTTCCTTGACCTTTCTGTTTTAAAACTACAGCTTTGTGATCATCAAAAAGGGAAATGCAGTGCATTTTGTAAATGATTTCTTTCACTTTCACAGCAAACATTACAATGTACACCACTTGAAAAAAAAAGGCTGAGGGTCAATCCTTTTGTAGCTAAACCTTATAATTTAAAACTTTAAAACTTGTAATTACTTTCTCCTGCTGTGTTTCAAGGGTAATTATGGTGCTGTTGCTTATTATTGTTGTTGAATGGGCTTTTAAAAAAAGTATACCAGAAGCGTTTTCTTGCAAGTCAATTTTGGTGCCACTAATTTAATTTTTTATGTTTTTCCCAATTTAGAATAGCATTTTCCCCTTGCACCGCTCTTGACTTTGACCACAGCTTGTGATTGGTAAAGTTGGAGCCAGGCTGTAGAAAACCAATGAGTGCTTAGCAGAGGAAACAATGTAATCTATCAGCAATGCCAAAAGGAATCAAATGACCTTTTGGAATAGAAATGTGATCAAATTTGTGATCATGTGTTTGATAAATTATATTATTGACATTGTACTACAGTTTAAGTGTGTAGAAAGAGTGTTTTTAATTAGCTTTTGTTTTATGTTCTCTGTCTATTTGGGTATCTTGTTTCAGTTTGCCCCACTGCAGTAAGGAGGATTGCACCTTATAAACTGAGAGCTCAATGTAAATATATAATATATAATGTATATATATATATATATATATATATATATATAATGTAAATATATAATGAGTAAATATTTATGATAATTTGAATCACAATCAATTAAGTCATAAATAGCAGAAACATGGAAAATAAGTCCTGGGTTTAAAAAAAGCACAAAGAAAGAGTGAATTATACCAATGGCATTACTGAGGGGACTTCTAATATATACAGTGGGTACGGAAAGTATTCAGACCCCTTTAAATTTTTCACTCTTTGTTCCATTTGCTAAAATCAAAAAAGTTCATTTTATTTCTCATTAATGTACACTCAGCACCCCATCTTGACAGAAAAAACAGAAATGTAGAAAGTTTTGCAAATTTATTAAAAAAGAAAAACTGAAATATCACATGGTCATAAGGATTCAGACCCTTTGCTGTGACACTCATATTTAACTCACATGTTGTCCATTTCTTCTGATCCTCCTTGAGATGGTTCTACTCCTTCATTGGATTCCTGCTGTGTTTAATTAAACTGAATGGACTTGATTAGGAAAGGCACACACCTGTCTATATAAGACCTTACAGCTCACGGTGCATGTCAGAGCAAATGAGAATCATGAGGTTGAAGGAACTGCCCAAGGAGCTCAGAGACAGAATTGTGGCAAGGCACAGATCTGGCCAAGGTTACAAAAGAATTTCTGTAGCACTCAAGGTTCCTAAGAGCACAGTGGCCTCCATAATCCTTAAATGGAAGAAGTTTGGGACGACCAGAACTCTTCCTATGCCTGGCCGTCCAGCCAAACTGAGCAATCGTGGGAGAAGAGCCTTGGTAAGAGAATTAAAGAAGAACCCAAAGATCACTGTGGCTGAGCTCCAGAGATGTAGTAGGGAGATGGGAGAAAGTTCCACAAAGTCAACTATCAGTGCAGCCCTCCACCAGTCGGGGCTTTATGGCAGAGTGGCCCGACAGAAGCCTCTCCTCAGTGCAAGACATATGAAAGCCTGCATAGAGTTTGCCAAAAAACACATGAAAGACTCCCAGACTATGAGAAATAAGATTCTCGGGTCTGATGAGACCAAGATTGAACTTTTTGGCGTTAATTCTAAGCGGTATGTGTGGAGAAAACCAGGCACTGCTCATCACCTGCCCAATACAATTCCAACAGTGAAACATGGTGGTGGCAGCATCATGCTATGGGGGTGTTTTCCAGCTGCAGGGACAGGACGACTGGTTGCAATTGATGAATGCGGCCAAGTACAGAGATATCCTGGAAGAAAATCTCATCCAGAGTGCTCAAAACCTCAGACTGGGCCGAAGGTTCACCTTCCAACAAGACAATGACCATAAGCACACAGCTAAAATAACAAAGTAGTGGCTTCGGGACAACTCTGTGACCATTCTTGACTGGCCCAGCCAGAGCCCTGACCTAAACCCAATTGAGCATCTCTGGAGAGACCTGAAAATGGCTGTCCACCAACGTTCACCATCCAACCTGATGGAACTGGAGACGATCTGCAAGGAAGAATGGCAGAGGATCCCCAAATCCAGGTGTGAAAAACTTGCTGCATCATTTCCAAGAAGACTCATGGCTGTACTAGCTCAAAAGGATGCTTCTACTCAATACTGAGCAAAGGGTCTGAATACTTATGACCATGTGATAATTCAGTTTTTCTTTTTTAATACATTTGCAAAAATTTCTACATTTCTGTTTTTTTCTGTCAAGATGGGGTGCTGAGTGTACATTTAATGAGAAATAAAATGAACTTTTTTGATTTAAGCAAATGGCTGCAAGGAAACAAAGAGTGAAAGATGTAAAGGGGTCTGAATACTTTCCGTACCCACTGTATCTGTGATACCCTTCTTTCCAGTTACATCTGTATGTTCTTTAGTGTAACTGTTCACAACACAGTTTTCCAAATTACTTTGTTTCTTTGCCAAACTCTCCCTTCATCCATCCCTGAATTCTGCACTCTGGCTGTCTCTCACCCAGCTGTCTCTTAGCCTCTGCCCAGGTAGGCTCTTTGCCCAGAAGGGTCATGACAGCTGTCATCACTGTCTCCACCAGTGTTGGGGGACGGCCATATGACTTGATCTCTGTCATGTCCTTCTTATTTAGAGACTCCAGGGCCTATGTGGAACAAAAAGAGAATGTGTCGAGGTAAGAAGGCAGTCATATTTAATTCAAATTTAGACAGAAAGCACATATTCAAATGACAAGGTGCTTACATTAGTGCAAAAGAGAAGTAGAACAGTCAAATATACTGAAAGGCCGTGCATCATTACCCATCTAATATCAAGGAAATAATTCAACCAAACATAATAATGAACAAAGTGAGCACATAATAGTAAAGACATAATTGCCAACACAAAGAGGGACTGGCTACGATCAAAACAGGAAAGAGCTCTACCTTCATGGCCTCTTCCAGTGCAGGCAGGGCCTCGTCCAGATCTCTCTGTGCATTCTCAGCCAAGGTTTTACACTGTATCTCCTCTGCCCCGATTTTCTCACTGTTAGCACTGACAGCCTTAACAAAAACATACACCGATGTGTGATTGACTATAATATGTATCTTTCCTATTAGCCAACTACCACAGACACTTCCAAAACATAAACCACAAATGTTACTTCTAATCCAATGGAATTACTGGTTAAGTCAGGAAAATGTGAATCATGTGAATGCCTTAATCAAATTATTACTTTAATCTATTTAGTAAATTGTGTGTGCATCTTGGCATGTTTGTGTTGTTTACCTTCTGCTGCTGATCAGCCTCTCTCGTCTGCTGTACAATGACAGACAGGTACTCGTCACACTGTTTCTGGAACTCAGCCACCTGCTTCTTTGCCTCCTCGAGCTCTACAGACATGGCCTCTACCTTCTCGCGGGTGTCACTGATCTTGAAAAGGCCATTACGCAGTTTGCTCACCTGCTCCCCCAATTCACTGCGTTTCTCTGCCAACAGCCTACACACACACACACACACACACACACACACACACACACACACACACACACACACACACACAAACTATTGACAAGGTGATTGTAACAGAGACAGGCATTTGGTGAACTGAATGGACAGACAGAGCCATTCATCCACAGGTGGCAACTATAAAGTGAATAACTTCCATACTAGAATTAACCAGGTTTGTGTTATACTTCATCTTGTTCTGGTTTAGCTCTATTCTGATGCATACATCACCCAAAGCACCCATACCTAATGTATGTGTAGTTTACAAGTGTGTGTGCTCGCACACTTAACTAGTCTATAATAGGACCAGTTTAGTATAACTGTCCATGCGTCCCTCACGACACACATGAAGCATTAAAAGGTACAGTGAAAAGAGAAGAAAAGAGAATCAAGAATAAATGAAGGAGAAAGTATGAAGGTGCCTACTTCTTGTATCCAGACACCAGCTCCAGGTAGTTGGTGGGTGTCACATAATTATGTCTTTTCAGTTCCAACTTCATCCTTTGAGAGACCTGTGCAACCGACTGGTGTGTGGTCACAAAGATACTGGCAACCTTTGTCTGAATCTACAACATCATGCAGGATACGGTATGTTAAGGTGTTGATCTAAAGTTCAAACAGGAATGCAATTTAAGGAGTCTAATTATTTACTATGTATTAATTGATGTGGGGATTAATATACAGTACAGTAAGTATAACAGCAGGGTACTACTAAACTTTTTGGAAATACTTGCTCTATAATAATAATAATAATAATAATAATAATAATATGGAGCCAGCTGTTTTAAATGATTTAAATAAAGGACATTGGATTGGAAAACGAAGGATTAGAAAACCCAGTGTAAATGAAGACTGGTTTTGCACTGTAAATGCAATTGAGGTAGACAGTGTTTGGTGGGCATTAAAAATTGAGACTCTTAATGTGAAAAACTGGAAAATAAAGCTCTCTGTCCCTGTTCAGGTGTCTGCCTTCATTCCAAACAGCTATCCTCCTCTATTTTTCCCATTTAGGCTGACAATATAAGTCACATGAAGTTGAACTTACAGATGTTGGGAGAGTAGATTAATGTGTGAGAATGCATTAGTGTTGAATAGGCACCAATTTAGAATTGTGAAATCAAGTGTGTGTGTGTGTGTGTGTGTGTGTGTGTGCGCGCGCGCGCGCATGTGTGTGTCCGTCCATGCATGCCGTACCCCCTCCAAGGAACCCAGCTCCAGTCCATCCAAGTATCTCTCAGCTACCTCCAGCAGAGCATCTTTGGGCCAGTCACAGAACCAGTCAATGGTGGTGCAGTTGACAAGCCCTGGATACTGGAGGAGGCGGTTCCTGTTGGCAAACAGACATTTATGAATTTTATTCAGATATAATTTGTTGAAATAATGATCCCACATAATCATGTGGGCAAAGGTTCTGTAAACCAGTGCACGTACATATGTATAGGAAAAAAACAAATGAAGACAATTATGAAGCCATTATTGACCCTTGATATGCTTCAAAGTCATTAAAACTAATGCTGTTTTTTGTTAGTCTAGAGTATTTACTCTAGAGTAGAGTAAATAAGCCTGGCAAGCTTTAGGCAGTATGACACAAAAGATCTTAACATTTTGAAAGAACCTCCTACAGTAAGGTACAGTGGAGTATGCTGAAGACCTACAACTATGAGTAGGTCAGCTGGTTAATTGGTGTAGCAGGACTCTCTGAGCTCTGGCACTGTGATATGGACCCTAGTAGCAGTGAGTGGTCAGAGGGCCTGGATGCCTTGTCACACAGAGAATGGTGATTAGCTCTGGGTAATGGCGCCTGCCAGCCCAATTAGTAGCATTATGTGTGACCAGTAGCCTGTGCCACTAATTGCAACCAGGCGTGTGACAACGGACAGAGAGAATGAATAACAGAAAATATAAAGGACAGAGAGAATGAATAACAGAAAATATGTATCCATCTGTGTGAATACTACATCTGTATGTATGAGTGTGTGTGCAAATACAGCAAGCCTCAGGTCCTTGCTACAGAATCACCCAAGTTAGTAGACCTCATTTGCTCAGCCATTAACACATGGTGAGGCACCACTCACTGTCCCCAGATTAACTTTGAAGAGCTGCTGAGAGGTACTGCAGGGAATAGTTACCCTGTAGATGACCACCAGTGTATTTTAATTTCCTTCATTTGCAAACACAAGTGAATTGTGTGTGTCCTTTGGCTTGCACAGATCAGAAGCATATCATCTTGGCAAAATGCCTCCTTCATTCATTTAATATAAGAAAATAGCAAACAACTGTCTAGTTAGAGAAATACGGCCGCTACATGAACACTACTGTGAATGCCAGTATGTAATTGTGTGTAAAATCAAAGGACAATTAAATCAAATGTGGTTTCAAGTTATCCCTTTTTGTTAGGGCAACAATGCATGTACAGCTGCTAGAGATAAGCTGCTGAAGTGTTAGTACTATTTAGCTTACATGTATGAGGACTGCAATGGGATTCATACTGTGTTAATTTCCATAAACTTGTGTGTCGACAAACAAGCACAAACAGGGTTCTCCAAGAGAAAAGAAAAAAAGAGGACAAACATATTGTGAACTAGGATATATTATAGGACACAGTGTCCTGCAAGAAACAAAAAAATCATAATCTACCTGAAGGGCTCTCCCACTGGGCTCATACAGAGCACTATGTGCAGGTTGTTCCTGACTCGCTCTATCAGGTAGCTGAACAAGGAGTCGGGAGTCTCCACTACATTGTCTTTCCTGGCAGACTCTGACAGAGCATTGCACACCTAGAAGTAGAATGACAACAATTACATGTTATGAGAATTGGCATTAGGGCTTAAATTCCTTGAGACATGTTTCTAATATAAACTTTAATGAACTTTAGATGCACATGACCCCGTAGTATGCGAGTTCAATACATATTTGAGGCTGTATGTTACTTTTGGAAGATTACGAGAGCAGACCATAAGTCAGCCACCACAGTCAGGTCAGTCTTGCATTACACAGAGATGGTCTTAAAAGAACATTCACACTTTATAATGAGCATCATTTGTAAAATGCAGTAAAATTTCATTTAAAAACAAGATTATTGAATTAAAACTGTATTGCTATGATCAAATCAATCTTAACTTTAAACATAATTCACATTTATGGCTTGAATACTGATATGCAAGACAGAGAAAAACTAAGAAAATCAAAAGAATTGCAAAATATTAAAAGGTGCTACTTTGACCAGAAAGCTGTTATTTTGCTGAACAAAGGTTTAACTAACTTAACCAAGGATAACATCTATGTTGGTGTTTTGATGGACCTCTATTATTAGTGGATAAAACCTCAGCCTAGACCATTTTCTTCACTACCTTTTGGTTAGAATTTAGTTAATTTAAACCATAAATAAAATGGAAATGCAAGTATGCACAGACAGAAAATAGAGTTAAGACAGATGGAAGGCCTAAATGATTTTAAGACAATACAGACCTCAACAAACTCGTCCTGTTTGTAGAGGTTAGGCACCTCTCCAGAGCTCAGGATATTATTGATGTCCTCTAGGAAGGCTTCGTCTGCAATCTGGGTGTCATTGAAGAGGAAAACTGTGGGCTTATTGTCCACACCAGTCAACCGGTAAAGCTTCTTGATGTCTGAAAGAAAGAACAGAAAATCCCCTATATATAATGTAGCTGACTGAAGGTAGGATGAGAGGAACTGACTGTACAAAGGCAGAGTAATTCATCAAAATCAAGCTAGCTAGAAGCTGAAATTAGTCATGATTTACACTGATGTTTTAAAGAATATATGTGAGTCCATTGTTGTTTTAATCTTGTTTAGTTTCAGTCTTTGGTCTTGAGTTAATAGAGTCATGGTTTCCCTTTCTTAAACATCTGTGAATGTAATATTAGTGTGTTTAATCTCACCTTCTCTAAACTCCTGTTTCCGGTACTGCTTTGTGATTTCCACCTCGAATACCCGGTATTCACAGATGAAGGCGGCCATTTTAGACAGGCTCTGTCTACCAGAGCCCCCAACACCAACCAGCAGCATGTTGCCCCTGAGCTGACTGATCACACGTACTACACGGGTTACTGTGGAGGGAAAACAAAATGTTACCCATATCATACATGTCAGCTGAAATCCTCTATTTACAGTATTATTATAACTGCCCAATGTGTGGCTTGTACAACTGAAGAGGGTATCTTACAAATATTCACATACTTTGTCCTCATATCAGCTTAAGTTGCTAGAACATTATTATTTTGTATGTGACAAAATCTACAGTCATACACTTTTATATTTACTACCTTTTAATGGTGTGCAATCTGATCTAATATTGACACAGAGCTTCATGGAGTTTCAGTGTGCCTGGAAATGTGCAACAATACATACAAACTAGTGTTGATCCATGTTGTTTCTATAGTAATGTACTGCTATTGATTTGCTGTGGCGTGTGGTATAGTGGCAGATTGACAGCAGTGTGTAGAGAGCTGAGGCTGGTGCTGAGAGGCCTTCTCTCTGCGCCTCATGCTGTATTTTTCAAAGGAGCTTCTAACTGGGCCTGAATCATAAAACTGGCAACAGTGAACACAGCAAAGACACATCAGAGTACAGCAGACCTCTTATATTGATTGTGGTAATGTGCTAGACTGACTAGACACAATGGCCCTCATTTAAACAAGCGTATCATCAGTTTAACAGGAGAAGGAGAATTCATCAGTTGATCACTTATCAGCAATGGCAGATCTGGCTCTTTTAGAAGACCTCTATGCGCTGGTAAAACCGTGCACACGTACGCACAACCACGGTGGAGTGCTCCATCTGCTTGATTAAGGGCAGATGGCTCTGTCTTGCATCAGTGGGGGGGACCCTATAAATTAAATAAACTTCAGCTGGAGTCCGATTTACCACGGCAACACTGTTGATCGCATCAGTGATCTCTTTCCATTCCGCAATCTTTCTACAGCCTTTAATACCAGTTTTCAGGCTGCCAAATAGTACACACGTTAGTGCAAATGAACCTGAGATATCAGGGTTTCAATCTCCACCTCTGAAAAGTGCCGCTTCTTAGCCGGATTACGTCTCGCCATGTCTTAAATTGTAGGGCAGAGGCCTCAAAACCGAGAATATATTGGGGCGTGATATTTAAATTAAGATTGTTTCCAACGGTAACGCTCTGATTGATGTGATACGAACGTTTCTTGAATTACATGTGAAGCCTTTCGTAAGATGATTTCTGCGCTCATATCTGCACTGGTTTCTACGTTAGGTTGATAAATGAGGGCCAATGTGATGTGTGGAACTGACGCTGTGGGTTGATGCATTATGCGTGCCCACTGAAACATGAATGAGAGTGTGTGTGGATGTGTGGGTGGTGTTCTCAGACGCACTGTGTTCGATAGCGTCTCGAAAAAGCACCAGGCTCATGGGCACTACGCCAGGTGTCAGGTTGTAGTCCTCCAGCTGGGTCTCCATGAACTTCTTGAGAACCTTCATGTCCAGTAGGTCCTCATACACACGAGACTCACTCAGGAAATCACCTGACACACACACACACACACACACACACACACACACACACACACACACGTAAACACATTAATATCTTCTGGTGTAGTCATTAGTCAAACAGTTTCATAATGCTTAAACCTCTGTCCATTACCAATCCATTAAAGTGATGGTTCGTAGTAATTTCACCCTAGGGTCCTTTGCACCATGACCTCGAGCCAAACACCCCCCCAGAAGCTTTTTTCACCTGTGTCGAACATTGGGAGAGTTAGCGTACAGTAGCGTTATCAGCTGAATAGCTTATTAGCGCAGGGGCTAATGGACCCACGTTTGTATCTCGTAAATGACCCCACTAATAATGCCCGAAATGATACCAAACTTCTACACTAGTACAAATAGGTTATGTACTCATAAAACGATGGATTGGAAAGTTTGTAAGTACACCAGAAGTTTATGAACACTTGCCTGCTCTCTTCTGCTCTCTGTTGCTGCTGCTGCTGCTACCTGCAGTTAAACGAGTGCTTAGGGCCGTCTACAAATTACTACACCGAAAAGAGATACAACAAAAATATTTATTAATTTAATGATTAAATAAGGTAATGTCTCCAAACTTACCTCAGTTATTACTTGTCTCCTGCTAGTTAAACTACAGCCCTTAGTTAGAAAAAAAAAAGTTAAATTAAAAAATATTTTTGTTGCATCTCTTTTTGGTGGTGTAATTTGTAGACGGCCCTAAGCACTCGTCTTACAGCAGCAACAACAACAGCAGAGAACAGAAGCCAGCAGGCAAGTGTTATTTACATAAACTTCTGGTGTACTTACAAACTTTCCAATCCATCGTTTTATGAGTACATAACCTATTTGTACTACAGTAGACATTTGGTATAATTTCGGGCATTATTAGTGGGGTCATTTACGAGATACAAACGTGGGTCCATTAGCCCCTGCGCTAAGCTATTCAGCTGATAACACTGCTCTACGCTAACTCTCCCAATGTTAGACCCAGCTGAAAAAAGCTTCTGAGGGGGTGTTTGGCTCGAGGTCATGGTGCAAAGGACCCTAGGGTGAAATTACTCCGAACCATCACTTCAACTTAGATGAAATAGTATTTTTACACTCATTGGTGACATTGACAATACTGTGTGCACGTATTTGTGTGTACAGTAATAAATGTACCAAATATTGGCGGTTGTTTGTTGGGGCAGATGCTGTGGAACGTGTGGTCAAAGAGTGAGCCGAGTTTCTCCCCCAGCAAAGCAACAAAGGCCTCCGTGTCACTATGATCCACAAGCCGGTCTGAGAAAACCCTGAAATCAACAATAAAACATTGACAACAAATATTATCCAATAAAATATACACAACAAAAGCACCAGTGGGTTTGGGCTAATGTATATTAGAGTAGAAAACCATTCACAGCTGTGAGAAGGTCAAAGATTTGGTGAAAAAATGTCCTTGTTTACCTGAAGCACTCATGGATCCACAGTCTAGTGATGTTGTTTTTGGTATCATGGAAATCTGGGTGAGCTCTTAGCAGACCTTGAAACACCTAGAATGGGTGGATCAGGGAAAAAAATACATGATGCGTCATCTAACATTTGAATATGCAGATTAAGTATTTTTGACCTAAATCAACTAACTAAACTGTTTAAGTTAAATAAGCCCACAGTAAATTTAAATACAATGTTACCATAGCTAGTGATACTGGTTATCCAGAAAATTACCAATGTGAGGCTTAGTATTAGTATTCTTAGTGTTTTCCTAAATTGAGCTCCCTTTGTGAATCAGGATCCAGTTGTATTTTCTTGAAAACATATACTATGTACCGTATGAATGTGTGCTGTGGATACACTTGCATCAATCTAACCCATTATTTTGTACCTTTGAGATATCTCTGAGGTTGAAGAGGTAGTGGATCTTGGCTGGAGTGGGAAGAAAACGAGCTGTAACAGCATAATACAGTTCTAAGGTTGCCCGAGTCAGAATTTCTCCAATGGGCTTCACCTCCTCCTTGAACCCCTGTAGCTTTTGGTTGATCATGGTACTGTAGATCCGCCTGATCTGGGACTCCTGTATGCAGAAATGGCAGGTCTTTTCACACAAGTGGTACTTGTCAAGGGAAAGAAAAACAGAACAGGCATTTTTTAAGGGGTGTAGTAATTCCATTTCATGTTGTCCACTTCAAACATTCAAGAGTCAAGGCAACTCAAGTGTTTACAGGGGTTTACGTCCTGAATTCAATATGGCTCCAGTCACTTTCAAAAGCAAATTTATTTTGATACAAAAAACAGGGTGAAGAGAGGAGTCAAGAGGCATTACAAATAAGTGCTGAAAAAGATGGTCCGGGAAAGATTAAAAGGAGCACAACAACACAGATGAAAGACAGCCAGATAATTGAAATAAGACAAGAGTTGAGATGAAGAGGAAGCAGTGGAGAGAGAAAGGAAAGTACAAACTAGAATGGCCGCCCTGCAGTTGTATGCCTCTGCCAACCAGTCAAGTTGCAGTTCATTTCCACGTCCGTCAAAACTTACATAAAATATTTAGTAAAGACTTTAAAGGAGTTTAATAAAGGAATTTATTTAAAGGTATTAATTGTATTTGGTGAAACGTGGATGCTTCACACATATCTTTAACCGGCAGCACAAATGATCTGTACATCACCGCAGTTTCAAGGTGGACACCTAAGATTAGTGTCACCAATTTAGTATCGACCAAATGTCTCCTCTTCTGTTCTTGACTTATGGTGTTGAATAATGGCCAAAAAAGCATTTTTGCAGGTCATTATGATGTCACAGGGAAGTTGAGCTATGACCTTTTGTGTATAAAATGTCATCACTTCATCATTTATCCTATTAGACATTTGTGGGAAATGTTAATTTTAATTAGTGTATGAATTTTTGAGTTATGTCCAAGTTTTTGAAGAAATTTCCTCCAAGGGTTCCTGAGATTTCGTGTTCACAACAATGGGACGGACGTACGTACGTCACACCTGAAAACATAATGCCTCCAGCCACAGCTATCACCGGCATGGAGGCATAAAAAGCCAAATGAAACAAAATAAGACAAACAAAAAAAGAAAGAAAACAGAGAGGAGGCAGACAATCATAATCTCCTGGGTGTTGGATATGAGAGTGTGCAATTTTGCAGTGGTTACTTATATAGCTATAATCATAATCAGGTTAATTCCATGTATAATAAATAATTGGTTGACAAATGGTGATGAAAGATTAAATGTCTTGCAGGTGGAATATTACAAGGATCAACCTTGTTGAATGCACAAAAATAGTTGGATGATAGAAGATGAAAAAAGAAAAATAGCATTGCTAAATAGGTGTGAATCTCTTTTAGTTAAATGAGAAAAAAGTCAAAACTAAACAATAAATATCCTGGCTCTTTTTATTTCATTGCTTGTTTTATATATTTGAATGCCTTTTCAAGTAAAAAAAAAAAAAACTTCAGTCCTCAGTGGTAGAGGAGAGCTAAATAGTCAGCAGGACTTACATTAGGGAAGGTCATATTGATGAGATTGAATCGACTCTGTAAGCGGCCAGAGATGTGAGTCCTCCCTCCACCAGGAGGCCCCATGGACACCAACAAGAACATGTCCTAACAAAGCACACAGGCGCACGCGCGCGCACACGCGCACACACGCACACACGCACACACACACACACACACACACACACACACACACACACACACACACACACACACACACACAAAACAGCAGTTTAATGGCCTCTATAACAATAGCGCACACACACCTATGAAATAAACATACATATTACTATTACACATGTAAAAGCTCTTATCCCACATACTGAAAAATAATTGTAATTCGGAGGTAATAAGAAGGGCATTCGGAGACTACAGACCTTCGCCAAGGCATGCCCTATCTCACATGTTAATGCAGTGTGAATTTTCCCAGTCAGGAACTAATTTTTCCAATTATTCACACCACATGAATGCAGCACAAACACAGTTGTTCTCGCAATGTTAACAAAAGGGAAAAATAATTTGTGTATCCCCCCCCTTGAAATTCGATCCACTCGAACATTTAATGGGTTCTTTCTTGGCCTATGCCAAACTGAAAATGTAATCTCCCTGGCGATTATGGAGGAGGAGGGACTAAGAAGGCAGAACAATTATAATATATTAATCTCACACGTCAACAGGCCTCACTCCTGCCCCCATCAAATGCCATTTCTCACCTTGACAAACTTAAGGGTCTGTTTCTGGCGGTCATACCAGAAGCCATAGTCGATCCAGAGCCGCAGCAATTCCAGCGGTGGCTGGGAGCCAAAGAGGTCATGGGCTGGCATGTTGAGGTTGTCCAGGAAACACAGCAGGCGCTTCCCACCAGCAGGCACAAACACGCCTTTGGTTCTCTTCTCTATGCGGCTCTCCACGATGGCCTGGATGTTATTAGAGGTAGTCTGGACAGAGATAGATACACAGAGAGAGAGACAAAGACACAGAAAAGATGGAATGGTTAGTCATATCGTGTACCTTGTGTTATGAAACAACATTAACCATGTGACAATAAAATTCAGCAATACTGAGAAGATATGTAAAACAGTTAACTGTGAAAAATGTGTTTGAATGTGCGTACAATTATGTATTTGTGAAGGTGATTTCAGCTTATCAACCAAATTAGACAGTAACGTGGCTTGTTCGCTTGAAATGGCAACATCTGGATATTTGTATATCCCTTAAGCAACATCCAATTAATGAAACCAAGCCAAGTGCTAAAAATGTCTGACAGGAGGACAAACCTGAACTTTTCCAATTATAACCCTAAGATTCTAGGAAAGACAAGAGGGCAGACATGTAAATAAAGAGGGACAAATAAAAGTTTAAAGACCTAATTAAACCACTTACTCCATCCCTTTTACAAAATACACACGTTTACTTTTTTTTGTGGCATTTTAGGCCTTTATTAAATAGGACAGCCGAAGACCTGAAAGGGGGAAAGAGAGGGGGAATGACATGCAGCAAAGGGCCGTAGGTCAAAACTGGACCTGTGGCCGCTGCGGCAAGGACTGAGCTTCTGTACATGGGGCGCATGTAACCCTAACACTAACCTCAACCGCTATGACTAAATGTCTTTATTCTACTTAAACTTAAGTCTAACATCTTAACATCTTATTGTATTGCTAAACATTCGCGATAATGCTTTAGTTTCAAAAGGCAAACTTTTTTTTTTTTTACACAAATAGACTAACAAGAGCATGGCATACACAGATACACAGACCATGCAAAGGCACCAACCTGTGAAGACATGTTGACAGTGAGGCTAGTCCACTTGTTATCCAAGCCCTGCAAGATGCTCTGGACCACTGAGGTTTTACCAGTGCTTACTGGCCCAGTGAGCAGCACTGGGTACTGACCCAACACCAAAGCCTTAACCAGGAAGTTGTAGCGAACTGTGTCCACTGTCGGAACCATAATCTTATAGAATGGAGCACTGCAGGAGGAAGGGATATATAGATGTATTGGAGTTGGTTGGTATATGTTAACAGTGGTTATACCATCTAGCATTTATTAAGTTTAAAAAAACTGGATTAGCAGAGAATGTAATGGTGAGGAGCTCGGAGTAGAGCCGCTGCTCCTTTGCGTCGAAAGGAGCCAGTTGAGGTGGTTCGGGCATCTGGTAAGGATGCCCCCTGGGCGCCTCCCTAGGGAGGTGTTCCAGGCACGTCCAGCTGGGAGGAGGCCTCGGGGAAGACCCAGGACTAGGTGGAGGGATTATATCTCCAACCTGGCCTGGGAACGCCTCGGGATCCCCCAGTCGGAGCTGGTTAATGTTGCTCGGGAAAGGGAAGTTTGGGGTTCCCTGCTGGAGCTGCTCCCCCCGCGACCCGACACCGGATAAGCGGACGAAGATGGATGGATGGATGGATGGATTAGCAGAGAATGTAATGGATACTAACTCCACAAATATATGCGTACAACAGCTGGTGTCAGATATATACAGTAGGACCACTTGGTTACTTACTTGGCATTGTAATGCCAGTCCTTTGGCAGCTTATCTTCAAAAAAAGCCCAGGTTCTGTTCTTGGTGTCCACATAGTACTCATAAACCGTATCCTGAAAGAGTTTACATCAAATGTTCAGCGAATGCTGGTGCCTGCTAAAACAGACTTATTCAGTTTGCTGATGGAAAGTTGGAGTGTACAGTAATACAGTTCATTAGTATTTTGTCTGTGGTGCATTTAACATTCTTACATTAATCGAATAAGGCTTGGAAATGTAAAACCATCTAAACATCATATTGATATAGTGTCAATGATTAGTGTAATTAGTAGTAGTGTTTTTCTTAGGGTACAATTTGGCCCAAAAATGGGACCTGCTTTCAAAACTCTCATGGTGTCAAGCTACATTTGGTCATGGATAGACAGAATAAAAACATTTTTCAACTGTCTTTGGGTATCATAATAGACCCCCAGCCTTCCAAACCTACTCAAACCTAAGTAGTTCTGGAAGCTCTACTTGTCTTCTTTTTATTTTTTGGCAACATATTATTTAGCCACAGCAGTTGCAACCTACAGTTCATTTAACACTGGTTAAACAAGCAGACTAGTGAAAAGATAGAGTGTTGTTTGGCTGACTAACAAATATTATGCTCTACAGAGGACCTTGATCGGGAAGGTGCCTTCCATTTCCCGTAGGAAGTTGTCCATCTTCTTGCGTCCATCATCGTCAACAGAGGCACAGATGGACCAGATAAGGCTGAAGATGAACCAGAGCTCCACTATCCTACCCAGGTTTTCTGTGTCTGAAGTATTCACCTTAGAAAAGGGAGAAAATAACATTGCGTTTCACACTGGGGATGCTTGGATAATGTCATCTGCACAGTTTTGGAATTTACTTACTAATGTTTCAATAATTTATGGCTTAATTTCAGTCACAAGTCTTAAGTCAGTTATACCAAATGCCATTAAGGACCAAGATTTAAGGTGGGTTGAAAAATGGTTGTCAATGTGAGGGATTACAATATACAGTGGAGGTTACAGATTGCAATCTACTTGTCATACCCCATTGCTGGATGTGGCCAGGGAGTCATAAAGGCGGCAGAGAGACGTTACTCCATTAAGCTCAGTGATGGGAATCAGCTCCTTACAGTTTTTGTTCTTAAAGTTCAGCGTGCTCTCTATGTATTTTTCAAACACATGCTTTAAATGGTTTACTTCAGCCTGTGGAGAAATGGAAAGATCAATAGATAGAGATGGAACGTAAAAGTGTACCAGAAAATAAGAGAATAAAATTGGTGTCATTCATAAAGTTTTTTTTATGTTCATCTTATAAATGTGTTCATAAAAAAAGACTGAGTTATTATGAGTGAATGCATTGTACCTTGTGTCGCTTGTCCAGCCAGGAGTGGACAAAAGGCTTCCATCCCAGATCAATGTAATCATTGTAGACCATCCCACAGCGAGACACTGTAGCTGGAGAGGCCATTGCCAGGTTCTCCACTTCAAACAGCAGAGACACCTATGACAAAGGAATTTCCGAATGGCTTTTCTGTTCTGATCGTTTTACTGTACATGGTTGACTACGATGCAGTAATATTTCGTTAACTAATTTGGTTTTAATTTGTAGTTAGTTTTTTTTATTTATATCTGGGACCATAAACAAGATAGACAGAACGAACAGATAGATAGATATACAGGCCTAGATAGAAAGATAGATAGGATAGACACAGACATTTACACACAAGATAAATACATTTGTACAGAAGGCATAGGGTTAATGTGATGTATTACTACTGTTATATAAAAGTTAAATTTCAATGTTCAAGACACAGAATGCTGACATAAATTTCAAAGAAACAGCCAACTTACTGTAATTAACTTCATTGACTTTTTGATCATGCACAATAAGTCTTATTGTTATTATAGTGCTCTTCTCACCTGTTCAGGCATGGAGATTCTCTCACCATTGATAAGTGTGAGCACCTTATTGTCATCCATAACAGAGTTCATACTCTCTATCCACAGTGTGTCAACAGGCCCATCAAACACAATCCACTTCTCATCTGGTTTCTCATCTAAAGAATGTAGAGGAGATGCAGTGTGTGATAGAGAAAGTGAAAGGACATTTACATATAGTGACATTGTTCAAATTGTAATGTATATTTTACAGTATAATTAACATGTCTATTTAATGCTTACCAGTTTACTTGCATTTGTGGTTTAAAAAACAAAAAGAGTTATCATGTACCAATGTGTCTATTGCATGGAAAAGTAATACTATGTAAAACATTTTTCTGTTGTTCGATAGATCAGTAAAAACAATTTTCCAGCCAGTAAATCTGCCAAGAAAAAAAAAAGGCAACATGCCGTCCAACTGTTCTCTGGACTGATGCTTGTTTATTTATTGTTAATCGAAAAAGAAGGTTACAAATTAATGATGGCAAAAGAGACCCGAGTGTCTAGTGCCATCATGATAAGTGAAGTCCCATATCTGTTTGTACAGTAATTGAGTAAAACCTTAGGTACAATGCAGTCAAGGACATTCACTTTAACATACAGCTTCACTGTACTCCATGACTTCATCTTCCCTAAGCAGTAGTATGCATAGTGAAACAAAGAACATTTGTTGATAATGACAATTTTTGCTGCTTATAAAGTGATCATATTAAGTTGCCAAATAAGCTTAAGATGCTAAAGACGCTCCTCACAATACATTTTTCAATTAGGGCTGGGCGATATGGCCTAAAAATAAAATCCCTGATTTTTTCAAAAAAAAATCTGATTGAAGATTTGAAATTGAATTGAAATCGATTTTTTTTCTCCCCCTACTTAAAATCAATCTGCAGATGACAAAGAAATTGTTCAAAACAAGTTTTATTTTGTTTTGACTCATACACACATATATTCAACAACAACAAAACGGATGCATGAGATAAAGCTTTTTTCACACATACAGGTAATTTACTTCTCGTTCCTCGCTAAAAGTTCAAATCATTTTAACGTTATTGCGCAACCTTGCCCCTGTTTTCACCTGTTGCTGAGTAACGTACGTTAACATCCCATGGTCTCTTGTTGTAGCAAGCTCCTCCGTAGCGATAAAAACAAACGTCGAAGCGGAGCTCCGTGATACAGAGCGGCAATTGTTAGTTGTTTAAGCCGCTACAGACCTCTGTCACAGCTTGGTCGTATCAGCAGCACTTAGTAGATGTATTGAGCCGCAACAGAGTTCCTCAACACCGCCTCTGGTGCCCCGCATGGTGCCCCTTCAGGTCAACGGTAGCTGGTGGTTCAGTTAGCCGAGAATAGGTGACTGTCAGCCGGGGGACACAGCACCACGAGCTGCCGGTCATTTCGGCGGAGATTACGGTTAAGTAAGTAATAGAAAATAATTAATGTTAGTCCCTGTCGCTGCCATGTTATTTGTGTATCTCTAAGAGGTGTCAAACGCGCGGGGGGAGGGCTGAGCCCGTTCGGAGCTACAGGAGCCCAGAGGGGAGCGTCGGCGGATGTTAAGGAGAAAATCGATTTTCATTTAAACAAATCAATGTCAACTACACATTCGAGTTAATCGATAAAATCGACTTATCACCCAGCCCTATTTTCAATGTTTAGTATTACTGCTTTAAAGGCAATTTGGATAATAAAAAAATAATTGTGCATAGAAGAATACTCCACAAGATAATATTAGAGAATATTAGACTCAGAAAATAGGAATAATGGAAGCATTCACAAAAAACACCACCACTCCACAATTTCACTCTATATCCCAAAGTTAAAGTGATGGGTCGGAATAATTTCACCCTAGGGTCCTTTGCACTACGACCTTGAGCCAAACAACCCCCCAGAAGCTTTTTTCACCTGGGTCAAACATTGGGCAAGTTAGCGTTATCAGCTGAATAGCTTAGTGCAGGTGCTAATGGATCCAAGAGTGTGTCTTGTACATCACCCCACTAATAATGCCCAAAATGATACCAAACTTCTACACTAGTACAAATAGGTTATGTACTCATAAAACGAAGGATTGGAATCCTTCGTCAACAAAAACATTTATTAATTTAATGATTAAATAAGGTAGTGTCTTAAAAAAATAAGTTAAATTAATAAATATTTTTGTTGTATCTCTTTTCGGTGTTGTCATTTATAGACGTCCCTAAGCACTCGTCTTACTGCCGGTAGCAGTACCAGCAGAGAGCAGAAGCCAACAGGCAACGGTTATTTAAATAAACTCCTGGTGTACTTACAAACTTTCCAATCCATCGTTTTATGAGTACATAACCCGTTTGTACTAGTGTAGAAGTGCACTAAGCTATTCAGCTGATAACGCTAACTCTCCCAATGTTCGACCCAGGTGAAAAAAGCTTCTCGGGGGGTGTTTGGCTCGAGGTCGTGGTGCAAAGGACCCTACGGTGAAATTACTCTGAACCATCACTTTAAGATCTACTGGAGTATTAATTATTATAAGTAATATCTAAAATGTGAATGAAGTCCCCACTACAAAGATGCGGCTTAGTGACCTTACAATTATTAACGTTATTCTGCAAATGTTTAAAGAAAACAAAATGAGCTTGTGCGTTCTAAGCACACACACACACACACACACACACACACACACACATATACAGTACAGGCCAAAAGTTTGGACACACCTTCTCATTCAATGTGTTTCTTTATTTTCATGACTATTTACATTGTAGATTCTCACTGAATGCATCAAAACTATGAATGAACACATATGGAATTATGTACTTAACAAAAAAGTGTGAAATAACTGAAAACATGTCTTATATTTTAGATTCTTCAAAGTAGCCACCCTTTGCTTTTTTTGCTAACTCTGCAAACCCTTGGTGTTCTCTCAACGAGCTTCATGAGGTAGTCACCTGAAATGGTTTTCACTTCACAGGTGTGCTTTGTCAGGGTTAATTAGTGGAATTATTTCCCATATAAATACAAAAAGCAAAGGGTGGCTACTTTGAAGAATCTAAAATATAAGACATGTTTTCAGTTATTTCACACTTTTTTGTTAAGTACATAATTCCATATGTGTTCATTCATAGTTTTGATGCCTTCAGTAAGAATCTACAATGTAAATAGTCATGAAAATAAAAAGGAAACGCATTGAATGAGAAGGTGTGTCCAAACATTTGGCCTGTACTGTACATATACATATATACACACACACACACATATACATATACACATATATATATATATATATATATATATATATACACATATATATATATATATATATATATATATACATATATATATATATATATATATAGATGTACCCAAGTACGTGTATGTGTATCAACATGCTCAAATAAAACCACATTTCAACATTTTCAAGATGCAGTATGAACAGTAGGCCTGCACGATAAATCGTAAAATTGCAATCTTGATTCAACTGTTCGCAATTTAATTTTTAAATGACTTCTTTTCTTTTTTCTCCTTATGTAAAGACATGTTCAAGGAGTTCAGATAGAGCCTGTATCAGGGCCATATTTAGTTCAATGTGTTATATGTCACTATTTTTGGTAGCCTACTGTACTCAGAGCTGTATAGTAACGAAGTAGAACTACTTCACTACTCTACTTAAGTACTAAAAGGCTGTATCTGTACTCTACTGGAGTATTATTTTTTTTCTCCTACTTCCACTTTTACTTCAGTACATATTTTCGATGAATGAAATACTTTTACTCCGATAGATTTTTTATGTTCTGCATAGTTACTCGTTACTGTTGTGATTTCCTCACGCTACGTAGACTGTGTAGGTTACACTGTGTGTACGTTAGTTACGTAATCTACGTAATAAATCCCCGAGATTGCGTTGTGTTTCTTTTCATTACGGTCGCCCATTCAGAAGTCAGAGACAATGTAAGTTTGTACTCTTTCTATTTAGCTATTGTTGCAGCAGATGAAGCTATTCCTGAGTTGTTTCAGTCTGCAGTGAGTACTGAATGTTAACCGTTTGACCCTGTGATGTGAAGCTGCTAGTTTATCTGCATTTTGCTAAATTGCTAACTTTCGACTGTTCATCACATGTTACTAGCTAGTGTGTGATACGTTTTTTGGGGCTTTAATCGTTACTGTGCTGGAGAAGATGTTCATTTTATTTGCACAGTGTGATAATTGTACATTTTATTTAAGTATTTGTTAACATTTGTTATTTTTAATATAATATATTTAATATTTGTTAATTCCTTTGGCTACAGCCTTGGCTAAACATTTGACATAATACAAACAATATGATATTCAAACTTTTGACTGCTTTCTTTAATAACTAAATAACACAATACTTGTACTTTTACTTTCAGTACTTGAGTAGTACATTTTAAAATAAACTACTTGCAATACTTAAGTACAAAAAATGTTGAATACTTTAGTACTTCTACTTAAGTGTTGTGCTTAAAGAGCACTTCTACTTAAGTCACTTTTTTGATAGAGCACTTGTACTTAAATATGGGTCTCTAGTAGTTTTTACATGTCTGACTGTACTTAAATGGCCAGTATTTACTTTATTTTCTTTATTCATTGAAGCCTCTATGTTTACAGGCTTGTGGTGATGGGCAATGTGCTATAGGTGCCAAAAAAATCTGTTTGGTACTGCCAATATGTTTTGTTTTGTCATGGTTCATGTGTGCAATAAATATTACATTTCGTGAAAAAAAAGGCAGAGAATCGTGATATCAATTCTAAGCTAAAAAATTGTGATTGTGATTCACATCTCTGAGTGCATCCTTCAAATTAGCGTCCATTATGTTGTATTCTCTCTCAAGGTATCCTGCAAATGACTTTCTCTGCGGCTGCTTGACACCGTGTTTGGCCGGTATATTTTCTACGATGTGTCGGAACATTGACGGATTCAGAGTCAACAGTGGAAATTGGCAGCATGTCCTCGACAATATAGCCAGCGACGAGCTTCTTCAGTTCAGCAGCACTAAGTCTTGTCGCTTTTAAGCCTATTTTCACCTGTTTAGCTGGAGAAGGGCCCTCGGAGGTTCGCCTGGTGGAATTGGACGTAGCCGCAGCGGTCATGTCAGTTTGGGGTTCAGGTTTTTATTCAGTGAGTTTCACATTCCTGTGCCGGCTTGCTAGGTGTTTGCTCAGATTTGAGGTGGAATTTTTCGCTGTAGATTAAAGTTTTCTTCCCACGCAGAGTATACAGCGGACGCTGATGTTTTTGTCACCTTTAACCGAGTCAAACTTCAAGTAATGTCGGTACTTCTGAGCATTAAACGCCGCATGGTCCTGGTCTCTCCCGTGCTCCATGTTGTCTCTTGTTCAACACTACACATGTCGGTGTTTACCACATCGCAACGCTCATACGTCATTGTCACTCATGAAACAAAACCACGGTAAAGTAACGCAGTAACGCAGCCTGCTTACGGGGGAAGTAACAGTAATCTAATTACTGTTTTTGCAATTGTAATCCCTTACTTCACTCGTTACTGGAAAAAAAGTAATCAGATTACAGTAATGCGTTACTTCTAACGCGTTACTGCCCATCAGTGATGAGTACAGACAAGGCTAGCAGCAGCAGCGCCGCGTCAGACATGTTTCTGGTGTGTAAAGACAGAAAAATCCACGCAGCTGACACGCAACAGCAACGCCACACTCACGCCACGCAGCCAGTGTGTAACCGGCCTAATCGTGCAGGCCTAATGAACAGGAATATGTGTATTCAGTGTCAGCACCTGCGCAGGCTGATCTCATGAGGGAAGACAGCACTCCATCAGTCCACTCGTTGGTGGAGAGGTCATTTTCTCCATACAGCTCTCCCAGACTCACTGCCTTGGGGTTTAGAGGATAATCCTTTGCACCACAGGGACAAAAGGGATAAACAAAAAGTGAATAATAATGTCAGCTACAAAGCTTAAAATGATGACATATTAAAACTAGCATTTCATGGAACATGTGAATCTTTTTGCCAAATGTATATATTTTTTTCTTATTATTAAGGTAAGGAATTCACAAACATATAAATACATTTTATTAACCTTTGAACCTTAACCAAGTCCAGTTGCCCTTAAATTTAACCTTCCTTTGATACTATGAGCTGGATGACTGAGAACCTTCACAGACTTTTTGAACAATTGGGATTTTTACTTTATTATAGCTTTATATATTTGATTACAATGTTACACAGCTCTGTTTACACGTTATGCTAGTAGATCGTATTTTTCATTTTTGTTTTTTTTAAATTGCTTTGGCAATGTAAATGTGTTTCCCCTGCCAATAAAGCCCTTTTGAATTGAATTAAGATCAGCTGTTTCTCTGTGAAGAGACAAGAGAGAGAAAAGATCATTTAAAATTCTCCTGGGAGAAGGAGACAGGCCCTATCTTGCTGCCCAGTATGTACAAAAATGCCACAACCTGAGGGACAGTGAATGCCCGAGACAAACCCATCACACACACACACACACACACCCACACACTCTCTCTAATGGCGATATTACTGTTTATTGTGTTCTGTCCGAATATTTGGACAAATTGTATTTTGATGCTTTGGCAACATTGGTATTGAAACTATGAAGAAAGAAGAAAGTGAGATGAAAACTAATAAGGGCAGAAATAGAAGTAAAAAGAAAACATGACTACGATTACGAATGGCTGTTTCACTAGAAGAGATAAACTAGAGCCCCTTTTGTGACCCAAGAACGTTCCTTTTGCTATTGTATTCTTTTCCATCCACACCCACCTGGACCAGCTGGAAGCCAGGCACTCCCTTTTGGTAAAGGGAAGTGAGGGCATTCTGCAGAGTCCTCCAGGTAACACTCTTAGCGCTGCCTGTCTTTCCCACCAGCATAGATGAGTGTCGAGAGTTTTTGGTCTCATAAAGTTGGATGACTTTGGTTATTGTAAAAGGAGTCACCTGCAAACCGCTCTGACGAAGCTCTGCCTCTATAGCCTCCTTCAACTGCAACAAAATGACAGAAGATAATAGAAAGATAGTCAGTGATGGTCATACCCTGAGTGATGTTGTAAAAATACAGAAAATTAAGATATAATGACTATAATGTACCAGGGTCAAGTTGAATTAAATTTGTTAATCTATATATGCACACACATGCACAGACACATGTCACATGCATTACTCATCCACATATAAACACATGCTCTCCAACATACTCCAGTGATGTGATGAGAACATTCAAAAATATACATACACATACACAGGGAAGGGCAACCTGAACAAGACTAAGACACTATCCCATCTATCCATCTCTTTTTTCCAAAAGACTCTTAAGTTTTCTCAAAAAAATCCAATCTGCTTTTCATAGTTTTAACATACATACATGGCAGAGATAGAAAATGCAACATTAAAGCTGCTTTCAGCCTACATGTGTGTGCTGTGTTGGTTGTGTCTGTATAATTAAATTCCTCCTTTGTTTGTCCTCTCCACCAAAGTTAAAGAGACAGCCACATTGCAGGACAGAGAGACAAAGTTAGACAGCAGATGCAGAGACAGCAGTGGCATCTTAAAGGTGCAATATGTAATATTGTATGTAATACTGGCAGCTAGCGGTTAAAATAGTTACTGCATTACCAATTCAAAATACTGGAGAGTCGTTTCCCCCGCCCCCTCCTGCCCAGACTCGAAGTTCACGGGGGTTGCCAAGGTGAGACCGCAGCATTCACAACAACGTTGCTAGACGCTTTTCTCACATAGCCAGACATTACTCCACAGCACAGTGGAGTAGCTAACGGTAGATGCTGGCTATATTGACAGTCATAAAAGCCAGTGCTCACGCGGAGCTCTGTAACCAACTGACTTCGGCTTAAAATTACAGTATGAACCGCTATAAACACAACAACCTCATTGTATTCTCCACACGCCAGTCAGGCACACTTCCTCGGCTTAGAATTACAATACGAAACGCTAAAAATACTACTACCTTGCCGACGGAACACACTTCATTGGCTTACGGCAACAATCGCTAAACACACTGCAAACTCACAGTCCTCTCTTTCCGATTTACAGCCCCCCTCTCGTGGCTTAAAATAACTCACCGTTGTCGGCTCCAGCCACTGAAGAGGCTACACGCTGTAAACAGCCATGGGTTGCTTGCCTGGTCCTCCCGGTAACGTTAACAGTTAGCAGGGTTAGCATGGCGGCGTTAGCCAGGACCAGTCGGGATCACTTTACTGGCTATGTCTCAATTGTTTTTGCGAGTAACCAACTCGGGTACTCTAGCTATATAATTCAATGTGAGTACACAAATGTTGAAATTACAAAAAATGCCCATCCCTAGTAGCTGTGATAAATTAGCCTGAAGCTAATGCTTACCTGTTCAGGAGAAAATAAGCCAACTCTGCGTCCTTTTGGGATCTAAGCTGTCTCCATCTTTCAAATACATCACCAATATTTACCAGGGGTTGTTACGCAACTGTTAGAAACATGCTGTTTTCTTTTTTTTATGTCATGTAGAATCTATCTCCGTTGATCCTGTTCGTTTGTTTGCTGCTTTCATGGCTGTACTACCGTTACAGCTGTAGCGCGCTGGGTTTAGGTTTTTACAGGTATATCTGGCAACCCGGCCTGCCTGTCAAACTGGGCCGTTGATAACAATACACAGATCAAAACATAAACATAAATTCCGTCACGGAATGTAAATTTCAAAAAGAAAAAATACTGACATTAGCATTGTTGTCAGAAAAGAGTATTTCAGTTTAACATGTTTCCTTAATATCTGATGAGGCATTGGTGTCATTTTTGGATTTATTACAGTACAAATATTACATATTGGACCTTTAATGTTGTCTGCTGGCTTAGCATTAGAGCTTCAGTTTTAGTAAGAGCTGTTACTGTATATATCAATGCTATAATGAATATTAAGATGGGCTAACAGCTCTCAGGACAACCTCTGGGGCAAATGAACTATAGATGAATTGATGAACAGATAGAAAATAAACTTTTTATGACACTGTCATACAGTCAGAGCAAACATAACAAAACACTAAGAGGTAGATTTACTAACACTAGCGCAGTTTAGGCTGCGTCTGTTTATGCAAGTTCGGTAATAGCGCACGCTATGCTTCCTTATTTTGCGTAGTATTTATTAAACCTATCACGCAATCAGCGCATACTCTGCCCTCTAGCGTAATTACTCTAAAAGAGCAAAGAATGGGCCTGCATGTATCTATCATGGATCTTCCTACGGGAAAATGAAAGCGCAAGCTTAAATTTAGTGACGATGAAATTGACCTATTAGTACATGAAGTAACAACAAACTTGAACATATTACAGGGCAGAACATCCACACCCTCGGAAAAAAATTCAATTTGGATTGCCATGACAAATAAAATCAACTCGTTATCATCTACAATGAGACAAGTGGAGGAGGTAAAAAAACAGTGGCAAGACATAAAGCGCAGAACAAAAGAGAAGGTAGCGTACAACCGGGCACAATCGAGGGGAACCAGTTCAGGTCCACCAGAAATACACACGCTATCTACTACTGAAGAGGTGGTGCAGCAAACACTCGTTGCCGAACAGGTGGAAGGTGTGGACGGCATAGATACTGCTGAGATCTCTGTAAAGAATGAAGGTATGCGTGGTCTGTTATAATACTCATGTTTTAGCTTTATGTATGTATACATATGTTTATATAATTTATATGTCAACCCAACCGATGGGGTTAAGTCATTAAAGAGAGTGTTATATAGTTAAATAATTGCAAAATTGTTGGAACAGACACGGAGGCGTTTTTTTTAATTTAATTTTTAATCTGCTGCCATTGAATAAGGTACATTTTTACACACAGGAAAATGCGCTTCCTGGTTTAGACCTGCTTTTAAGAGGCGGAGAATTTCCCCTGCAGAATAAAGGCGCGCTCTTACTGGCAGTCTTTGTAAATACCGTGGAAAATAAAAAAAATGGGTGGAAAAGCGCAACTTGTTTTTATTCTCGCTTATGTGGCAGGCAATCTGCAATTTTAACCAAGTGCGCCCTGTTGGTAAATAGCCCACATCGGTTAAGTCAGTCTTTACAAACAATTAACGCCTGGAAACAGGCACAAAAGGCTTGATAAATCTAGCCCTGAGTTTCTTGAATGGAATGCTTATTGCGATTGATGATTTACCTTGCCATAGTCTATAATGGGTGTTTCCACAGCAGGGAACAAGTCCTGGGTGATCCCATTGAACAGTGGCACATCAGTGGAGGCCAGCTTAGCAATGTTCATGTCCTTCATAGCCATTAGCAGGACCTGAGGACAAAGATACAAAGAGAGATTTAAGTATATTTCCTATTGAAACTTTTTTTTATTTGAAAGGGAAGGCTAGTAGTTAATTCAGTAAATATGTGCTGGTTCTTCTATGATTTGCCAAAAAGAGAGATGATAGCACAGCTTATGTTCACATTCAAGCTGATGCAGTCATAGCAACCGCCTGTTAATCACATGCAAAATAGTGTGTTTAGTATGAAATTCCTTCTTTGTGTTTCCACAGACAGTGTTTCCTTGTTGGTGCAGTGGAGGTGCAGTAACTTATGGGAGACCCACTTGATCTGAATAACTCAGACTGCTGAAGCCTTACGCTAGCTTCATATACACCTGTGAATGGATTTTTTGTACAGAATGAGGAATGTGGATTTTGTCCCCCATCACTTACACTGAAAGTGGATTAGGAAGGAATCTCTTAATGGCCTGTATAATAGGATGAATTAAGAGGGACCTACTTCTTCATCAGGAACGTTGGTGCAAACGCGCCGCTTCTTTCCAGCATAGCGAAGCAAGGAGGTGAGAGCACGCAGGCCAAAATCATAGTGGTCCTGTTTAGACAGCTGCTGCACTGCCAGGGAGTACAGGGTGAAGACCTTCCTAGCCAGGAGCTATGAGGACAAAGATAGAAGTAGAGTGACATAGAGTTACAAAGACAGAAACAGAAAAGGAAGAAACAAAAGGAGGAGACAAAGGTAAATGTCACCTTAAATAAGATTAAAATTTGCAGTATTTCCAGAGATGAGCCAGGGTGACTTAGCAATGTGCCAGTAAAGCATGTCATTGAACATACAGTAAATCCATCACTTCCCATTCCCTGTCAGTGGAAATCAAAGACACGTCCCAAATCATACATCTGTTCAACCATATAGCCATGGTGTTCGAGAGCAAGATCTAGGTTAGGAAGCACACATACCACCATCGCGTTTTCTTATCAATCAATAGCAAGCACACAGCGTGCACACTAATGCACACCAACTCTGTTATCCCCCTCACAATAAACACTCACATAGATTAGGTAGCGAAGTGAAGCTACAAGAGCTCCCTGGTGAGTCAGCAGTACTTTAGCTTCAGCTCTGGTCCCAGAGAAAAATGTGTCTGTGGTAATGATCACTCTTACTAAGAATTCCCACACCCACCCACCTGCACACACACACACCAAATCCATTCCAAGATTGATCCCAGAACAGCACTGCTTAAAACAGCTTGAAATCAGTGAGGTACAGATGGATCAACACCCACCACTGATCTATGTTTAGCTGAGGCTCCAGCAACTCACATTTTCCAACTAGATTACTTTACATGGCGCGTACAGTGCAATAACAACAATTCTCCATTAAAAACTTTGATAAAAAAAAACTGATTAAAAAAAACTCTGTAAGTCTGTCATTTTGATGACAAGGCAAGCACCGTATTTCTAACTGAATCCATCAGATTGATTTGATGATATTGCATCTCTATCAGCGTAGAAGAACTCAAGCTCATCTGCCGATTGCCGGAGCTCTTCACATAAAAAGAAGCTGAAATGTTGTAATTAAGGCTGTGATGATTCAACATAATTTACTTTAGAAATCAGTGCATATACATCCTTCTTCCTTTATCTTCGCTTAAAGGGATATGCTACTGTTTGTGGATATACTGTAGGGCTTATCACGGTCTTCCCTAGCTGTAGATAGGTGGGCTAACGTATTTTTTGTGCATGCATTGTTTTAGTCCGGTGCAACACCGGCAGCGCCGCCGCTAGTTAGCTTAGCGTAGTGAATGGAATCCGGTTAGCATGTTGTGAGTAAAATTGAGCCAACAAAAGACAAAAAAACAACCTAATTACATGCATTGAGATAAAAAAATGCGTTGGCCCACCTATCTACAGCCAGGGTAGACTGTGATAAGCACTATTTCAACAAACGGTGGCGTATTCCTTTAAGGTCAACCCTAAAATGTTATGGAGTACCATGGGGAAACAGTCTTGAGACCCAGCCAATCATTAAATGGCTTGTTGATTTTCCTGCGGGAGGATTGGTGTCCAGGATTTATGCTAAACTGATACAGGTATCCGTAGGAGAACTCCCAATAGTAAAGAAATGGGAGCGAGAGCTGAGCCTGGAGGGGCTAGCCGGTAGGTTTGCACGATATTAACAAAAAGTGATATTGCGATATCGATTATGAATATTGCAATATCGATTATGAATATTGCAATATCGATATTAATTTCGATATTTAAAAAATATGTGACATTACAAAAGTTACGGGAAAACGCATCAAAATAGATTCATAACAAATAAAACTAGTTTTCTTACAACACAAGGTTTATTTCAACTGACTGTCATATTGGACTGGTCCAACCTGAATAAATAAATAAGGACCATGTCTACAGAACAGGACCTGATTTACTGGTTGGACAGTATAAAATAAATAAATAAAGAGAACAGGAGACAATTTTTCTTTCTCTTCTCTGATTCATTCCGTTTTGTTGTCTCTATCTATTTCTTCACTTACACTGTCACTCTGTCGAAATATGCACACACGTGGTACACTCCATAGGGTTTGTCACGTAGTGGACCCGTGGTACGCTCCATAGGGTTTGTCACGTAGTGGACCCGTGGTACGCTCCATAGCATTTGTCACGTAGTGGACCCGTGCGCTGACGTGCACTAACATGTGCAAGTGGCACAGTAACTGGCCAATGAAATTATGATTATAGCGTTTCAAGCCATACAGCCAACGGACGGAACGCAGCGCTCCACAAAATAAACTAAATATTGCATACTTATCTTTCACTTTTGATATAATATTGCACAACGTGATATCGCGATAACGATATTGAGTCGATATATCATGCACCCCTACTAGCCGGCTCAACCACGACCAAGAAAATGATAGCTCAGCGCTGGCTCCCTCCCCACTCGCTTTGTATAAAACAGTGGTTGGCGTATTTTCTGGATATAGTTATGCTTGAGCTCTCTACAGTAAGGATTAACCAAAGCCAAGTCATCGATTATAGACCTATGGAAAGGCGCAGCAGCACAAATATCAGTCCTAATGACCTCAGCATCACAAGAATTAGAGGAGAGTGACTAGGCAAGGTGTGATTTCTGCTTTTGTTTCTGTTTATTTGTTTGTTTGGTTTTTTCTTTTCCTTGAGAACGCGGAGGGTGGGAGAGGGTGGTTGTTCTTGATCAAGTGTGTTTGTCTGTTCTGAATGTTTGAAATGAAAAAAAGAATAAAAAGTTGATCTTAAAAAAAAAGAAAAGAAATCAGTGCGTATTCAGAACTGTGTACAGGGTAAAAATGTCAGACGGAATTCATTAAACGGATACATCCACTATACAAACACAAAGAGGATATTTGTATGCCTGTAAGCGCATAGAGAGCATACAGGTGACACATTTTAAGAGCAGATACGGTTTGTTATATAGCAGCAAGAAAGCAACAAACCTCTACCTATACCTGAATCAACAATTCAGTTCATTTTTAAGATGATAATTCTGTGAGATGACTAGTGGCAGCGTTTGAGAAAAAGTCTTATAAAAGGTTTGCAAGATTAAATATCTATACTAGAAAATGTGGAAAGTATTTAAGCTTTCTGGAGGGCACAGAAGAAGCCATGTACTGTGGAGAGGCGTATACTATGTGCGTATTGTTTTGTCATATATAATGTTTATTTGGTATTTTTGTTATTATTTTATTGTAGTATATTTAATATTATGGTTATTATTTCATCTTGTCTTAATTAATAATAAGTGTTGATGACAAGTGGGAGGGGTTCAAGGGGAAGGGGATGCGTTCATGGTCATAAAAGATAATAATTCTGTATCACCTGTAGCAGAAAATGTTTACTGTCTTTAACTAAGAACGCATTTAAGTCTTTAAACCTAAGACTAAAGCCCAATTTCTTGTCAAGCCTATGCAGCCACTCCACTACAAGTAGTAGTGTAGTGATCTATTGTGCATGTGTGGAATGCAACCTCCAAGTGGATAGCATAAACAGAACTTCTATGCAAACCTTACTGTTTTCTTCTTTCATCTGTTCTTTTTAAATTTTTTTCCCGCGCAAAGTACCAGTAGGGGATGGTAGTACCTTGCAGTTATTGAAGCCCTCTCCAAACAGTATGATCTCAGCGATTAGAGTAGAGTCTGGCACCACCATGGAGATAGGTCTAAACATGGACTTGAGGTTGTCTGGAAGCTCAGTACGACCAGCATAACCTTCAAAAAAATAAAAAGAGGCATTTATGACAGGTTTTCATGACAGAATTTTTTTTTTTTTAAACATCCCCTGAAAATATCTCAAACTACTTGTACAACGTAATCAGCATAAGCATATGCAGTGTATGCATTTGCACATTTGTGTTGACCTACCGGGATTCATGGTGATAAAGATGCCACATGACCAGACCAGGCGTATGTGTTGTCCGTCAAAATGGAACATGGATTGTCCAGCTGCGAGGGCGGAAAGGATTAAGAGGATCTGCTGGGCTACTACCGACAACACCTCGATGTTGATTCGGTTGAACTCATCGAAGCACCCCCATGCTCCTGTCTGTTCATAATAAACATAATAAAATACATACAAATCACGCATTAAAAAGAAAATCCACTCCTAATAAAAAAATAATAAAAAAAACACATGCAGTTTTGCCTAGTTTATTTTTGTACACAACTAAATAAAAAAATATTTTGCCAGGTCTTTAAAGACACAGACTTGTTGACCATACATTTATTAGGGCCAGAGTGCCGACAGCGGCGAAGGCCCTATTGAAACTGAAGGAATTAGGGCCCGAGCGCCGACAGCGGCGAAGGCCCTATTGAAACTGAAGGAATTATTATTATTAGGGCCCGAGCGCCGACAGCGGCGAAGGCCCTATTGAAACTGAAGGAATTATTATTATTAGGGCCCGAGCGCCGACAGCGGCGAAGGCCCTATTGAAACTGAAGGAATTAGGGCCCGAGCGCCGACAGCGGCGAAGGCCCTATTGAAACTGAAGGAATTATTATCTTTCTTTCTTTCTTTCTTTCTTTCTTTCTATTATTTTACCGTCAAATGAATTGGCTTTTTGAGGGGCTTAACATATTCAAAAACTCACCAAATTTGGCGGTTGCATCAAGTCTGGTGAAAACTTACGTATTTTAAGGGTTTCGGGAATAGGCGCACAAAAATGGCTCGCTAGCGCCCCCTAGAAAGTTAAGAAAATTGAGCCCCTGCAGTGCGTTTAACGTAGACTCACGAAACTTGGTACACATATGTAACATGTCAAGATGTACAAAAAACTTCATTAGAGCCATACCCTAAACCCAACAGGAAGTCTGCCATTTTGAATTACATGTTCGAAATTAGTGCGATTTTGGCCATTTCCACATGTCGTACTTTAACAAACTCCTCATAGAGATTTCATCCGATCAACTTCAAACTCGGTCTGTGCCATCTTAAGATGTTAAAGATGAAAAGTTGTTAAAAGAAAAACTTTTCGTCATAGGGCGTGGCCGTGGCAGGGCGGCCATTTTGTGCGTTTCGCCGCCGAAACAGGAAGTGGGTGTAACTCGAGTGTACGTTGTCCGATTACCTCGAAACTTTTCAGGATTCATAAGAGTCCAACCCTGAGGACAAATAAAGGCCGATATTTACTTAAAGTCATAGCGCCCCCTAGTGGCAACAGGAACTAGGCCTAAAAGTCAAGGTGCTATACTTTAACGAACTCCTCCTAGAGATTTCATCCGATGAACTTCAAACTTGGTCTGTACCATCCCAACACCTTAACGATGAAAAGTTATTAAAAGAAAAACTTTTCGTCAGACGGTGTGGGCGAGGCGTGGCGGCCATTTTGAGTGTTTAGCGATGAACAAAGAAGTTGTTGTAACTTGAGTTTACGTTGTCGTATCTGCCCTAAATTTCTCACAATTGACAAGGGTCCAGGCCTGAGGACACCTACAGGCCAAAATTGACTTTTGGTCATAGCGCCCCCCGCTGGCAACAGGAAATCTGCCTTATATGACAAACATCATCCGATTTGCATTAAACTCATAATGTGTGGTCTACGTGTGATACTGAGCCGCCCCCTATAATATGGCCACGCCCACTTACTCAGGCCACGCCCCCTTTCATAACATTTGTGAGGTGTCATTGAACTCAGCAGAGACTTCCTTCTTTATCGGTGATGGTTTGGCCCGCCCCCTATGCTTTGGCCACGCCCCTTTTCACAGCTAATTAACAGCATGACGTAGAATCTTGTGTGAGGTATCGTTGTACTCGGCGGGGAGTTCCCTTTTCATTGGTGACGATTTGCAGCGTCTGAGTTGCGCGCAAATGCACGGTCGCAAGGAGTGGCGTCCGCTGGTGACCCCGACGCGCGCAGAGGCGCGATGGCCCGTCCATCGCTGCTCGCAGCTTTAATTTGTTACTACTTACTTTAACTTTATTATGGGCATGTTTTATTATTGATTAAGCTACCCGTCAGTACATAAAGTAGCATTCTGCATAATGAGTACTTTTTCTTTTGGTATTTTAAATATATTTTGATGTTTATACTTGCTAAAACTAATAGTATTTTTACACTGTGGTGTTGCTACTTTTGTTTATAAGTAAAACAGTACTTCTTTCACCACTGGTCAACACACACAAATGGAGAGAGAGAGAGCAACCTACTAACTACTTACCCAGTTTTAGTGTTTTACCCAGTTTTTCTAGCATGAAAATATATAAATAGTTAAAATTAATTTCATATCTTCTAGCTTTTTCCTACCTGTGCCAGGCCAGAGTACATGCGTCCCATGGATTTGTAGTCTAGTCCTTCAGAGCAGTTGACTACGATGACGTACATTCCTAGAGCTTTGCCTAAGTCTTTTGTTGTCTCTGTCTTTCCAGTACCAGCTGGACCTTTAGGAGAGCCCCCCCGATGGAGATGGAGTGCTGTGGTCAGGGTCATGTAACACCTGGACAGAGTCAAACATTTACAGACAGATATTTACTCTATAGAGAATCGATGTAGAAAAAAATATTCATAAAAACAAATATAGTTAGAATATTTATGGTATTAAAACAATATTAAACACGTTAATTAAACATAGTGAAACCTTAAAAAGAAAAGACAATGAAAACAAAATGGAAATACAGTGCGTTTATTAGCATTTTAAGCTGTACCTTAAAAATAAGTATGTGAAATGGTCTCCAATGTGAAGTAATACATCTGTATTTCAATTATTAATCTAACCACCATTAACATAATATTTGCCAATAATAATTGTATCTGTGAATGAACAAAGAGCCAAGGTGTAATCTAATGATTATACTGCAGTAACAATGCTTACGCAAATCTGTCCTCCAGAATGGCGGAATCAATCAGTTGTCTGATACTTGATATGGATATCAAAAGTTTAAAACATTTTGATAATTTACTAATTAATAAATTAACTGACATGCGACAGATTGATTGATGTGTTGATGCATTTGTTGGTTGGTGCACTAAATGACTGACTGAATACTTGATTGCTACCTTACGCAAATCTGTCCTCCAGAATGGCGGAATCAATCAGTTGTCTGATACTTGATATGGATATCAAAAGTATAAAACATTTTGATAATTTACTAATTAATAAATTAACTGACATGCGACAGATTGATTGATGTGTTGATGCATTTGTTGGTTGGTGCACTAAATGACTGACTGAATACTTGATTGCTACCTGTCAGTAAGTGGAGTGATTACGAGCCGTCCAGAGTTGCCCAGGTACTCGTAGCCATAGTTGAAATGTGTGTTGGTCTGTCGGATTATACAATCATTCGCATCCTATTGGGAGAAAAAAAAACAACCAACCACGAAATGGACAAGTTTAGTAGATGCTTTTTTTTAATACTTCTATTTCATCTCAGCAAAACTGATCTCTTGCTGCCATTAGACAGGTCAGCAAACTGAGTGGAGAGAGTAAAATGTAAAAAGGTGTATTCACTCTGCAGGGATTACACCACCCTCATTAAACAAACCACACCCAAAAGATACTAAAAATGTTGCTGAAATGGCTTGATAAAGGCTTATGTGCTCTTCTTTTTTCATGCTGTCTCTCTCTTTTCATACTGTATCATGTCTGTTGTTCTTTTTTGTGATTAAGTTTTTGTTTTTTTTAAACATACAAAACATAAAATTTGCAACATGAACATATCCCCCTCCCCTTTGTAATCACCACCCACCCAAAATAAAAATCAAGAAGAGATGACACAGTAACTACAATATTCAAGAAGATACAACAAAATAATAACAATAAACCATAAACCAAATAAACATATGTATAAATGACAAACACCATAAGCCCATCATACAGGTTTCTCCTCAGCACAAAGCTTCTAGGAGCCCTCCAGAAACCTCAGGTACTGTCCCTATTTTCTAGTATAGACATCCAATCTTTCGACCGCCTGCCACCCTAGCCATCTCACAAGCCCACTCCTGGATTGAGACCTTCCAAATTGCTGTACCACAACCTCAAAGTATTTCATTATACTACCGAGATACAGATCCCCCCCCGTCCGTGTGACAATTTTCTTTTTCAATCAATACCTCCAAAAAAGGGGAGATCTACCAATACATAACTTTTGATTTCGCTATTAACACTTGATGAAGTATTTATTTATGGATCCAGTTCAAACAGCTGGGCCACTTTTGTCCAAACGACATTTAAGTCAGAGATTATAGGATGCGTTTTTGCCTCACCATACAGTTTAACAGGATGGGGGCTCTCCTAGGAGGAGGTGACCAGTCGGCCAGATGCCTAAGTTAAAAGCATAGTAATAATACAACATCTTTGGTAGACCCAAACCATCGCTATCAATCTGTCTTTGTAATTTATTAAAATGTAGCCAGTGTTTTCTACCATTCCATATAAATGTATTTGTTATCCTGTCAAACCATTTAAAATATGACAGGGGAACCTCCAGAGAAAGAGGGTGTTTGGTGTTTTTTGCCCCCAATGTCTCCTTCCAGGCAGCGTGGCAATGGTTATGTTTAGGGTTAAGGTTAGCTGCCTGAAAGGCGCCGTTGGAGGCAAAAAACACCATTGAGCGAGAAAGAGATTTGATAAGGTAGTTGAGCTTGGGAACACAAACCCTTTTCATAACATTGACCGTCCCTGCTATTGAGAGATTGAGAGTCAACCATCTATTACCATCACAAGATATTTTATTCAATAATGGTTCCAAATTAACTTTAACTAGGTCTTTTAACTGGGGAGAGAATAAGATACCCAGATATACGATACCTTGCTTTGGCCACTGAAATGCACCTGAAGTGCCCCGTTGTGGCTGTTACAGGGCACTGAGCTGTTAAAGGTAACGCTTCTGACTTGGACCAATTTACCCTATAACCTGAAAATTCAAGAAAGCCTCAGTGATCTGTCTGTTGTTCTTACAGGACTTGCATCTCTCAGAGCATACCTTATCCCAGTATAGTCGCAGCTGGCAGAGCCACTCGAATGCATTGACATCATTGCAGCCTGTCTTGGCCAGCTTATCAATGACATCCCGAGCGTGAACCTCCACTGTGACCAGGGCAACAATCTTCAGACGTAGGACTTTGGACAGGTTGCCACGGATGATCTCTGAATAGCATTGAAGCATGGAGACCTAAACAAAGAGAGTGATAGCAAAGGCTCAAGAGTTTATTGGAAGCTTTTTAATTCTTAAGATGACCATGTTGGCTATCCATACTACTGAAAAGGCTGATACATTGATTTTTAACATAACAAGGCTATTTTAATCATGGGCTGTGCAAAATACTGAAAATGCATCAAACTACCTTTATCAGACACAGATGACAAAAGACACATTTTACATGCTTAGAGTCATCATACTGGGAATAGAGTGTTTAGCTTACTGCATGGAAACATACTGGTAAGTTAACAAATCATCACAGTTAGTTCACTCAATATGAAATTTAATAAAGTACCATAAAAGTTTTTTTGGGCTTTTTTTTTTTTTTAAGATCCTTTTTTTTGGGGGCATTTTCAGCCTTTATTTTTGACAGGATAGCTAAAGACATGAAAAGGGAGAGAGAGGGGGAATGACATGCAGCAAAGGGCCACAGGTCGGAGTTGAACCCGGGCCTGCTGCGTCGAGGAGTAAACCTCATATGGGTGCCCGCTCTACCAACCGAGGTATCCAGGCGTCCGGGATTTTTTTTTGCCTTTAATTAGTAGGATAGCTGAGGACAGGAAAGGGGGAACGAAATGCAGCAAAGGGCCATGGGTCAGACTCAAACACAGGTCACTGCAATAAGGTCTGAACCTTAAGGGCCGTCCACACCAAGAACGATAACAACTATAAATATATAGTTTTAAAAATCGTTGGATGGTGGAGTCCACACCACTACTATAATGACAATGGTGAACGATATCGTTGGGATCACTTGAAGAGCAGTTTGATGAACAATAAATACACCAACAGTCAATTAAAATCCATCTGAATTTACAACATAACATGTCAGATGACATTGCTGAGAGATTTGTTTAACACAGGTGGTCAGTGGCGTGGCGTGACTTCCCACTTTGTGGGCCTACAATCTTTTAGCTCTGTGTATTTTTGTATTTCTAAACACTAGCAGAGCCGGGGATGAGAGCGGGCGGGTGGGTGTCAGATCTGTGCAGATTTTTTGTTATGGTGCTCTGCAAAGATCTGCTCTGATCCCTGGCTCTCTGTAGCTCTATGCGCCGCTGTTTCCTAGAGAAGGGAGTGATCTCAGCACCCCAGGGACGGACAGAGTTTTTTGGTTCATAAATGTAAGCCTACCTGAATTCAATACATAGGATATCACTAGACATTCCTGTAATCTTAGGTTGCAAAGTCTGCTGTATCAGTTTATCACGTATGCTATTATCATCACCTGGAGCGTGCAGTGCGTGCTTGACGCCACTGTTTGCAGAACATTCTCGTTCTTGGTGTGGATGCTCACATCGTTAGAGTTATGGTTATAGTTATCGTTGTTGGTGTGGATGACACTTTAGTATATGGGGCGCACACTTAACCCGGTGAGCTACGTACCAGGGTGCCCCAAGTTCCAGAAAAGTTTAGTTAAGCAGCAAAAAGTAAATTAAACCTGTTTCTTCTTCATGGACTTAAGGGAGGACTTATCAGCCCTCTCCTTGCTGGTAATGAGAGATTTAGTGACATCAGTGGTCCACTGGATCTGACTGGCAGTGATGAGCATCTGAAACAGGAAAAAGTTGTTTTTATTTAATTAAATTTTTTTACCCAATGACATGGACTGAATAAAATCCATTGGAATGGAGAGGGGTAATTTTGAGTTCAGCAGGAATTGGGATTTGTAATAGAGAAAAAATAATTGCTATGACAAACTGATAAATCAATTTGCATTGCTAAATTGCAGCATATTTTGTTATGACCACCATTGACAGTAATTCAAGAGCATGTCACTGCATCAGTGACCGTCCGTTAGAATGTCAGATGGATGAAGATGCAAAACAACGATGGGCAGTTTAAGAGGGAATAGAAAGACAAATGTACCTGTCCTGGCCAATCTTTGACCCATTTGTCTCTCTGTCCTATCATCTTCTTCAGAGCTAAAAGGCAGCTGCTCAGAAAATCCTTTAACGTAATTCGCATGGTGTTCTCAACCTCACACAGCCAAACCTACATAAACACAAAACAAAATAGTGCTAACATTCTCCACCATAACTTTCTGTATTGTATTCTTTGCTTTCATGACTACACATTTATCAACCTAACACCCTTATCACCATGATCATCATAATCATCACTGCTGTACCTCAACTGGTCTGTCCAGTGGCACTGGCTGGCCAAATGGAATAAACTCCCCATCAGCAGAGAACATCCCAGTGGCTTCTGGTTTTCCGGCCTATAGAAGACATACACAATGGCAGCTCTCTGTATGTACTGGTCTGATTCAGTATATTAATTGATGTAAGCCTTAATGTGCTTCTGCGGATAAATGCTACCATCTAAAATTTTTGATAAACTAAGAAATACCAGTCACTTGGCACAAGGTTCAGTTTGAAAAGGTGTTTCTGCAACACAATGTGCTCTGATATCAATAAATCAGGTCTGGTGTATCAATGGAGAGCACACCTTATTGTTTTTTGTATCAGGACACGGACAAGTTTAGACAGAATTTATCTTTGCAATGTGTCTACTTGGGCTGTCTAGATCATATTGTTTTGCTCCAAATCCTTATCAAACTGATCTGATATTTACTTTGAAAGTATTTTTTTATTAATATTTCGTACTTACACACAGGGCATACTTACCCTTCAGTAAGACCACACTGACACTACTAAAGCATTTAAAATAAGCTTGAGAACTTACTGTAATCATTTCTAAAAACAAAAAACATAACCTGCGTAATAGCATTTCCTATATTTTGTTTGCCATTCCACCCATTAAGTAGAGTATATGAGTAAATCTTTTGCAGCAAATAACTACAGGTAAAGTAACACCATGTTAATGTATAATGTTTACTAATTAAATCTCTACTAAATGGCCTTAAATTGATATTTCGCAGTAGTAATGCAGCACATGCCACTGAGTGTATGTGAGCCTGTGATTGATTTTGTGATAATTTTTTTTGTAGCCTGCCTTTTCAATGCGTAGACTCTTGATGTTATCAAAACACTTCTTTAGGTGAGGTTGCATGGCGTCTGGGTTCTGTGACTGCCCCAGGATCTCCAGCACATCATCATTTGACAGGAAGTAAAATCTTGGGAAGATCTGCCTCTTGGTCTCTAGGTACATGTCCAGGGCCTTCTGGATCTCCTCAAGCTTGGCACTCATCTCTGATAGCTTCTCAGGCAAGCCTGAAAGACAGAGGAGAGAGGATGTTTGAAGACTTTACTTAATTCTGAATAATGTTTTAAGTCATATATAAATAAAAGTGAATACAATACACACACAAACACACACACACACACATATATATATATATATACACACATACATACACACATACATACACACACACACATATATATACAGTACAGGCCAAAAGTTTGGACACACGTGACCTTCTCATTCAATGTGTTTCTTTATTTTCATGACTATTTACATTGTAGATTCTCACTGAAGGCATCAAAACTATGAATGAACAGATATGGAATTATGTACTTAACAAAAAAGTGTGAAATAACTGAAAACATGTCTTATATTTTAGATTCCTCAAAGTAGCCACCCTTTGCTTTTTTTGATAACTCTGCAAACACTTTGTGTTCTCTCAATGAGCTTCATGAGGTGGTCACCTGAAATGGTTTTCACTTCACAGGTGTGCTTTGTCAGGGTTCATTAGTGGAATTTTTTCCCTTATTAATAAAAAAGCAAAGGGTGGCTACTTTGAAGAATCTAAAATATAAGACATGTTTTCAGTTATTTCACACTTTTTTGTTAAGTACATAATTCCATATGTGTTCATTCATAGTTTTGATGCCTTCAGTGAGAATCTACAATGTAAATAGTCATGAAAATAAAAAGGAAACGCGTTGAATGAGAAAGTGTGTTCAAACCTTTGGCCTGTACTGTACATATTATTATATTATTTTTTTTATTAATGAAGACATCTCTTTGAGCCAACTTCATAATCACAGATTTGTTTCGTAACACACTTAAATCCTTCCCAATTTTTTATTTGTTAACCATATGTTTTTTTTTATTTTCTTCACTCCAAATTTTAAGTAAAACAGCTGTAGACCCATCACAGTACAAATTGTTAATGCAAGAAGAAAAAAACATCTCAAGACTTGTATGTTGTCATACCGGGGTGGTGTGTTCCCTGCAAGGCGTTGTTATCCTTGTGGAGTCGGCCCATGATAATTTTCCAACTAGAACTAACTTCGCCAAACTCTTTGCACTCAAGAGGCAGCTGCTCTCTGATGTCCTTTCCTTGGAAAATGTTCTAGAGGAGAAAAAAATGGAAAGCGACAGAGAAAGATTGCGGTACGGTAGTGGAAAGAGGTTATAGTGGTGATTTAAACAAAACCACCAGCTGTGAGAAAGATTTATTCAGTAAGACTGCACACAAACTGAATTATGTTTTAATCAATGTATGGACTTTTCAGCCAGATGCCCTTTCTTAGAATGCAGACTGGCAACAATGTTGCAACCAAGTACAGATGTGTATAATGTTATATTGGTGTGTCAGGTAGCATTTTAGGCACATTTTTCATCCGTCTCATGCATGTCTGACGGAACAGATATGCTCCTATTTTAATCAATCCAGCTGTCTACACAGGCGCTGTAACGGCTCGCCTTTACTACATTATACATGAGTAAATGCAGTCAAAAGTGTATTTTTATGCTTCAATTCTATTTTCTTCTATCTTACATGCGTACAATTCTGTATTGGGCTCTGAGCACTGTCAAAGCACAGATGATTTACACATCCCGTGTAAACACAGACAGAACACTGAAGCTGCTGCTGCTCTGCTAACCAGTGCTCAAGGTGTAACAGTGAAATGCAACAATGTACTGTATCCAACAGTGGTAACCACACTGTGTGCCAAATGTGCACCAATAGAACTTACTGTATATTGTGCCAGAATCCAACAATAAATCATCAGGTCTACTGTAGTAAACTCAAACTCTCACAAAAGATAATGTGTACTCCATCAAATTATGAATACTAACAGACAATAATGAAATGCCAATCATAAAGCAATGAATAGTATACCCATGTATAGTAATGAATACTATACCATAGTACAGTATGTGAGTGTGTTTCCCTTACTTCCAGATAAATCCACTGACGTTGCACAGTGAGGATCATCTCGATGACTTCCAGCACCTGTGACAGCCGCCGTTCCCAGCAGTCCACCTCCCGCTCAAAGGCTTTGACAAACCGAGAAGCCTTCATTGTGGACAGAATAACCATGTTGTCATCCAGGGCCTGGAAAACCTCCTCTGTGCCCCTGAGAGAGACAGGGCGGAAAAACTGCTGATGAGTGCATAAAATGGATTCCAATGGTGACACATTTTCATAGTGGAAAAAAAAAATCTGTGAAATATACATTTAAATTATTAGTCAGTAGGTGAACCTGTACAGTTTGATGTAATCCAATGCATTGCATACATTTATATTAATATGTTCAGTTTTTTGTGTGCCAAAAAAGCTTTACTTCACCAGTTTTTAAAGCTGTATTATTGTTACATATTTGGCTGCATAACATTGAAAGGTATTTCTAACATTCCCTATGAATATCATGGAGTAAATCTTAACTTAAAGAAGGGCACTGTTAATATGCATGATCATTATTCGATTTTACATGATGAAGTCAAATAATTAATCAAAGAAAAAGGTTGCACCAATAATTTGATCTTGTGACATGACAATTTGAAGAAGAATGTATGTATAGAGGTTTCATTTACTGTACCTTTCACTTGTCCTTACTTTCCTCTCCTATTGCATTACAATCTGAAATCAGAATCATTGTGTTTTTCTCCCTCCCTGCCTCTTTTAATTGTGTTTACTGTGGGCCAGTGGATGACTGTAGCTTTCCGCCCACCGTCAAATCAGTTGGCATGGACTGCTAATTAGCCAAGGCCTGAGGTCTGACTCTATTCATTTTGATATGCAGTAGATGGCCTGGGCAATTCTGCTTTCACCAGCCAGGCTGTCACTCGCTTAACTCTGCCTTGCTGACTCATTTATGATGATAAACAGACACACTCACTCTCTTTTTCTGAATTCTCCAACAAGGCTATTAACCAACAGATCATTGTCGCAGCACTTATGCTCTCTACTATAGAGCCAGGCTAGAGAGGCATTACATTCCATTATATACAAAAACAAAGCTAGATTGCCCAATGGCAGTATTGAGTTGTACTAAGCTGTGGGATCTATTGATACAGGTAAATGAGATATAACGAAGACACATACAGTCATGTGAAAAAATGAGGACACCCATGCTAAAGTTGACTAAAAAGAGGAATAAAAGAATCATCTTTTTGAAATTTTTTAAACTGGCCTTTTATAGAAGAACATTTATTTATTTACGATACATTATTCATTCACAAAGAAAATTAATGTCCTTAAAGGTTGAATTTTTCCTCATTTTTTTAATTAAGGCATTAAGATCAATTTCCAAAAGATGATTTTTGTATTCTTCTTTTTAGTCAACATGACTGTATCTATGACCATAAGTCGGAGTGAGTTTTAGCCTGGGTTACAGTTTTAACTTCTTGAACCCTCCGCCCAACTCTGCCTTTAAGGCTTGCTTCCTCACCTTAGCCGATAGTGGCCTTCAGCTTTGTAAGGCTCTATATCCAGTAACGTTTCCTCCCATGTCTTGGTAATGTCCTCCAGACCCTTAAATATCAAACACAAAGAGTATGAAGGGACATTTCCACATGCCTAATGATAAATTGTCATTATTAGATTATTGACAGGAAACTATGAATCTTAGCTTTAAGTTCTACTGCTTAAATATGTCAGAGATGGAGAACCTTTTAGAAATTAGCATAATGACAACATATATACATACATGCATAATTTTTTTTCACTCTAAACAGCATGATTTGTGTGTTTTTATATGCATTTTTTTCTCTTTTTTATGTTTTTGAATCCCTCGGAAGTAAGGACTAATACGGTAGTGTACTGTGTTTACAAATATTATTGTTAAGTACAGTATGAGGATAGTTTTATCAGTAACATCAAAATAAATTTTCTAATAGGCACAGATAAACACCACTAGAAAGCAAAAAAATTCTAGAACCATATGATGTATTTCCATTTCCAATATAGGAATCTGACAGGTTGATTACTTTTCTGAGCTATCTTATCTCAAATTAATCCCAGCACATGGGTGCACCTTTCAGGCTCTCTTTTACTCACAGAATCTACAGAATGCAGTGCCAGTTTGTAATTGCACAACAACCTGCTGTTTTAGTAAATCAGCTGCTAATTACATGCAGAATGTGTAAATGAAGGCAAGGTCAACAAAGTTATTACATCACTCTCGATCTCGAGAGCAAAGGACTCATGGGGATTTGATTCGCTGTTATTAAAAAAATATAAAGAGGTATTTGCTGAACCAATTGTGCACATAGTTAATCAATCATTTAGAGAATGTGCTTTCCCTTCTTCCTGTAAGATGGCAATTGTTACGCCCATTTTCAAATCAGGAAACATAAAAGACATTAAAAATTATAGACCCATAAGTATACTTCCTGTAGTCTCTAAAGTAATTGAAAAAATTGTTGCCAAAAAGCTGATTGAGCACCTTAACTATGGAAATATGTTACACCCCATGCAATTTGGCTTCCGATCCAAATACTCCACCAGCACGGCTTGTTGTTATTTCCTTGAGGTGATCAAATCCAGTCTAGATAAGGGAGGAGTGGTTGGGGCCGTTTTTTTGGATCTACGTAAGGCATTCGACACCGTTAACCACTCAGTGCTGCTAACAAAATTGTGGTATTTTAATTTTTCCGCAAACACTATTAGCTGGCTGCAATCTTATCTAGCAGACCGTTACCAGTGCGTAAGAATAAATGATAAAACTTCACCGTTTAGATCCTGTATTACAGGGGTACCCCAGGGGTCTATTCTGGGGCCATTGCTCTTCAGTTTGTACATCAATGACCTACCTTCCATTTGTGAGGACGTGGAGGTCTTGATGTACGCTGACGACACGGTTTTATAAACACACGGTTCCAATGTTAATATTGTTGCTGCTAAACTATCTGAGGCAATGATTAAAGCAACAGAAAGAATGAACAAGTTGTGTCTTACGTTGAATACGGAGAAGACGGTAACAATGTATTTCTCAAATAAAAAAATTCAAAGTCCACTCCCACATATTTATGTGGATAGTTAAATGATCCAAAATGTGGAAGAAGTTAAATACCTGGGAGTGATCTTGGATCCTGTACTAGATTTTAAAAAACATGTTAAAAGGGTTTGTCGTGTTTTGACATTTAATATTGCTAACTTCAGGCACATTAGAAGTTCTTTGTCATTGGAAGCAGCAAAATCTTATTTTAATGCAATGATTTTATCGCATATATTGTATTGTATGTCATCATGGTCTCAAGCCAAACAAACTGTTTTAAATCCTCTTAGATCTTTACATAATCAAGCTTTGAAAATCCTAGACAAAAAACCTAGACGGCACCACCACTGTAGTATAGTGGAGAAGTACCGTATTTTGAGCTTTGATAATTTGATCAGGTATTCTAATATCCGTCTGGTTCACAAAATTCTTAATGATGCCGCTCCACCCCCTTTAAAAACATATGTACAGCTACGCTCCAAATTTACAAACAGAGTCTTGAGATCTGTATCCAGGGGTGATTGCAATGTTCCCAAAAGAAAATCTGTTTTTTCTCAATCAGCCTTTTCCTATAAAGCAGTCAAAGAATGGAATGGGCTTCCTAACAATTTAAAGAATATCTCAAATTTTAAAAGTTTCTTGCGGGCAGTTAAATACTTCCTTTTAGAACATCAGACCTGCTCTCACTAACGCTTTTTATTCCATTGTTGTGTATATTTGTGTATTGCACCTTCGGTGTAAATAGTCTATTTATATTGTCTTAACTGTCTTGTTGTACAAACATGTTATGTTTATTGTTTTTGTCATGAACTCAACTCTGTTATGTCATTATAATTGTGGAGGACTACAGATGGAAAGTAGCATAATGCTAAATCTGGTGCAGCCATCTTTTTAATGTAACTGCACATTGTCCTGCTAAATAAACTAAACTAAACTAAACTAAACATGCAGATTGCGGGTGCAAATTGAATGAGAAAAAAAACAGGGCAAATTTGCACTATGCTACTATGTGCATAAATCTAGCCCTTAAACTGCAATGATATTACTTCTATAAGTACTAAGGTGCATGGTAAGGAAACAAAGAGGGACTAGGGGCAAGATTGATGACAAAAAAGGTTGAGAAGCAGACACTTCTGCTCCATGAGCTGGCAGTGCTACCCAAGAACAGCAGGCCTTAAGGCAGGGTGGAAGATGCCGGTCAGCTAAACTTCCAACTTTGCTTTCCAATTTCCTGGGCAAGACCCTAGTTAGAATGAATGGAGGTAGGAGAAGCTGCAAAGCTGCAAAACTGCCAAATGAGCATCAGTATAGACTAAAGGAAGAGACTAGACCTGTTCTATGGAGAGTTCCTTGCTGGCGGCTCCTGAAAGCTCACTGATCTTGTCAGTGTACATGTCAAGGCCCAGGGATATGATCGTCTCCAGGGTGAACTCAGCGGCGGTTGGGTCAAAAGAGCACTGCAGCTCTTCGCAAATCTGCTTCCAGTGCCTGAAAGAAAGGTAGCATTGAAAGTATGGTTAGAAGAGCTTCACAATTTGTACAACATATGACACCCTCTATCTTTGGACCATTAGTCATTAGCAAACAGAGGCGATAACACATTACAAAAACACATGCCAAAATCATGCTAATACTTTAACATATCTGGCAGTACTAGCTATTAAAGTAAAACTTTCACAATTCTACAACTTGATATTTATATATATTTTTTTATTTATTCAGTAGACAGCGCTAAACTACATTATAACCTCACACATAAAGCTTAGCGAAAGTTTAGTCATTTTGTCTTGGTGCTCTCATTCATTCACAATCTCTCTGTCTCCCGCTCTCTGGATTCTACTCTATCAGCTGACTATGAGCGTTCACTCTAAATAACCAACCTGATATTGCCCAATCTGTCGAGCTGTCAGTTGTCATTTCAGTATGAACCAACCACTGCGTCCTCCACCCCATTCACCTTCAGTCTCCATCACATCCAGTGCCCAGTACTGCTTCACAAACCAACATCCAGATCTTCAGCCAACTCTTTTCACCTCTTCACCACCACAACCAGTATCAAGACCCTGGGGGGTCTTATTCCTGAACTAATCATATCATCGCTGCCCTCCTTAATATACAGTACTACGTCACAATTTGGGTCTAATCGCCAAAGACTCTTCACAATTCACCTTATTGTGCATCATGTAATACATTTCTTTTTCATTCTAATAAAGTCTCTCATGATTGGAATTTGTACAGGTTTTTTTTTGTTTTTTTGAACAGAAGCTCCAGAAGCATCCAGGAATAAACGACTCTTCAGTGATGTACTCAAACAAAGAATAGTGTGTGCTTATCCTGCTTAAAAAGGTATATAAAACTAGGATATTTGTAATGCTTAGATATAAATAGATTGATATCTGGGCATGACAGGTGTATCACCCCCCTCTGAGCTCTGTACGGAGGCACCATTAGCACACGGACTGACATGACTGACAGGTGGCAATGAGAAGGGTAAAAAATAGAGAGGGAGGAGACGGAGCATAATCACCCTACGGAGCATAATCACCCTATAACCCTCTGGCTATTGTCTTCCTTTTCAATCACAGCAACAGTGATCTCATTTAATGTAGGTAACTTAGTTATTTTATTAACCACAAAGAGAATACGCCCTTTTAAAAACCTTGTCATCTTTCTTTTCATTACCCTTAACAACTACCATAACGGCCAGTGTGCTGAACAAAGGATGTATGTGAACAAAGGATGTATTTAGATTCTCTTTTTGTTTTATCTTACTGTAGTTCTTTATGGCGCAAGGCACCAAGACAAGTCAGAATTCTGGTTTTGAAAAATAGGGATTTCTTTGCAGACAGTGTGTATGCATTCAAATGTGGCACCACTTTCCCAGATGGAGGACAGAATGCAACAAAGGTCTTTCTCCTCTGGGAATGGAGCTACTGACACTGATGAGGGGAAACAAGTCTGAGAGGAAGACCTTGCATAGAAGGCAGCAAAACAAACTTTATGGACCAAGCACAGCTATAAGCTTATTCTACAAGACTTAGCAACATGCTCCCCTGCACAACAAACTAAGTATGCAGATCCATCATTCATCCCTGTCTGATATTAGTCTTTTAAATAAGAACTTTAAAGCATCAACTCTTTTTTAACTATTTTAAATTGTATTCATGATCCTGCCATCTCTTGTACATTGTAACTATTGCAAGACAGTAGTTCCAAGATATAATGAAATGACAAGCGTTATATGACAAGGAAATACATGTAGATACTTTGGTTTCAGTCAATACCTGTCTCTCATGGCTGGGTTCCTCAGATCAGCAATGAGAGGGATGATCCTCTTGAACTGGTCAATCTTGTTCTTGGAGAAATCTACTATGTCCCACTCCTTATCCTGCAATCAGACAAAGATCAGGTCCCCAATACTGCATAAATATGAGAGCATTTGAGCATCTTATTTTGGTGGGGCCTTTTGTGATATTAGCACAAACGTTTTTGCATCTTGAGGGGAGGCCATGGATTTAGCTGTCAGACCTAATATTGTCCCCTAAAAGACTGCTATATGAAAAAAAGGGCATTCTGTGTTTTTCTAATGTACTGAGACAATGAACAATGTACAGATCCTAGATTGTACGGTATTGATTAAATGTATTGTTTTGACATTTATGTAATTTATATGTGTGAAACAAGAAACAAAACCTAAACTGACACAGGTAATATACTGTATCATATCTAAACTATGACAGTCACACTGTAGAAGGATGCCAAAATCTGCAGCTATTTAATCAACTATGTGTGGCAGAAGAACTGACCTTTAGTTCTCTCTGGAGTTTGTGGAGTTTTTTGAACATATCCTGTGCTGTGCTCTCCATGCTTTCCGTCCGCAGCGTAGCAAACTGACCAACCTTCCAGATGTTCCAATTGGCATTCCACTCTTGTGTAATCTCCCAGACCTGCTGCAGGTTGTCTATGTCCTGTACAACACATGCAGACACACACAAACAAAAGCTCAATTATAAAATGTGCCTTGCATCACTGTTACAAGGCTAGCAATTGCAACAAAAATGATTCCTTTAAAATCTATTGCAATATCCTGGTTTTGAATTCACGTGTTGCATGTCAACCGCTCTCTGTGATGTCCTGTCAATTCCCTAATACCATATACTATTCAAATACTTGACAAACTGCCCCAAAAAATGCTTAAAAACAACTTGCTTCATTTACACGTTGAGCCTGTTTATCACAACCAAAATTTCCACAGTAACCCTCTCTGGATTAACTGCTAATTATGTTACAGTCTTTATACAGTATGTTAGGACTATGAGCCTAGTGCTGTGTCAGACCTTCTCCAGTGCCCGGATGCTTTTTGAGGGAAGCTGTTCTATTTTGAAGAAGCCCAGGCCGTGAATGATGGTACCCTCTTCCTGTTTTAGAGCCTCAAGTTGGCTGCGATGCTCTGCTACTCGGTTTAAGGCCAACTCAGTGCTCAGTGCACTGTCAAATGGACCTGGACAAGCACATGCAAAAATGTAGGGTTATACAAAACATAAAAAGCATACAATATACAAACATACACATTCATATGTCCCCACACAAAAGCACAAAAACAAATGGAAAACATATTGTACAATACCTACTGTATATTATATTACAGTCAGCAAGAATGCACACAGATTTGCATATATTGTGATATCTTCATGCAAATCATGGATGACCAACTGACACCTCTGTCATACAGACAGTACAAAGAAAATGTGAACTGATAGATTTCTCCAAACAAACTCAGGTTAGTGTAGGCCTTGATAAACTACAGATTTGTTAATCAATTAAAGATTTAGTCATAAGGCATCTATCAGAAATATATGTTGTGTAATATCTCTTATACTGTATTATGCAATTGCAAGCAATGTTGCCAGACTGCTGTATGGAGATTCTTAAAGTTACAGGATTACAGATTTTTGCATTAATGTAACAAAGTACCTTTGTTTGTCTGGTATTCAATTCACTCTAGTAGCAAACAACAATCCTTTACTGTAGCTTGAATTTTCAGAAGCAGATTAGACACAGGCTATTGGTAATCTAAAGAGACTTTCTATAGATCAGTAATGGCTCATGGACAGAAAGACAGAGAGAGCAACAGTACACCATGTTGATGAAACACTTGGTGATAAGGTATAGTGACCTGTGCTGTTGAACTCCTGCAAAGTGGTCTGGATTTTCTTCTTGAAATCCTCAGAAGAGAGGATGAGGTTGTTCTTAAACTTCTCCTTGTGCTTCTGCAGCATGATGTCACTGTCAATCAACACCTGCTGAAACCACACCCACTCCCCATTCAGCATCTCACGTCTATCCTGCACCTGTGGGTAAACCAAGTGACATAATTGGAATAAGGATAAGGAATGTTTTTGTGTTCATTTATATGTAGATACAGATACATTATCCATCACAATGTGTGTATTCTGCTAAAAAATCTAAAGTGTGTGTGTGTGTGTTTTCATATTTGGTAGCCTAGGAAACACACACAGGCTGGTAGTAAGAGGGCTGCAACAACTTGGGATGGCCAAAAAGAGGGCGAAACGGCTTGCAAAGTACTGCGCCATATCTGCTATTATTGGCAGCCGCCACATATGGCGGAGACGCTGCTACTTATATCCTTAAGAACTGAGTATTGTGCTAGTTATACTCTTAAGAAGGGAGTATTGTGCTAGTTATACCCTTAAGAACTGAGTATTGTGCTACTTATACCCTTAAGAACTGAGTATTGTGCTACTTATATCCTCGAGAAGTGAGTTTTGTGCTTGTTAAGTGATATTGTGAAAATATGCTGCGTGCCACTGGTCCATGAGTTGTCTTGTATTGTACTGCATCTGTAATATTTGTGTCCCTGTACTATTTTTCTTTATGTGGACATAAATAAATGGTTAAAATGTGTGTGTGTGTGTGTGTGTGTGTGTGTGTGTGTGTGTGTGTGTGTGTGTGTGTGTGTGTGTGTGTGTGTGTGTGTACAAAAATCCTACAGATTTCGTTATTTTACTTCAGGGAGGGTGAACAACCAATATATTGGTCTTGATTACGTGATATGTAATGGCAATTTGAATTTATAAACTGTTTCTATCCTGTCTCTCTGTGAGCAAACTATTTCTCTTTTTGCATACCTGCATAATTATTATAACTTGTAGCACAAGATATGACAAGTATTTTACTTAATGAATAAATTAAAACAGCAATAGTAGGCCCGTTCTTTTACCAACTGAATGTTTGGGAGAGAAACCTGAGAGACAATACAGGTTGCAATCACAACAGTAAACAGACATATACATTCCTGTATCGTGTTCGCAGTATATGTGTATATTTGTTTATTAATGAGCAAGGTGCTTACAGCCTGTTCCACTGGGACCTCATATTTGTCCAGGATGGCAAACTGTTCATGGATAAGAGGAATCTGAGCCTCTGTCTTGGCCAAATCGCCCTGGAGAGTCACCAAGAGCTTCAGGCTCTCACTAAGCTCTGCCAGTGTCTGAGGGGGTTGTCTCAGCCTAAACACATACATACAAACAAATACACCACTTTTAGCACACTACATATTTCAAATGTTTAAGGTATTAAAAGGGGTGATATAATTATTATATAGGGTATTTCACACTGTTCCTTTAGGTCTCCTAATAGGGTATGTAACATTGGTTGGGCTGAAAATGGCCCGGCTGCTGTTCTATGGGCCCTAATGCAACCCTGTGAAAAAGCCCGGATGAAACGAGCACTTTTCTGCCTTAAATGGTATGCTCATGAATATTTAGATGAGCTGCGCATTGATTGGTTGGTTGAAGCACACCCACACCCACCCACACCCACACCCACTGCAAGAGCGGTAGATGGCTCTGTCACCAGGTTTGATGAAGCTGGCTCATCATTGAGCGACTCAAGCGATCAAGCTGTCTTATAAGAAGGCCGTGCATGCTCCCGTTCTGCCTTTCGCTCTGCTGCCTGCCTGCATTGAGAACACTTGAGCTTTGTGAGTTTGTTTCGAGATGGAAGAACCAGAAACACCACCTTCAACTTCGAGTGATCGTGGTGGTAAGGAAGGAGACCACCTCTGGCCCTACTTAGAGTCCCTGTTTTCATTTGTCGTGAAAGACAATTCATAGAGAATGAAGTGCCTACTCAGCCTCCCGAAAGATTGCGAAATAATGGCCTTCAAAAATTCACCGTCGAATTTGAAGAAACATATCAAGGTAAGTTACAAATTATAGTACACAAATGGCACACCAGCTTAAGCTATCATGTTCAGGACATGCTGCGGTGTTGTACATTCCTGTCCTTGTACTGCTTGTACTGATGTGTGTTGAGTTATTTAAACAAATGATTGGGGAAATAAACGCCTCTTGTCCGCGAGTCGGCAGGTACCGGCTGCTGTCACGAGCTCTACATAGTTGATTTCTTGCATAAAAAAGTCTCAGAAGTGAATTTAGAAATGAAATAACAGATGAACAATGTATTAAATTTCTGAGATCTGCGCAACCTAGATTTAGAAGACCAGCTGGTCTCAGATTAGTGGTTTGTATGTAAATGTTGGAGCGTGACAAAGGTACAGACTAGAGCCAAATAAGGTACAGCCACCGAGTTGACGTCAACTATGAGCTTTGTTGAGCTTCGCCCGTTTTCAGCAGCAGTTTCAAATTGTGAGATTTGTATAAGAAATAGGTATCAATGGGGCTTTGAGGTTCTATGTTTGCCTATTTTACCCACCGAAATGTCGTAATTCAACTATGACAAGGTAAACTCGGTTTTGCATTCGATCACCCCATCTATCTCCTCCCTTTCCTTTCTCATCTCTTCCTCCCTTCATTTTCATCTTCTCTCAATGACCAAAGATCAGGATAGGTTAAATCAATAAAGTTTTTATAGGGCGCACCAGCTGCTTAGGGGTTTCAAGATGCCTACCATGAACTGCAACATCCTTGGTTCAAGTCCGGCCGTGGACCTTTGTAAGATCTCTTGTCATGTCATTTCTCTGTCTGTAATAAATACATACAAATTTTCCCCCTAAATAAAGTCTTTTCACTTGACTCCTTACTTGTTGGCATTATCTTGCAGGGAGGCATGAAGTTCTTTAAGGCGGGTGCTAGCCATGTGGCTGAGCAGCTGAGTGAACTTGGTTTGCCACTCACTGCAGAGCTGCGCCAAGGAGGACTTGAGTGGTGAACAGTCCAGCATGACAAACCGGATGTTAAATACTGTCTCTTCCTGTTGAACACTGGAGGCCTTTTCTGTGTACCTGTGGTTCAACAATGGACAGGACACAGAAATGCAGAAGAGGGAGATTAATGCGTCTACACACTTCTTTATGGTAAACAACAACTTTTAAAGAATGTCTTACCACAAAATGAAATAAAAGTTTACTTGGGGAATGGAAACAAATAAAAAACAGACACAATTAGAATGTAGGTCTGTAGAATGTGTATTTTAAGGAACTACAATTTGTTTGCAAGGTGATTGTTAAAAGTTGGTAGTTTCCCCTTTTATAGCGTACATTGGCTGTAGTCTGCTTTAATGCATGCCACTTATAATGTACTCCAATGCTTTTACAGAAAAAATAAATGCTTCATAGAAAGTTCCTAAACAGGTTAATTGAATGATGTTTAGAAATTAGTTTTTATTGCACCGTGCCTGTGTATGTCTGCATCAAAAGTAGTGACTGGTGGGTTTAGTCTCCGGTAACGTTGTATAAAGGAGTCCTGGTTGTTCTCCCAGATATCCCTGTATTTGTCCCAGGTCTTCAGATAGGCCTGCAGGTGGCTTTCATTGGCTGTCATCCCTGTAGAAATTGCAGCCTGAATCTTCCTTATCTCCTCGTCTTGCTCTGAAATAACAAAGAAGACAAGGGTGAAAACACGAACAAGAAAGACATGGTCGCATATACATATACAACAGTTTAGTAATCCCTGTCCGAAATTCTGTAATTTCCATACACATCAGGTCTACATTTGCTCATCACCCAGTAAAGACAAACTGCATGTGCACATTGGTACTCTTTCTTGGGAAATGTAGATTCTTAAAATGAAAGATGATGTTTAAAAAAACAGATCTAACCTATGTTGATGTATATGGGGTTACCCTGTGACCGTTTGCAGGAGAGAACTTCAGGCAGTCGTTTAAATTCTGAAATGGTTTTGATGAGCTGGGGCATAATGTTCACAATCTGAGCAAGCTTTCCAAGCGTCGGTGAGAACTCGAGCTGTCAAAACAAACAAACACAACAGACAGACACACACACACACACACACACACACACACACACACACACACACACACACACAGAGAGAACATATCCATACATCATCAAATACAACAAAAGCACACTATAACATAAGTACGTACACACACACACACACACACACACACACACACACACACACACACACACACACACACACACACACACACACACACACACACACACACACACTTTTCAGGCCAATTTAAATACTGCACGTGTTTGTAAGTGTGATAAACTATATGGGCACCAAAACACAAGTCATACCATAAACACACAGCAGAGGCTTACACTACTGTAAGTGCACAGTGAAGACCATGCTTTAGAGTGTGGCATGTGTACCTGTGTGTGTTTGAGTTTATTATCACAGTCACAGGTTGTAATTTGTCCTAATGCTTGATTGCAGCATGTGATATGCTGTTTGATCAGGAGAGGACAGCTACTGTATTCTTCCAGTATGGGTGTTGTCCTGTCTGCATGGGAATCTCAGTTTGACCCACATGCAGTAGCAGTACGTTTCCACAGGCAGTGTTTTTCAACTGTAACTCAAGATTTCAAGCGTGAGAAGAGTTGTGTCACCACAACATGATGCCGATGGTTAGTGTACATGTTTTGCAGACAATGAGTTGTTGGTGTTGAAATGCGTTTTCTATCATTTTATATCTGGCCTAAAACAACAGTTTGGTATGTTTTATACTCCAGTCACACACTTTGCTGCTTAAAAAGTTGTGTTTAGTTTAGTTCAAATAATGTTATATTATTAGCAACAAGCTAGTTGTCATTGCTACAATGCTAATGTTACTACAATGCTAGCTACTACTACTAAAACAAATACACTCAAACCCACCAAGAGTACCAACTGCCTGGACAACGTTTTGCCAAGCTAGCTGTTAACATCTCTGTAGTCATACAGAGATGTATCATAAAGTAGGCTATAGGAAAAATCACAATCTTTTGCAACTCAGTCTCAACTTTGGGAGAGCGGTGAACATCTGGGAACTTCTCCCAATCAAACTGCCAACTAGGCAGCGTTGATCATATATACGAATCACGATTCACCTCAAATGTTTTCAGAAACACTCCGCGGCTATGACTGATTGTTTTCTTTATGTCAATAGAAGCACTAGGAGAAGGCAGAAGAACTGTCCCATGTAGTAATGTCAGGATAGTGTGACAGTTTCAGCAAATATGACAAAACATTTTTTTATAAAATTTACCAACTGAACATTTAAACTAGCAGCACAATGATACTTGTTGTATGTCAGCATATGGAGACATATTCTAACATATATGACCATACTTTATACTTAGTATCACATGACCCAACTGGATTAAGAGGGGTTGATTGTACCTTTGGTGTGGTTTGGGGAGTTGTCTGTCGCAGTGCTACCAGGACTTTGAACAACGGATTGGGCGATGTCTTGCTGTCTCCATTGATGGCCCTGGATAGCTTCTTCATGGAGCGCTTGATGTTGTTTCTTAGAGCTTCCTCTACCATGTGGTCCACTTTCTCTGTGTAGGTCACCCAGTGCTCCTGGACCTTAAATACCATGGTAAAAATGTACACACATTACATGTAGGCTGCATCTGTTATCAAATAACTACTACTAGTTGAATAATATATGTGGGGTCGTTACTATTTTATCCAGCATTTTTGTACTGCTTTAAACTTCATCTCTAGAAAAAAAGGTGAACTACTGGCCATTTAACAGTTGCAAGAGAAACACCTGTCTAAATCAACCTCTACCAATACTGAATAAGAAACAAAGCACAGACCTCAGCTCCATCATTAGAGAAGGTGTTATGGATACGGGTCATAATATCAGCAATTCTCTGGTGTGCTGAGTGCAGTATTTGGAGCTGGCTCTGCTGGTGACTCTTCTGGTTATCCTCAAACTCCAGGTTCCTAAGAATTACAACAGGAGAAACACCCATGATGCAACCAACAAAGGAAACAAATATGCATTACTTGGAACAAAGATATATTTAAGAAGCAACCCATGTGCATCGCATTAGACAATGTCAAGAAGTGGAGATGCTGGTTTTCTAGACAATATCCTCTACATCTGAACTGAGGGAATAGAGATTTCAAAGAACAAAAGCATAGACGAAATGTGAACATGTCTCCACTGAGTACAAGATTAAATGAATAAGAAGAATACAGTGATATGATGGTGTTATGTTTAAATCTATTGAAAAACAAATTTACCCACTGTTTATAAATATGCATTTTAAATACATATACTTAATTTTAAATGTATGAACCATGTCATAAGAAATGACGTAAAACATGAAACAAAATATCTGCACACTTAATATTCTTTATTTTGTGTATTTACTGCATAAGGCAACGCATGCAATGAGGAAGTAATCACATATGTGTTGTTACCTGTACACAGTCTTCCCATCCAGTCTAACCAGCAATGTTTCACTGATTTGGCGACAGAGGTTGGAAATGTTTAGATTAGATACTTTGTATCCATCAACTATCAACTGGACCTGGAGTGTAATGAGAGAAGAGGAGAGCACTCAATGACTGTAGTCCAATGTGGTTTGCCTACTGAACCAAGAATAAGTTACAGATCTGTTGAGGACGCTTTTAGTTACTTTTGTCCTGTTCTGGAACATACTGCCTGATGATCTAAGAAAACTGTCTCCATGTTCAAAAACTAAACTGAAAACAACTTTTCATTCAGGGGATTAAATCCATACTTTAATCCAAACTCTACATTCACCCACTTTTCTGCCAACAGTCTGAATCTCAAAAGACATTGAGGAAAATAAAAGTTAATACCGTTAACAAAAACAAATGTACACCTGCCCATATCAGTAAGGGATGAACTTTGTGTCACAACCTTGTCAACATGCAGGAGACATTCACGGATGAAGACGTTAGAAGCTCCTTTAGAAAACCACAGGAGCTTGGTCAGCCCCGGCTGAATCTTCTTATCCATGAAACGAATTCGCTCCCGAAACAGATCAAACTCGTCAGGAGACAGCATTCCAATGATCCTTGTACACACACATACATTTACACACAAACACAAATACAAACACACACACACACACACACACACACACACACACACACACACACACACACACACACACACACACACACACACACACACACACACACACACACACACACACACACACACACGTTGGAAGGGCATTAAGTAACTATTAGTGAATTTGGTTTAGCGGATGAGTACTACTGGAACTGGCAAATTATCTACAATGACAGCTAGAACACTGTGTGAGTTTGTCAATGTGTGTGTTCATGTGTGTTTTCGTTTCAAATACCCTGTGAAGTCCTATATTACAACCTAAGAAACAAAACTTCTAAAAGTTTTACAGACTTGGCTTCATGATAAAACACACATCAGTATTTATGGTAAGCAAAGTATCTTCCAAAAAATGAATTCTGATGATATATGATATTATGAAATTGCTGTTTATTGTTGTATGCAGGTTCATTTTCCTCATCTGTGCGTGCATGCATGTGTCAGACCTGTTGTAGTCCCTGATCAGCAGTAGTGCTCTCTCCCTCAGGCCTCTGAGGTCCTCCCTGTCCTGGTAAATGTCAGACACACACGAGGGGATCTCAAACTTTAGTCGATCCCAGTAGTGGATCTCAGAGAACAGGTTCAACAGGTTGCTGGACAAGAAAAAACATAAAAACACAACATAAATAATGAGCACATGTATGTGTACACATGAATTTGTGTCTTTGTTGTTTCTACTAGTATATTCATTCCTCCTCTGTGAGCATGGATGCAAAGTTAACTTACTGTATTGGTATAGGTTTGTGTCAAGTACACAGAAAACAGTATGTAAGACACTGTTTGAATGTATAAATGTACAATTTAATGTGAATGCCTGAATGCCTTCTGTATTCTGTTTGTGTCACCCACTTGTCAAAGTTGATGTCAAGCTTGGCGGTCTTGTCCTTGCAGCGCAACATGAGTGGCTGCTCCAGTTTTTTAAGGTACTGTCCGTCCAGGTTCTGGATCCACTCATTGAAGTTCTTCCTCACCATCTCATCCAAAACCTGAATCATCTGGCCAAAGGTAATAACTACCTGCTTGCGGCTGTATGACTCCGGCATGAAGTGGGCCTTCTGAAGCACCTGGTGCGGAAGGAAAAGGGAGAAAAAAGGAGCTCTTAAAGGAGGGTTCAGTAAGACCATCTGTTTACCACATACGGTTAAAATCCAACCAAAGCAGAACCAGAGTTCTTACTACACATCTTACTATACGTACTTACATACTACTTTGCACACTGCTTATAAATGGCGTTAAGTAACTGGTGTGTACCAGGACAAAAAGGAATAGATTACCATGTAATCTAATGGACTTACCTCCGTGGGACTCTCTAAGCGATGTTTGATGGCTCTCACCCAGTGTGCCTGGCCTGCTATCCGGGGCATATGGTCAGGAGAAGACCAGGTCTTCTGGTTCAGCTCCTTGTTAGCCATTTTGAGCTCCTTGTTCAATATGTTGTACACTTCCTCCATCTTCTCTTCTATGGTGCGCTTAAAGGCCTGGGATGGATATTGGATGGAAGTGAATGAGTAGATGAATTGTATGGGAGTAGAAGAAGAAAACAAGACAGGTGCATGAAAGTGATACAAAAGCCAGTTCTCTATAACCTTAGCAGAAGAAACTTTACTTTGGTGTGGGTTAGTCATAGCAAAACGCAGAGACCACAGGTATCCAACAATTAACCTATATAGCTATATGAACTGCAAAAGTTTAATATGGGCGAGAGAATGTGTTTAATTCAGTAATGTATGTTTAATAAGTGGTGTAAAAGCAACTTGAGGACTTGAATGTATGTATGTGGGTTTGTGTGCGTTTGTAGGAGAGACACCTCTCGAGTAGACATAGGCCTAAAAATGTCCAGAAGACGAACTCCTTCCTCCACAGTGTTCACAGTCTTGAACACTGAATTGATCAGGTTCTGCATCTTCATTTGCAGTTCCTTTATCAATGTACGAAACCTGTGAGTACACACATACACACAAACAGAGAACATATCCACACACATGATGATCAGCAAATAAATACAACAAAAGCACACTATAACAGAAGCGCAACCGCGCGCGCACGCACACACGCACACTCACACACAGTTCAACAGTAAAATCATTCTCAGGATGAGTCCTGGGCTCCATCATATCTCTCAATTCCTTCTGATCAGAACCAACATCAGCCTCTCTCCCTATGTTTCACCTCAGCTCATGTGAGTGGTCATTAAGGAAGCTCTGCCCGACTCCACCTGCTGATTCTGTATTCTGCCTCCGAATAATTAATATATTCAGCATCTCTTACCCCTTGCACCCTTTTTCGCCTGGCTGCACCTGATTTGCGCCAACGCCTTTGGTTGCAAAAAATGTGCCAATCATGCCCACTTATGTTTGCGTCCAGAAGTTTTTCTTGCATTTGCGACATGTACTTTCATACTTTCAGTTTGAATGTGTTAAAGAGCAATATACCTACTTGTTGAATTCATTGCACCATGTAGTGCTTTCAACATCAAGAATGCCCTTGTCAAGAGAGTGCAGGTTTTGAAGGCCACGGTGGAATTTGCCCTCTATCTCCAGGAGGAGGCGGGTGAATTCTGGTCCCTGACAACCGCTGAAGCATGGCAGAGCCCTCTGCTGGCCATCCTCCCAACGGGCAAACTGATACTGGCAGTCACATACCTGACAGAAAGCAAGAGAAAATATGCAATGCATGCATTGCAATGCAACTTCACTCCAATCCTTGATATTATATACCTAATTCCATCCCAGCATTTGTCGTGACGCAACACTTGTGAAATTTTTTTTGTAATGGAGATAAAGAAACAATGACTAACTGCATTGTTGTTTAACTGTTAAGGCAGTGAAAGCAAAGTGACACAACCTTGAAACCCACAAAGTAAGTAGCCTTAATACCTTTAAAGAAGCTAAAGATTCTGATAAAGGAAGCAACTGTGACTGAATAAGATCCATTTTAGAAACAACTATAACGACAGGATAGCACCATGTTGCATCAATTCCATTTTCTAAACACTGCCTGATAATCATGTACGTAATCTATTTAGCATTATTTCTTTCAACAGCATGAATTTACAGAGTTGTAATGTGCAAAAGTGTTTCTGTACATGCGTTAATGTCTCTGCATGTGTGAGTGAGGGAAAATTCACCTCAAGCAGCTCTCTGAACCTTTGAATGAAAACATCAACCAATACAAATATGCTGGTTTGGTCCAGGACCCAGCCCGTTTGAGAATACCTGATGTAAAAACAGAGGGGGGATAAGAGACAGACAAAGAAGAGGACAGAGAAAGGAGGAAGGGGTAGAGAGTCAGAAATAAAGAGTCAGATAAGGACCTCAGTATTTTGTAACTAGGTCTACAGCAGTCAGTAATAGTAAAGTGTTCAAAAACAAAAATCAGGTTGTAACAGTAGCAAACAGCCATCCATTCAGGCTGAGCTCTAATGACACAGGACATCTATAATCTTCTTACGAGAAACCCCCTAAATCTATCCGGTTGTCTGGGATTGGTTTGCTTACCGTTCCAAGTTGAAGCATGGTGAAACTGCCTTTATGTATATGCACCACATATCTGGAACAAACTTCCAAAAAAAGTCTTGTCTTCTTTGTTTTTTGACAATGCTCTTAAAGGGTGTATTTATTTCTGCATCAAAACCACAAGATATATTGCCCAACTTTACAACTTTGCCTTAACTCAGTATCAATTCAATTTTACACTAAACCCATATATTCAATACCCAATACATTCACTTTTGATAATTTAAGACTGAAGACTTTTAAAATCCCCATGGGTACCCAGTACCCAGTGTGTTGAGTCCCTACACAGGTGAGATTTTGCCTACTTGTGGTGAATCTGTGAGGCCTGCAGGTAAATTTCCTTCCAGGCCAGGCAGCACTGGATACAATCACTGAGGTCTTGCTTGCTGGATAACACATAGCCCTTAAAGATCCTGTCCAGAGAGATGCTTTGGAAGCACAGGTTGATGATCTCATTACTCATCTGCAAAACAACAGAAAACAAACACTTGTATGTAGTATTTGGGAGACCAAGTTGCAGACACTCATATTCACATTTACTATTAAGTGACCTAAGTAAACAACCGTAATGAAAGTAACAGGGAGACAGAGCAAGGATAGCCTGGATGCCAGCCAAACTTAGCCCCGCCCACAACATTTGAGGTTGGGAAGTTTGGTCTGGACTTGATCCGTCGTGGAGCAACTATGCTCAAACCAGAGCTGTTCGGACCAATCAAATTGTCAGGGCGGGCTTTATATAATGATGGACAGATGATCAACAGTAATGTAATCAACCACGTCACCAAAGAGTGCTTGGGTTGAATTTGTTTACAACAAAGATGGCTGCCATCGCATTCATTTTAAAAGAGGAACAGAGAACCGCGATCACGTATGTATACACATTGCCACATTGAAATGACAAAAAATGCCCATCCCTAGTAGCTGTGATAAATTAACCTGAAGCTAATGCTTACACGTTCAGGAGAAAATAAGCCAACTCTGCGTCCTTTTGGGATCTAAGCTGTCTCCATCTTTCAAATACATCACCAATATTTACCAGGGGGTTGTTACATCTCTGGTCACGCAACTGTTAGAAACATGCTGTTTTCTTTTTTTTATGTCATGTAGAATCTATCTCCGTTGATCCTGTTCGTTTGTTTGCTGCTTTCATGGCTGTACTACCGTTACAGCTGTAGCGCGCTGGGTTTAGGTTTTTACAGGTATATCTGGCAACCCGGCCTGGCTGTCAAACTGGGCCGTTGATAACAACACACAGATCAAAACATAAACATAAATTCCGTCACGGAATGTAAATTTCAAAAAGAAAAAATACTGACATTAGCATTGTTGTCAGAAAAGATGGTATTTCAGTTTAACATGTTTCCTTAATATCTGATGAGGCATTGGTGTCATTTTTGGATTTATTACAGTACAAATATTACATATTGGACCTTTAAAGGTGCTCTAAGTGATGTGACGTGTTTTTTAGGCTACAACATTTTTCGTCACATACAGCAAAGATCTCCTCACTATCCGGTAACTGCCTGTCCCCTGAACACACTGTAAAAAAACGCGGTCTCTGTAGACAGCCCAGACTCCACAAACGGCAACAAAAACAAACTGCGCCATCCTGCCCCATGAACCATAACAAACTTCCATAACAAACTTCCAGCCATAACCGACAAGAAGGAGCTGGTTGAGTCATCACTGCAGTAGCGTTAGCACGTAGGCTACTTCCACAATGTGTATTCATGACTCAACCAACTCCTTTTTTTATAGTGCGTTCAGGGGAAAGGCAGCTAGCGGATAAAAAATGTTGTAACTTAAAAAACACGTCACATCACTTAGAGCACCTTTAAGATATTTATGTCCGAGCCCGACGTGAGCCCGACACAGTTAAAATCTTTTCCTCATACTAATGACACATGTACGTTTGTTTGTTTGGAAAGCCCACTTTTATTAAGCAACTGTAGGAAGGTATTCGGAAATGTCAACATATGAGCACATTAGCGCACACGGGGCAACAAGCTCACGTTAACACAGGCGCGCACCTACATAATACGCTTTTTTAAATTTAAAACGTTCAATGCCTTATCGTGCTGATGTGACCGAGCCCGACCCGAACCCGAACATCATTTCTAAATATCTGTCTGAACCCGGCCCGGCCCGTCGGGTGCCGTCGGGGCCCGACGGGCACGGTTCGGGTATCCATCCTCTAGACACATCCCAATTACTCTGATGACGTAAAAAGCAGGTACCTTGCGAAAGAGACCAGTGATCCTCTCACTGGTGTTGTAGTGGGATGAGTTGACCCAGATGATGCGAATGAGACTGACAATGTGTCGCAGCTTAGGAGCTACTTGGCTAGGCTTGAGCTGGGCAAGCTCTTCACACGGCTCCTTCAGTATGGACAGGTAGGACAAGTTTGATTGGGCCTGCAGAAGGCAATCCTGGGCAGCACACACACACACACACACACACACACAAAGGAAAGATGATATTATGAATTATTATTATTTACCTTTTTTATAATGTTTTAGTCATAGTAACAACATTTTTAATGTCAACATTTTCTAACTTTCTAGCTCGGAAACTAGTATTGTTACTGCAGTAATGTTGCAATAATGAGCAGCACCAGTGAGTAGCACTCCAGTCTGTGAGTAAGTAAGAATTGATCAAGAGGGGATTCTTGATTTCAGACTTTTAGTACCTGTATTCCCTTGGTCAGTTTGCTGAAGCGCTGTACATAGAGAGACTTGGAGAGCTGAAGGATGTTCTGGATGTGCCTGACCCCTGGCTTTTGCAGCTGCTGGCTGATGTTCAACAGCTTGGCAGAGTGACTCTGCCTGAAGGCTATCTCCTGCAGTGGGCCACAGTTGTCCCTCATCTTCATTATTTCTTTAGCATTCAGTAGCTCCTTGATCTGATCTGTCCAGTGGATCATAACAGCTAAAAAAACAGAAAGTACAAGTGAGCGGAAGAAAAGGGAAATAGAGGTAAGGAAAAATAAAGATCAGGGGTCTCATTTATAAAACTCTGCGTAGGATCCTTACTATAAGTGTAAGTGCGCCCAAAAGCCCAAATTGGCGTACGCCGAAAAAAAGTCAGATTTATAAAACCGTGTGTACGTACACCTGTAAGCAATGTTCTCTTTATAAATCACAGATTGACTACGAGTGTGCGTACGTGGATCAGCCTCTTATCCCGCCCTGTACACACCCATTTTTAACCATAAATAGTCAATGTAAAGCACCTTGTGAATGCTGATAAGTATGTTAATGACCCTTGCAGTTGTTCTTTCGTTACACCGACTCATGCCGAATCATGACGACTGGCAGAGAAAAAAACGAAACAAAAAAAAACCTCTCAGACGCTCGGGAATTGCTGCCAATTGAATTATAATTTTGGCCTGTTGTCGCACAGTGTAGGGAAACCGGATCTATAGACTACCTTTATTAATAAAATCTTCCAAAACAGCAGGCATTAAGGCACTCTGGGACAGCTTCAATATACCAGACGTATATAATAAGATTTAACAGAACTATATATTATATCCAAACAAGCCTTAGTGATGAAGTTGAAGATTATATATAATATTTATTTAAAAAAAACACTTAGCTGTCTGACATTTCCCTCTGGAAACAGCCGGTTTCCCCCAGAGTGGCGAGGACCTGTATTTGGACCGGGATATGGCACGGTTCCGGCGCGTTGCCCTCTGTACTGGACCCAGTTCAGTACATAGATTCAAGAGCGCAGCTTTAGGGAATATAAATCGGCAAATTAGCCAGTGATCGTCACGGTCCCTGAAGTCTCTTTCTCTCCCGTTTCTTCCATTGGGGTTAGTCCTCCTGCAGGGCCAGCAGTGCCATCATGCAGCATTACGCACGGGTTCACCGCAGTATTTATATGTTTACAGCAATTTGTGATTGTTAACACCTTGCCAACACAGCAATACAATCTGAAGATTTGATGATATATGCATAGTTTAAAGATATATATTTAGTTATTTACACTGTGTTCTGCAGTTATCTAATGCTAGGGTATTTGATGATATCCTGTATTCCATGTAGTCAGGCCATCTCCTCCTCCTGCGCTCCATAGTGGACAGTGTGACGGCGAGACAGTGCCGATTAAATATTAAGAAAAAAATTTTATTTAAGATTTCAGTTTATGGAACAGTTATCACTGAGTACAAGCACAAATAACACTTAATTGATTTAATGTTCATGGTAACGTGGATAATATGGAGTGAAAAAATGTGCGAGGCATCAATATTTTTATTTTTTCTACTCTTATAGTTATTCCCATTTACTTTTTGCAGTCTGACTTCACTTCACCACCTCACCATCTGCGTCGCCAATTCCTATTTTGTCTCCGTAATGTGTGTACCCACGGTTCAGAGTTTGCGTGGAGGACCGCACATTCTCCCGTCAAGTTTGTATTTTATAAATCACAACCTTTGCGTGGGAAATGGCGTACGCACGTTTTCAGCCCTGTTTTGTGCGTACGCCACGTTTATAAATGAGACCCCAGAAGAGTTCGAACAGGAAAAAAACACAAGGATGTAGGGAGAAAAGAAGAGCAAGGGTTGGAATAATATGAAAACCACTAAGTATGGGGGCAACCTGCTAGTTCACCTGGTTGAGTGTGTGCTAGGGGTGCACGATATTGAAAAAAATTTGATATTGCGATATCAATAATTAATATTTCGATATCGATATTTATTTCGATATTTTTAAACATATGTAAAATTACCAAAGTTATGGGAAAATGTTGCCTGAATTGAAAGAATGATATATATATTCAAAATGTAATGCTTTATTAAAAATGTAATAACAATAACTTATAACAATATCTTATTTCACCAGTAAATTCCTGTTAACAACAAAAAAAAAATACACTGGCTGGGAAAAGGGTATTTTACAATTACTTTGAATGCAGCACGAGGCTGGCGAGGCCAAACCCGGGCCAAACCTTCTATGTCAATGGGCCAAACACTGTATGGGAAAGCGTATTTTACAATTTCTTTGAATGCAGCACGAGGCTGGCGAGGCTCAGTCTGTGCTGTTTTTCAGACAACGACAGCTACAGTCTGGTGTTACAGTTATCTCAAGTGAAATACAGACACACTCTTCACCGTTTAGCTGTCAGCATTTTAACCTAATTTTTTACTCTGTTAAAATGCTCGGTTAACTGCTAGCTAATGGTAGGCTATCGTTACCTGCTGCCAGGTGTAGCGCTAGCTAACTAGCTAGCTAACGCTAATGCCAAGTGTTTGTTAACTAGCCTCCCGTGCGGCGATGTTTCAGTTGAGTTCCCTCTAACGTCCGTTTTCGGATCATCAGAGAGAAGCGCAGGCATTTAAATGGCACTTAAATAAGGCGCTCCACGCAGCTGATGTTTGTTTATACTTCGGGATGCCACGTAAACAAAATATCACGTAATTATCGCGAGACTTCCGGTATAATATCGCGCAACGTGATATCGCGATAACGATATTGAGTCGATATATTGTGCACCCCTAGTGTGCGCCCCATATACCAAGGCTCAGAATCGCAAAAGAGTCTGAGACAGAAAGCCGATGCTGCAGTTTGGAGTTTTAAACAGAAACTTACCACACTCACCCACCCAACATACACATATAGAGAGCTCCCCAGACTTACTCTCCATTCTTTGTACCAGCTTCTTGTCCTTGCTGGCCTCCTCAGGGCAGCGCTGTAGGCCTTCCATTGGGATGTAGAGAACGGTGTTGCCCACCTTCTTATACACATCATCTGTTGAAAAATAAAATATTACATTAAAGAATTCAGCAAGTGATGTTGGCCATCCTGTGAACACTGCCCCAGTTGACTTCAAATGTGTCTTGTACTTTTCATGATTCCTACTGCATAGTGCAACCTGTATACTGAGGCTTATAAAAATACCTTTGTCCTCCATATACATACATATGCTGTAAACCCACCATTTGCAGTCACAGAGGAGCTTTACTGTTACTAATCTCACATAGCCAGACCTATCTCCACAGCGCAGCGTCAATGCTAGATTATGGTCTAGCTGCACCCATTAACATTCTCTTATAGTGGAAAAACACTCCGGCTTGTTTGTATTTCTTTAAAACAATCACGTTTGTCTTGGGCGGCGCTAATATGCAGCGACAGTACCCTTGACAAAATAGTGTCGGGAGGGAACTTGTTTTTGGGGAACATTTGCATGTGGGGAGGTGAGCCCTGGCGTTAAAATTGGCAAATCCCTACAAAAGAGATATTACATTTTTACAACCATTTACCGAAAGAATCAAGCAGGCCTGCCTTATTGCACAATCCAAATCTCCGTCAACATTTGGTATTTTTAGCGTCTAGGTTGCTAGCTCGGAAGTTGTTGTTTTTGTTTCCCATAGCAAAGTGGATTTTTAAGAAATGGTAACACGCAGATAGCAGAAGAGGAGGAGAATGCCAATGGAGGCTTATACCCACATTCTACATCCATGAAATTTCCCTTTTGTAGGGGTACAGTTTTTGTTAACCATCTGTAAACAGAAACCAGGGTAAATACTTCCATACCACACCAAGTGTAAACAACCTACATATTTAAAGTAATTTTTCTCAAAACCATCTGTCCGTTTAGCAGCACAGACGGTGAAAAACCGCACTTTAGGCTCCAGGCTGAAGTAGTCTAGTTTTAAATAGTCTACATGAGAAGTTGTTTTTATTTATTTATTAATTCATTAATTTGGGGCAGCAGCAGCTCAGTCCGTGGGGACATGGCTTGGGAACCGGAGGGTCGCAAGTTCAAGTATGAAGTGTGGACTGGTAGCTAGGGAGTTGCAAGTTTGCCTCCTGGGCACTGCTGAGGAGCCCTTGATCAAGGTTCAGAACCAAACGGAAGCCCCCTCACCCTGACATCTCTCCATTGTGCATGTAGTATGTATTCGGCCATGTTTTAAAAAAAGATTTTTTGGGCTTTTATTGCCTTTACAGATTAAAACGGGGAGAGAGAGGGGGAATGACATGCAGCAAAGGGCCGCAGGTCTGGACTGAACCCGCAGCCGCTGCAACAAGGACTGAGCCTCTGTACATGGGGCGCATGCTTAACCGGGTGAGCTAACCAGGCACCCCTGTATTCAGCCATGTTTGTGTATAATGTGTAAAATAACAGAGTGAAAAAATTGGAAAAAATAAAGTATGTCTTCTTCTTCTAATGGAAGCTATACTGTACAGGTTGATATGAGTTTAACAGAGTGAAATATCTGGGCCTTTACTGATGGAGTGGAGTCAAGACTTATTCTAGAACTACTACCTTGTGTGATCTTGTTTAACAGTTAACAGTCTCTCTCTTTCCCTCTGAGGTACCCACCTGTGAGGTTTGCAAGAAAGCAGTGCATGTTGTTGACATAGTTGTCCTTGATGCTCTTCTCCCTCCAGGCGCTGAGGGCAACTGGGGGGGCATGCAAACAGGTCATGTCATGAAGCAGCCTTTGGGTGGGGTCGCCCCGCACTGTGCCAAACTGTACGGCCACCTCAAACGTCTCTGCTGTGATTATGGCTCCTGGCATGCGGCTAAAATAGGACAGCTGCTCTACCACCTGTCCCCATAAAATATTTTAGTTAGGTGTGGTGGTAAAGAGGATAGATGAAAATTACAGGGAAAGAGCTGGATTTAAAAATTAAACATGCTGTAAATGAGGAGACAAAAGCACTCTAGCTTTTCAAAAAAAAGTGGACAATGATGCTTTTTAGGAATGTGAAAAAGGCATTCAAACTGATTCAACCCATGGATGTATATTCAAACAGTGATGCTTTTTAGTAATGTAGCTAAATAAAGGCATTCAACCCATGGATGTATAAGCATTTCAAACACCTCTCTCTGACAGCATAGTGTATATTAAACTATCTAAAACTGGTAAAAGATGAAAGTGGGGAGCAAAGTGTGCTTTACCGGTAAGGGCATTGAGTACTCCACCCGCAGCCTGGCGTAGGTGTCCATATAGACCACCACGGCTGAGATAGCTGTGTCCACAATAAATTGATCCAAAGCCTTCTCATTCTCCTCTGTCCACATTTCTCTGGTTACACCAGATAGAGCCACACAACGGATAAACAACTTCCATGGAGAGAGATGAAAGGAGGGGTCCAAGGAGAAGAGAGGGTAGAGTGAGGTACCGTTAGTTATTTAGCAGGTAAATATCTTTGCACACCCCAGAGACCGAAGTAAAATTAAAATGAGATATTACAATCAATGACCCAGCTTTACCAGACGAATGGTCTTATAGTATTCCTCGTCCATCGCTGCCAAAGCTTGCATCTCAAAGCTTTCTTCTTTATGTCGTTGCCGAAGCATGTAACGTTAACTTTAGGCACAGAGAAAACACACAAGACATAGCTAACAAGTTAACGTTACGAAAATGCAGTGACACTCAGACACCAACTCATGATTTTAAACTTTAACATTTAACTGTCATTACTTATAAACTAACTTTATCTAAATTAGTATAACAACCATTGTATACAGCTTGGGATATAGATTAATGGAATAACGTTACAACGTTGGAGGAAACGTTAATTTCCTCTTGGGTAACGTTATAGACTAGCTAGCTTAAAACAATGTAGCCAGCTAGCTAACATTTAGCAACTAGCTAGCTAGCTAACGACAGGTTAATTCAACTGTCAACGTTACTGACCACCCCGAAGCCGTTACGTTCTTACGAGCTAAAACTGCCAAAGTATTCAATATTTGCTCTATTTACTTGTAAAAAAATTGTTTAAAATGTAATTTTTTACGATATCTAGCTACGTTACTTTACTTTTCTGGTACGTGTCCTTTACCATCCCTTCAGTCAAACCTGTGGTTTAGTGTGTATGTCTCCATAGAAACATTTGGTTGCCTAGGTAACTGCGGAGTGGGGTTGGGCCAGAGCCGTTGGGCTATTGCTCTTTAGGGCCATAGACTGTATATTATTAACAGTCTATGTTTAGGGCTCTAGGTTGGGCTAGTTTTTATGGAATGCCGTTTTATTCACAATTAAATAAATGAATAAATAAATAAATACATAAATACATAAATACATAAATAAATGAATAAATACATAAATAAATAAATACATCATGAAATAAATAAATGAGGCAATAAATACATAAATAATTAAATAAATGTAATTATTTCATGGTACTTTTATTTCATAAGTCCATATTTATTTATTTCAAGAGACTTTTATTTCATAAGTCCACATTTATTTATTTCAAGAGACTTTTATTTTCCTAATACTATATTTATTTATTTCAAGAGACTTTTATGTTCCTAATGCCACATTTATTTCCCTCTTTATTTATTTCCAGTTCTTATATGCAAATCAGGGGGCGTGGCTATCTTTCACATTCAGAACAGAGCCACGGGCAAAAAAAGGTACTCTTTACCCAGCGCACAGTTACCTATTCTAACCACCAACTAGCGCTGACCTGACGGAGCACCACGACCGGCAGTTTGCATTCTGGGGTAACTAGACGACCAACTAGCGTTGACCTGACAGAGCACCACAACAGTCAGCTCGTGGTACTCTGTCCACTGCGGGTTGACACGACAGCTGAGGCGTTGTTAAAGTGTAAATTGCAGGTCACATTTTTCATGAAGTTAATTAAGCAATGTGCTTATTAAACATAAAGATTAGCGCCGCCCACCATTGTTTTGTATGGCTTTTTATAACAAATTGCTGAATATAATATAATATGAAAGTTGGAACTTTTAATAGTGGTTTTAAGCACTCCCCCTCACTTCCACTAAGACTAGAGTTACCGTTAGTCTAACCACGGGTAGGCTAGCAGTTATACTGGAGACCTAGCAAAAATGGTGAACTATTGTGTTTGTGCGGGATGTACGATACATCAGAAACAGGGCAGAAGGTCCACTAGGAGAAACGGCTGATTCGTGCCTGGGTGAGGTTTGTGGCTGATTTTACTGCTGTGACCCACTCTCTCCTCTGCTGCTGCGCTGTGTGTGTGTGTGTGTGTGTGTGAAAGACGGCTGGCCAGCGAGGTTGTCAGGTGCTTGTTGAGTTTAACTCCGAAAAGACAGTTAACCCCAGGTTCCCACCGGTCTGAGACACCTCCGGTTTACAGCGGGGTGTCCGAGCGAGACTGTCCGAGCGACGAGCCAGCGGCCGGGGCAGGCGCTGCTGGTTGTCGCGTTACTTTATGGAGCTTCTCAACTCCGAAAACTTTGAAGCAAATTGTCAATTTAGCAACGATTTTCGCAAGACTGCCTATATTCGAAATCTAAACAGTTAATTTCTCGCCTAAAACGTTGTCAGAAGTGAATTTAGTGATGAATAAGACGGCGAAAATTGTTAAAATTGTCTTGTTGTTGGTCTGCCAAAGAAGTCCCATTCACCTTGTTCTGAATGTGAGAGATAGCCACGCCCCCTGATTTGCATATAAGAAATGGAAATAAATACAGAGTGAAATAAATAAATGTGGCTTTAGGAAAATAAAGTCTCTTGAAATAAATAAATAAATAAGGCATTAGGAAAATAAAAGTCTCTTGAAATAAATAAATATGGACTTATGAAATAAAAGTTCCATGAAATAATTACATTTATTTAATTATTTATGTATTTATTGCCTCATTTATTTATTTCATGATTTATTTATTCATTCATTTATATAATTGTGAATAAAACGGCATTCCATAAGTGTTGGGCTGTCCTTGTTCGCCATCCAGTGGCAGAATGATAAAATGCTGCAGGGACACAAGGGGAAAGACGTATTTTTTACCATTACTGTACATTTTAGAAAACAAATGCAACACTTCTCTCACACTACCAAACCGTTATTCAGACATATAGCTGCCTAAATTAAAGTTAATTTAATATTTAGCGGATGTATGGTAGTAGGCCTATGCTTTATAGCCTATTAAGAGATCTTAACTTCCATTTCCACTATGAGTTTATCTTACCTTTTATGAGCAATCCAAAATCTGCTGTGGAGGTATAGGCCTAACTCTCTGTTAAAACTGCTGAACTACTGAATTTACTAAACATATAGCTAGGCCTAATATCCTACTAAAGCTTAGGAAATGTTGATGTGTTCGCCCATGGGCAAGGCATGACAGATAGACTTATCACTGATCTGGCATCTCTGCAGAATCACATTGCCTTTCTAAATTATTTGATTGCACAGCTCTTTTACCTCCTCTTATGTACACATCTAATAAAAAGTAGCCCTTTGGCTTCCATAATAAAACAGTAGATCCAGTTGCTCTAATTTAGTGCTAATGTAGTGTAAGTAGCAAAAAAAAAAACAGTTCCAAGAGAGGAATGCTCCACGCGCACACACTTCTTATTCTGTTGCTTACTCAGATTTATTTTCGGACATTAACTGCCCCTCCTCCATCACTGCCACCACACTGTACAACTAGCCCAAATTCCATGAAGCAATTGGCTTATTCAATGGAGAATAAATGGACCCCAGGTTTTACCCATTATACAATAACGATAGTAGTAACTTAGAGCTAAAAGTCACTTAAAGAATCAAAAGTTGTTCTTTGAAAATGTATAGTCATATTCCCATGTCCCTGTCTTTCCCCTAAAAACCTGAAACTGGAGCATGAGCATGTTGGGTAAAATTGGGTCGGTTCACTTGGCTCTTCGAGGTGCCTGAGGCAGCCAGTAAACTGCAGATTGGTTTAACTTCCGTGATGAAGCATTCAGTTGGAGTCTCATAACTTTTTCAATCGGGCGATTTTCCACTGAAGCCACAAAAAACATTTGCAAACAGGGGTCTACAGATCTAGTTTTAAGAGGGCCGTTAAATGAAAAGGTTTGTAACTCACTGACTTTGACCGAATCACTGACAACTAAATATTTACATAATCTTTTAAAAAGTAGGAATTTTGAGATAAACCCATACAGATCTAAGTTGATAAGCAGACAGTAGGAGTTGACATCCAATGAGACACCCCTCTGGACACCCCTCTAACAAAATGTTAAAAAAAATTGCAGATTTGTATTACTCTGGCACTTTTCAAAAGCATATTAGCCACAAAACAAACAGTATTCTTGTACTGAGATATACAATTCTTATTCATGTATTAGACATGAAAGTGAATTATTACCCAATTATAAATAACATCTAAAAAACACATCGCATTCACAATCTAGTTAATTTCAGATGAATCTTTTATGCATAAAAAACACTTTCCAAGACTGATATTTTCGTTATAACCAGAATAACAACAACCAGCCTATTTGAATTCGAATTCAGCATTTTGCTACATGTCTCCCACCCAACCAGAGACCACCAGTAAGTGTACACAGACAGACAGACCATGCTAGCACGCACGCACGCACACACACACACACACACACACACACACACACACACCTAAGGATGGATGTAATTTTCAGGAAATTAAAATATTACTCTGTAATTATTTAAAATGACCAGTAACATAATTGGCTTGAAAGCGGAATAGAGGTGTGCAGGTGGGACAGAATAGGTGCACAGCCTGGACTAAGGTTCTGAAGATGCACAAAAATATTAGATGCAAATACATGCATACATGTATCGACAAGAAGAATAAAAAAGCACGTGACACAGCCATAATCTCTAGTGGTTATGCCATATAACCACTGACCATACAGCAGAGCCTTGTGAAGAAACCAGATAGAAAATGGTGGGAGACAGAGAGGCAGGCAGGCCAAAATTAAAACCATTAGTCTGTGAGCTCAGAACTAATGACAGGCTGCCATGCCAAGGAGGGGCGGAGAAGAGAGGGATGAAGGGATGGAGGGATAAATAAGGACAGAAAGTCTATGAGGGGCTGTTGCTGCTTAGACCAGATGAATCCGAAGATATACAGCATCACTTAGTAAAATAAGAAAAGATGGGGGAGTTGATGAGAGCCACAAGTATTTGTAGAAAGACATTTTAAAAAGAGACAGAGGAACAGAGAGTTGTCTATTTTACAAGTGGTCAATAGAATAGAGAAGCTCAGTTGAAGGCAGCAGCACTAATAGCTGTCCAACATTGCTATAAAAGGAAATACACGCACACACACACACACACACACATACACACACACTACATCCAGCAGTAATAAGCCGCTGGCTAAAGCACAATGAGCTCAGGGTCTTTTTAGGAAAGTGGAGCAGGCCTTGGAAGGTTTACTTTGCTTATTACACTACAATAAGTCTATAGACGGTGGCTTTGTTCAGCCACAGAGGGCCAAGGTATGTTCCACCTGATGAACAGCTACTCATAAATACACAAACACACACACACACACACACACACACACACACACACACAGGCATACAATCATTCATGCACAGCCCATAACGAGGACAGACTCAGACATTTAAAAAAAACACAAACCGCCCTGCTCAATCGACACACACACACACACACACACACACACACATTCCACTGAGCCATACACTACACCCCCCACACACACAGAGTTACACACACTAACTCAAAAAAAAAAAAACACATTTGAAGCCAGAATCTTGTCTAGCCCCTTGACCCAGGCTGACAGCACCCTGTGTTCTCTCCCCACTGTAAAGAGAGGTCCAGTGATAATGAAGCCAGAATGTTCGGACAGAATTACAGCTGGAATGCTGCCAGAGTCACATCACTGTGTGTGTGTGTGTGTGTGTGTGTGTGTGTGTGTGTGTGTGTGTGTGTGTGTGTGTGTGTGTGTGTGTGTGTGTGTGTGTGTCTGTGTGTCTGGAGTTGAACAGAGAAGACCAATACGTGTGTGTCTGTGCAGCCAGGCAGAGTGATGGATAAATACACCTTTAATAACAGACCATTGAGTCAGTACAGAGACAGGCCTGCAGCTTTTTGGCTGGCTGAAGGGAGCAGAATAGATTAGTGTTGATCAGATCGCAATCACAAAGATCAGCCCTAAATATTTAAGAATAACAAACTGTGTAAGTGAATGCTAAATGGTGATATACCAGATAAAATGTTTGTGTAAAGTGTAAATGATCAGGTGTTGAAAAAATTAAAAATAAGAAAACAAACCCACACAAACAGAAAAGGGTGTAGCTGTAAATGAAGCTGTAACTCATGTTTTGCTACCACTTTAAAAGCATTGTTTCTTTATACTTTAGCTCTTGAATCAGCATTGGCTTTTTTGTCTTGTTTTATTCAAGAATACTCATTCTCCAAAGAGTATCTGTCTCAATATTATTGATCCGAGCACTTCTTCATTCCAGTCTGTGTCTACCCACTTCATGAAGTGAGAAAAAAGGAAGGCAGCAAGTAAAGGAGTAGTATCACTATGAGAAGTTGAGAATTACACGTTGTGATTTGAAAATTAATTAAAACACAAAAGCAGTAGAAACCTTGAATGAACTTGGTTTGGAAGGTGATGTTGTTAAAATGTGCCCATGCTTTGTGTGAGTGAATGTTTGTAATGAGGGTATGGCACCTTTGATCACCTTTCCAGCTCCATCAGGGATGAATTAAAACAAACACACACACACACACACACACACACACACACACACACACACACACACACACACACACACAGTCAGTTGCTAATCTGTCATCTTAACCCCTATTTATAGTGGCAATTTGGTTGCTACAATGTCTCACGCTGCCACTCTGGTAACAGTTCTGAGACACATTCACAACACTATTCCATATTTCCTGGATTATTAATGTTGTTTACTTGTGTTTATGTAAACAGACCTTGGCCATAAATCTTCACATTTCTTATCTTACTTGACAGCATGCACACACATAAAGACAACCTTCAAACATTCTGAACTTAACACTTACCTGAAAACACAAATATATGTTCGCAAAGTTCCAATTTGATATTGGCTTCAACAGCCTCTTCATTACCCATTCATAAAAAACAACAAAAGCTCAGGCATAGAGATAGTGATCCCCACCAGAACAAAGACACCCATCTACACTTTTATCTGTTTAAAAAAAGAGCAGGTAAAATTTAGAAAGTATCGACCTACCTACCTAAGCCTCTATAGCTGTCTTACACTCTTCACGTAAAGAACACACAGTTGTCTACATCCTTCTTGGCCAATACAGAAAGTTAGCAGCAAATACATCTGTGATACATGAAAAATTTGTGGATGACACCAATATATTTTTGGATCTAGATATCCTTTTACCTGCATCACATTTTGTCATTATTTATTTTGTTCTGGTAAAAATACATAATATAGTGGAATGAAAAATTGCCAGGGTTCCATCCAAATATTATGGTGTACATTACAAGGTGTTTTTAGTGTTTGGGAGCGGAGTTATTCATATGGTTTCACACCTTAATCATGTCGTGACAACATGAAGAAAAAAATCCTGAAGACCTCAATTCATCTGGCTTTTTGTAAATAAGAAGTAGCATTGTATCTACTTTACCACCAGAATGCCCCAGCCTTAAATGTTTTGATAGTGGTTGGTTACAAATAAAGGTGCCTGTGCGCATTCGTGTAAGTGATTAAATGAAAAAAAGCATAGACTTAGTGTTCCTGTCAGTGTTCATCAGGTTGCAACTGTGTCTATATTTACCAGGTTGTAATAATCAGAGAGTCCACTTGGTGGTGCTGGCACTCTGTGACCACGAGGAGCTTCAGCAGGGAGTTGAAGTGGAAGTGAAGCTGTTGTGCAGCCGCAGTGCACTTCCTCAGAATTTTTCTTTTTTTAAATCCGTGGACTGTGTGCATTTAGACATAAATACATACTTCCATTTATCTAAATTGAAGCAATGTACATTTTAAATATAGAATCTTTATACTGATAATTTATATTGTAGCATAGTTTAAGTTTTAAAGCCAGTTCATAATTTCCTCTGTATACATGGGGTGCCCATATTTTCTGACTTGAAGAGGGACTGGATGTAGTATCACATACATATACAAATGACATCATGCCCAAGTATGTGTGTGTGTCTTACCTGAAGAAGGGCTGGTTTACAGCAGCATCACAGAAGTAGTCATTGATGTATGTGGTTAGAAGACGTCTGTCCCAGTCATCTGTTACATGACCTCTATAGTTGACCCCAGCGATGAGGTACTTCAGTGCATCCCAGGGAATCTCCTCAATCTCCTCATCCAGGTACAGACTCAGCAGACTCTCACTCACCTAGGGGAGCATCACGGCAATGATATTAACAGACTGACTTTGAAATACAAGATACAGAGCAAGAGCAAATAAAAATATCTACTGCAGAAAAAGGACAGAAACAGTAATGATAGAATGAGATGAAGACATTTTAACAAAAGCCATGTGTAGGATTTAGTGTCATACATTTGAAGTAGATTGCCATTATCCATTAGCCTAACTGTCCCTCACTCTGCCAGGGTATAAAATGGCCTTTCTGCTTGAGTTAAGTCTATATTGTGTTTTAGAGCAGATTAATGACAAAGAAAGAATCAGCCACACATAAGTTCCAATCAATCAAGACCGGCAGAACCACATCACAGTCGGCACTCAATCATTGAGCAGTTCCACAAACATCTTCACTGCGCTGGATGGCATTTTATCCACTCTGTGATGGCACATATGCCAATATCTGTCACTGTTTAACCGTTTCCTTCAGTATCAGATGAGGTCTCAGACCTCAAAGTCAGAATCGTTGAAGCCATAGACAATGTTCCAGCCCAGCTGTAGAAATATAGTGTCTTCCTTTCCAGCATGTCAGTGGTCATGTTCATGCATGTTGGCTTTCACACCCTGACAGTGATGGGAGAAGTCTTAATACTATGGGAAAAGTTATGTTTGGGATTGCTTTTCTCTCTTTCCATAAATAAAAAATTTAGATTGTCACGTGTTCATATGGGTTTTTATGGGCCTCAAGACATAGAACCACATGTATAGGAGGAAGTAGTCCATTCTGATAGATATTTCCTACCTAACAGATTGAGCTACTCTACTTTTAACTACATTTCTAGGAGGCAGTAGACCATTCTAATAGATATTTCCTACCTGACAGAAGAGGAAGTAGTCCATTCTGATAGATATTTCCTACCTGACCGAATGAGCTACCCTACTTTTATCTACCTTTATAGAGGAAGAAGGCCATTCTGATAGATATTTCCTACCTGACAGAATGAGCTACAATACTCTTAACCCCATTTATAGAGGAAGTACTCTATTATCATAGATATTTCCTACCTGACAAAATAACCTACCCCACTTTTTTTTTTTTTTTTTTGAAAGATCTTTTTTATTTTTATTTTTTATTTTTAAACATTCAGAACAGACAAACACAATTGAACAAGAACAACAATCCTCTCCCACCCCCCCACGGCCTCGAGGAAAGAAAAACAAACAAACAAAACACAAAAACAGAAATCATACCTTGCCTAATCTTCTTGTGATGCTGTGGTCATTAGGACTGACACTTGTGCTGCTGTGTTTTTCCATAGGTCTATAGTTGAAGATTTGGCTTTGTTAATCCTTGCTGTAGAGAGCTCAAGCATAACTATGTCTAAAAAATACGCCAACCACTGTTTTATACAAAGTGAGGGGGGGAGCCAGTGCTGAGCTATAATTTTCTTGGTCGCGGTTGAACCAGCTAGCCAAATTTTCTTCTGTCTTCCAAGCAGGTGTAATTTAGAGTCATCATTAAGTAACAAAACAACCGGGTCAGTAGGAATTTGACATCCTATCACATCAGATATAATTGATATAAATAATAGTTGTTTTATTCCAAAACTCATGCACCTGTTCACACTCCCAGACCATGTGCAGGAAAGTTCCAGTTTGTTCAGGTTGACACAATGTGCAATAGGGAGTAGGAATGACTTTAGAGACGTATCTCTTCTGAGGAGTCCAATATGTCCTATGGCATATGTTGAAGTGGATCTGCTGGTGATTTGGGTTCTTGGAACAGTGGGAAATGTTGTCCCAAACTGTCTCCCAATTAATTACGTTCCCCTCCAGGCTCAGCTCTCGCTCCCATTTCTTTACTATTGGGAGTTCTCCTATGGATACTTGCATCAGTTTAGCATAAATCCTGGACACTAATCCTCTCACTGGAGAATAAACAAGCCATTTAATGATTGGATGCATCTCAAGACTGTTCCCCCATGGAACTCATAACATTTTAGGGCTGATCTTAAGCGAAGATAAAGTAAGAAGGATGTCTTAGGGACCTCAAAGCTAGCTCTCAGGTCTTCAAAACTTCAACGTTCATCATTGAATAGCTGGTCTAGAGTATAAATACCTTGGTCACTCCACTGGTTATAAACAAAAGGTTTGTTACCAGACATTAAGTGTATGTTGTGCCAAATTGGGATGTTCAAATGCCACTTATGTGTGTAGAGTAGTTGCTCCTCGACCTGTTTAAAGTTGGTAAATGTGTTGGTGATAATAGGGCCATAGTGAACGCAAGGTCTTGTAGTCTTAGACTTCTATTTCTCTCCATGGGACTGTAGATGAGGGGTCCATCCACACTCTGAGGGCCTGTAGCTGAAAGGCTCTGTGGGACACTTTAAGGTTGGGGAGGGCCAGGCCTCCCGTGTTTGTGGTACGTTGCAGGGTAGAGTATTTTAGCCTAGGTTGTTTATTATTCCAAATATACTGCAGAATTAAGGTATCAAGTTTCAAGTATCAAGAAATGTATCTGTAAGGGGTAAGGGGATCATTGTACTTAAGAAATTCACACAAGGAACTACGTATGTTCATTTTAACAACAGCAATCCTGGAGCGTAGTGATGCAGTGCAGACCAATTGGCCAGATCTCTTTGAACACTACTTAGTATAGTTTCATAGTTGTCCTGGACAACTCGCTGTATCGATGCGTGAATGGTGATGCCCAAATATGTAATTTTGCTTTGGGTTGGTATTGTATCACTAATAGCTGATGTCCCCTGTCCGTTGTTCAACAGAAGAAGATTAGATTTATTCCAATTGATTTTATAGCCGGAGATTGAGCTAAATTCGTTAAAGACCTTAAGAGTCCTCAAGGTCAGAGATGTGCAGCAAAATATCATCTGCAAATAACGATATTGAGTTGTTATTGGATTTAATCTGGACATTACATATTTTATGCAAAACTCCAGCTCAAAACTACACCTCCTGTCTTAAGTCACAGGTTAATTGAAACAGGTCTAGTGAATTCTTATGTTAAACATGAACAATAGTATAAACACCTTCAAACAATTTCTGGACTAAGCTGTGTGACAAATAGACCAATCTAGTTATAAGCAGACTATGAGCTGAACAGACCGTATCCCTCATGTTCTTTCAGTCTAGCTTAAATGTTAACAAACATAGACTGTAAACTGACCAGCTAGCACTTATCATGTATTTTGTAAGTGTAAGTGTCCATTTAAAGCTTAGTTACGAAACTTACATAGCGCATCCTCAGGATTCATCATGTTCCCTTTTTTTCAGCCCGATTACATGTCCTCAAAAATATACTGTAGATTGTAGACTGAATAGCCAGCATTCATAATTCCTTACAGTCTGGTTAGATGCCCCTCCAATGGTTGGTTTCAAAACTTACACACAGCGTCCTCCAGTCAAGCTCGGTACAGCGGTGCAAATACCGTTAGTCCACAGGTGTTGAGTCCTCCAGTTGCGGTCCCAGCATCGAAAGCAACGTCCCACTGTCGCTCTCCAGTTCCTTGCGGCACGGGATGGTCCACGCATCCTCCTCCTCTCCTAATTTCAGCCAGAAAACACCGGGCTCCACGGCTGCAGCGAAGGCAAACTCTCTCCCCCGGCAGGTCATTCCCAGGGCAGCGCGGCAGATGAACGAGTCCGAGTTGTGTTCAGGGTGCAGTGCCAGCTCGTGTTGTATCCCTTCAGGGATCATTTATAGGAGGCAGTAGACCATTCTAATAGATATTTCCTACCTGAAAGAATGAGCTACCCTACTTTAACTACATTTATAGAAGTATGCCATTCTGATAGATATTCCATACCTGTCAGAATGAGCTACCATACTTTTAACTAGATTTATAGAGAAAGTAGGCTATTCTGATAGATATTTCCTACCTGTCAGAATAAGCTAGATTACTTTAACTACATGTATAGAGAAAATAGTAGTCCATTCTGATAAATATATCCTACCTGACAGAATGAGCTATGCACATTTCACGACAGTAACGGGGCCCACAGTGGCCTGCCCACTCGGGGCTAGGGTGGGTACCGTTTGGATTTTTATGATTCCGATGCCAAACCGGTACTTTTAAAACGATACCGATTCCTAAACTGATTCTTGAAAAACTGAAAAATTACATCAAAGAAAGGCTCTTTTTTTTTAAATTGAAAATGATTTAAATTTAACAATATATTAACGTTTTAAAGTACTTAAATATATAATAATTAAACCTAAGTCACCTAACACATAACTACAATAAATAACAGTTACACTATTAACAAGTAACAACAAAATAAATGTTGCAATGGGACCACACTGGCCCCAAAAGGGCATGCTTGGTAGTAGTCCATTCTGATAGATATTTCCTACCTGTCAGAATGAGCTAGCCTACTTTTAACTACATTTATTGGAGGTATTAGTCCATTTTGATAGATATTTTCTACCTGACAAAATGAGGTACACTACTTTTAACTACATTTATAGAGGAAGTATGCCATTTTGATAGATATTTCCTACCTGACAGAAGGAGTTACCCTACCTTTAACCACATTTATAAAGGAAGAAGTCTATTCTGATAGATATTTCCTACCTGTCAGAATGAGCTACCCTACTTTAACTACATTTATAGAGGAAGTAGGCCATTCTGATATATATTCACTACTTGTCAGAATGAGCTACCATAGTTTTAACTACATGTATAGAGAAAGTAGGCCATTCTGATAGATATTTCCTACTTGACAGAATGAGCTACTGTACTTTTAACTACATTTATAGAGGAAGTATACCATTATAATAGATATGTCCTACCTGTCAGAATGAGCTACCCTACTTTAATTACATTTATAGAGGAAGTAGGCCATTCTGATAATTTCCCACCTTACAGAATGAGCTAATCTACTCTTTACCACATTTATCAAGAAAGTAGTCCATTCTGAGAGATATTTCCTACCTGACAGAATGAGCTACCCTACTTTTAACTACATTTATAGAGAAAGTAAGCCATTCTGATAAATATTTCCTACCTGACAGAAGGAGTTTCCCTATTTTAATTACGTTTATAGAGGAAGTAGTCCATTCCGATAGATATTTCCTACCTGTCAGAATGAGCTACCCTACTTTTAACTACTTTAATAGGAGGTAGTGGTCCATTATGATTGATTTTTAAAACCTGATCGATTGAGCTACTCTACTTTTAACTACATTTATAGAGAAAGTAGTCCATATCTGTGTGTTGTTTTAATTTAAACGATTAGGTCAATGTTTGTATGCAGAAGCATGTTTCATTAAATAAGTATACAACTTTTAGAATCAGTGTTCTGTAACATAACAGTAAGGGATGATTTATTGTTACATGGTAGTAGCTATGGAGTTGGCAGTTGGTTGTGTGCCATTTGTACCCAGGCTGTTGCGACTGTTATGCACCTAAGGCAAAGAAAGGAAGACATGGAAGGGTAAAAATTAATCAAAGAAAAGACAATAAAAATTGACTTCCCCAAACAAACAAATTGCTTGATGTATAACAGTGACATTTCCCTAGTTGCAGAGAGGCGTGTCTGAAAGGCAACAAAGCATAGAAACTGACAGCCAGGCCTCCACTGGTATAATAAATAGCTGCAAATCATGCTGATGAGCATGAGCAAGCAGGGAAACAGTGGGGTCGATACAGTGAGTGAAAGATTCATCTGAATAAATCAAATCAATCAAATATTCATCAAGGATTTTGTGCACTTTGTCAAGCGCAAATGACACTAGAACACTTGTGGGAGAAAAAACAACAACACTGCTAAGCAACAGAACAAATCAGAGACAGAAGAACCAAAGCAAAGATAGTGTCTTACCGTTCTTGAAGCCCTCTATCGTGCTCTTGGCAATGGGGGCCTGTCCCTGACCCAGAGAGAGAGCATGGAAGTGCTTGCTCATACCAGAGGACTCAGCCAGCTGCCTGTGGGGTCCACCCCAGGAGAACAAGGATCAGAGGAGTCCTGCTGGTGAATGGGGATAGGACAGAGAGAGTAGAGTCAGCAAAAATAGGTGAGCCAACAAGATGTAACTCACTTGACCCATAATTGAAACAATGTCATAGGCTTTATGAAATTCAAAACAGAATTAGTTCTCAATTTAAACTCAACAGCTGAGAATTACAGCACAATTGCGACATTGCCTCAGTCTCTGGTGGCCATCTTAGCCATCAAATAGGTGCTTATGGTGGAATGTGGGTGGGCTCAGTCAGACAGTCAGAAACAGAGAGAGAGAGAGAGAGAGAGAGAGAGAGAGAGAGAGAGAGAGAGAGAGAGAGAGAGAGAGAGAGAGAGAGAGAGAGAGAGAGAGAGAGAGGCAGTCACATGGATAGAAGACATAAGAAGCGACAGGGATAGATGGGATAACAGCTGACACTCACAGCTTGTAGAGCAGTAGAAAACAGGCGGCTCCACAAAGTGCTAACAATAAACAATGACACAGAAGGGGCTCTCAACATCTTCTGCAGCTCATTACAGCTATTCTCCCAATTACCAAGAAGGAGGAGCAACAAAGAAGAAGGGAATTCAGGGGTGACAGAGGGAAGTTGGGAAATAAGGGAAAGTGGATGGATAATAACAGTCCTTCCAGAAAAACGCGAGTTTTTTTGTGATTGTTGCGGGCAAAAATCCTTGATTATGCGGCACGTTTTCTTAAAAAATGCAATGGAATATGCGGGATATTTATGCAATTTTATGCGATGAAATTGCGGGAACTTGCAAAAAATGTGGGAACTTGCAAAAATCGCGTGAACTTGAAATTGTGGTTTGATGAAAAAGAGAAGAAAAAGTGATTCCCCCAACACCCTTCTTTTTTTAAACTTAATTTCCAAAAATAGTTTACAGATATTCAGTCATTGCAATAAGTAAACAAATAAGATACACAAATATATACAAATAATATAATATTAAAGTAAAAATAAAAGTAATAGTCTAAACAGAGAGAAATAAAAGATACAAAAGAGACAGACTTTCAAAAATTGTTAATAATATAGACAGCAGGAGCACTTAAAGAAATTTGAGTAGACATCAGATATTAAGATAGGTTTCTTATTGGATACCAACTTAAGAGACTCAAAGTACATGTCAAATTCAACCTCCAACACAGTACGATGATGTTCACGTCGCGTAATTACGTCACTCAGGGACGTCGTTAGGCCTATTTTAGGGAGGCTGAAGCTACCCCAAAATGTTCCTAAGCCCCCCTAAATAATAATAAGAACAACAATAACAATTCGATTTATCCTCACTGATATTTAGACGCAACAAATTATATATATAGCTACAAAAAAATAGCCGGAAAGTCGGAAGTTAGACCGAAGTACAGAGAGTCATTGTGCTATCAAGATGATGCACCGCACCGTCTCGTTGCATTGGTGTGAACTGGCAGCTTTCAGAGTGTTGCAGACCAGCGCGTTGCAAGTAACTGGGGGATTCATCTCGTCTTCTCGCTACTCTTTGGTCTGAACTCGCTATGCAACCTCCCCCCCACACATACACACACCTATACACACGTTAGTGGTGAAAGGAAGATTGATTACACCTAGTGTGATACAAAGTGAAATTGTAAGTTGTTTTTAATGACCTGCTTACCTTTTGCTATGTTTTCTTGAGGTAAAGGAAAGGGGGTATTTTGGTTTGCTATGGAAAACTATAGCCTAGCTAGAGTGAAGCGAAATACAAGAAATGTTTAACTTAGCAAGCTAATCACAACTCTTTATTCATTGCCAATAATATAGCCTATCTCTATAGTAGGCATATTCTAAAACAATATCAATCCCCATAGAATGTTGTTGTCACTGAAAACTAAAGTCATAGGGTCCCTGTTAATGCTATTATATCGTTGTATCCTTCAATTCATTGAGCAGATGAGATGGATATTGGAAGATATTTCAGCAGAGAGAAAGAGAAGCAGGAGATTGACAGAGCAGTTGATTCTGAGGAAGCCGGCGTGATTGAGGTCAGTAGTGGTCTATAGGTCTAAGGATTGTTTTGTAACAACAATCATTTGTTGGCAGGCCTAGGCACTATGCATAGCTCTAAATTATTTAATTATATTTATTATATATGCTAGCTATATTCTAACCAATTTAACTTTCTGCATTCATTGACTGTGATAAATTAAATAAATATGTAGATGTTGCCTAAATGTAGGCTAGGCTAAAGATGAGCACATGCCAACAGATACACATAAAATGAAAGCAATCCTACATACAGTATATACAGTAATTATTACTCCAAATCTTTTATTCCTTCCGCCATCAGGTTATTGTATTTAGACAGTAGCCACTTTAAATAGGATCCGTATTAATATCTTACATGATAAAGTATGCAGTGATGCCTATTTTTTTCTTTTTCTTGTACTGCTATTTGTCATATTTGTTTAACTTACCAACTTAATAGCTGTCTGGCCTCTGTTTGTCTGTTTTTGGACATTTTGGATGTTGTTTCATGTGACCAATTTGCATTTCGAAGTCATGAAATTAGCATCAGGGTTTTGTTTTATCTTAAAGGATAAGACAGAAGGAACAAAGTAGAAATGGAAGAGGAAGAGGATATGTCACTTTTGACTTGTTAACATATTGGTTTCTTGACTGGTTGTTGACATAAGTGTAGCTCTAATACAGTAACGAAAGATGTGAGTGCAAAGATTTTGCAAACGCGAGTTACAAATACCCTGGGGGCTAAGCCCCCCCTGTCTTTCAATCCTAGTGACATCACTTCATAACGTTCCCATGGCAACAGGGGAAAATGGCTGCTCTCGTGTGAAGTAAATGCAACATTTTTTCAACTTTCTGCTAAGATATATGTGACTTTTTTGCAACGAAAAAATGCAGGGATTATGAAATGATGCAAGCACCGCATATTTTGCGCGGAAATCGGCAATTAATGCGGCATATTTGAAAAAATGCGGCCCCCGCATGAATATGCAGACATTGGCTGATTATGCATTGAATTATGCGATCGCATAATTGCGTTTTTCTGGAGGGACTGACTATAAGGAAGGTAAGGAGAAAGAGAAATAGGTAAGACAGTAGGGCTTATTATATGTTATCATTAAGAATATGTAGAGTGAAACTTTCCTTAAACTTGCTGAGTTAATTCAAGTCATGAATCATGACCCTACATCATTAAATGAGTTACATAAACACTAGACTCAACTCTAAACTGAGGGGAGAAGAAATCTTGGCAGCAGCAAAATCCTCCTGTGATCACATTAATATTGAGCACAACTTTTTCAATTTGAATTCCCACTGATGGAATAAAGCAACGGAAGTGAGTGACAGATATCTACATACGGACACACTCTTCTCCCTTCAGTCAAGCAGCTATGAATAGATCCTCAGTTGTCAGAAAAAGCAGAGGAGAATACATGTATTCATCACCAGGGTATACTATATACACACTGGCTGGGGGCTGTTTTTTCAATCAAATACAGAAAGCATACAGCTGTTCTCAATTGTCAAGCAAAAACCTTGAAACTTTTCAGTACACAGCAGGAAACACATGATCAAGACACCAACACACACAAGCTGCCTTTCTCAAGCACTCATACACCAGGGAGCAGTTTCACAAAAGCAGAATTTATAAATCCAGGATAACCAATAAAGCAAGACTTGACCTAGTCTAATCTGTGCAGCCTGGATAGGTGTGTTTCACGACGGCCAAGCCAGGTCGAGCCAGGATGAAGTAATTTGGATAGATGCACGTTCATGGCTTTCCGTTCATGGCCGCGAGGTCGATCACAGATTTACTGATGCTAAAATGGAGAATACGCATTGTACATACTTTATACAGAGTGAGCAGCAGCTTCTTGTGGAAGTATGATAACATGAAACACATTATTTGTTTAAAAAAATAATAAAAAAATAATGAAACACGGTAGACGATCGCAAACCGACTGAATGCGTAAGTAGCCTAAATATATACAATACTAATATTAACTGACACTGCTCTGAATTGAAACCGTCATAATCACACCATTCAAAGATTATGCTACTAATCATTTGCACAAATTAACAGTTGTACTCTTTGCCTTAAAAGTAAGCAGAAGATAATTTTACCATGAAGATCAATTTTCTACAACGATATGCGTAAATATCTCTTTCACTCTGTTCCTCTTCTCTCTCTCTCTCTCTCTCTCTCTCTCTCTCTCTCTCTCATGGGCTTAAAAATAAATTACCTAAGTCATATTAACTTCCACTGCTCGTTTTTAATGCAAAGTGTACAACTATTCATTTTGCAAATGACAAGTGACTCATTGAATACTACTCAGTTAAGAGTAGTAGTTCGTAAATGTATATTTTTAGACTATCATTCAGTCAATCATTTGCCATGCTTTTTCTCAGTTTATTTTTTATTTTTTACATATTACATGTTTTGCTCCCTCGTACGTCTATATGGAGATAGAAAAGAAAGACACTAAAGAAATTGGACTCTAAAATCTAGAAACTATAAAGATAATTAAGTGACAAATTCCTATCCTGGCTGTTAGCCTGGTCAGGAGCAGGCTAGCTGCACAGAATAAATTTCCATGGTGCCTCTGCTTTTGTGAAACCGAATCAAGGCTAAATTAAGCCAGGATAACTGGGAAATTCCGGCTTAATCCGCTATCTAGGTTTTGTGAAATAGCCCCCAGCTTTATACCTGTCTTGCAGCAGCAGTAAAACAATAAAAAACTCCAACAACACATACAAACCTGGTGGTGAAGCAAAGTTTCTCAGGGTTTGAGGGAAGTGGATAGAAATGTACATGTAAGTGTAAATTGGGCAGCTCATCCAGCTCTATGATAGAAATCCACTGGCACAAAAAGCAAGATATATAAAAGTTATCTTCTAATGGCTGTGACACATACTACTTCAGAAAAAAGGTTGTCTTTGAGGGGAAGCATAACTTCTTCACATATCTACATTTGAATTTATAGTGGAATTCCTTTTGGGGCATTAAGCGTGTTCCAAGCCTTTTAAAATGAAATGTTTGTCCTGTTGTATTATCTCAAATCAAATAAGATGAAAGCAAGATGTTTGTGTGTGTTCTGTGTTTTCTTACAAGTCCTCCTTCAGAGGAAGAAGCTGGACTCATCCATGTTGAGTTGGCACACATCCTGGGCCAGATTATCCTTATATGGTATTGGGCGAGTGCCCAGTTGCAGTGCTGAGGGGGCACCAAATGATTGAGACAACGACTAAACTTTTAAAATATTTGTAGGGCTGCATCAGTCTGGCCTCGCAGCCCTGACTCTCCGGGCACAGGCCTGGCTCACAGCCAGCAGCCATGCCAGTCGCGTTCCAAGAGCAAACCTGACTAAAAACACACTATAGGCACAACATTAAATCAAACGTGAAATTGTAGGGAAAAAAAGTATGTAAGAATAACTGACAATCTATGGTCTTTATACCCATATCATATTTAGATATATAGAGGGCACTTTGAGTGTGGTCACCCTTGTGCACCACACTGATTAATCCTGGCCTACATGCATCTGGAAGCTGAAGAGCAGCTTGAGGACCTCCAACCAGATGCGTAACTATCGATAAGCAGAGTAAGCGGTGCTTATGGGCCCGGACCAATCGGGGGCCCGCATCACTGGAAGATATTGATTGACAGCCGGGGCCCCCTATCGCATTTTCTTTACTCGCGACAGCAGTCCCACGTGCAGCCACTGACCAAACAGGAGTGAGAACGGGTCAAATTAATTTCCTTGTTTCTGTTATGAAGACAAGACGTGTGTGTGACTTGAATATCTCACATTTACCAACAAAACTTACAGCGAAAAACTTTTCAGACCGTCCTGCCAACCTGTATACTTTTTTGCATCAATGTACACTGTAACGATTTTTCACTATAAAGCCAGCGGCTGCTGTTTCAGTACTGTCGGCTCTCTGCAGCGGGCGGGGCTGCTGCTCCATTTCCCCCGCGACTGACACGCGCACGCAATCACACACGATGGATGCAGGAAAAACCGGAGACCTAGAGGATGACCTAAATTGAGGACAGCTATGCTCGTTATTGTAAGTGCAATGATAAGTTAAAGTCCAATAAGTTTATCAAACCGTATGAATGTGTATGTGTAGCCAGGATAGGAAATTAACTAACTAAGATCAACAAGCCACTGACAGTGACATCTATGTTCATATGAACATATGATGATTCATTCAATAAATTATTATTTATTTGTCTTAAATCCACCAGCCATTTTCATATTATACCAACATTTGCAGCATCCTGAGCCTTTTTGGTAAGGTTCCTAGGAAATCTCAACCCAGAGTAATTAATTAATAGTAATAATTATTATTCTCCCCAAAACAAGTTTCCTTTCTATTTTTAAAGAACTATCCAAAAAAATTGCAACTTTTTTGCAACTTTCACTGTCTTCTGCAACTTCATTGCAATAAACATACAAAAGACATTGCAACTTTTATCGCAATTTACAAAAGCTACTGTGAAATCAGGCATTTTGGGCCACAACAATCTCAAAAAAAAGGCCGCGAAATCCTGGAAGGACTGCCCTTGTGTGTTTTTTCATGTGTTATGGTGCGCATTCACCAGTGACTTTTTATTGTTGTGGTGCGCGTAGGCTACTCCTGATTTTGTCAGTCATCTAATCTCTTATATGCTGTGTCTCTATGATCCTATCCTGTCCTATTCATGGTAGCCTACTCGTGGACATTGCGCCATCATCACGTGCTGTAGTAGGGGGGCTGCCTTGATAATCTGCATAGGGGCCCGGTGTTGGCTCGTTACGCCACTGCCTCCAACAGACCATGGCACGTGTATCTGCAGAGGATGAATACACCAGAGGTGTATAGTCCAGGTGCCAGAAAGTAGAAATCCTGTCCAGCAGCTGTCCCAACCATCACTAAACCAGCTCCTCTACCAGGTAGATGAGCTTGTTAGTGAAAACACCTGTTCTAGATGTAGAGGCAGATCCAAAAACATGGCAGGATTTTTACTTTCTGGCACCTGGACTATACACGTCTGGAATACACACACCGTGTTACATACAGTAAGAATCACTATATATCTCCTAGGTCAGTGTCACAACCTGGGGGGCAGGAACCCTACAACAGCAATCTGAGCAGGTAAATTAATTTAAACAACAAAAAAAAACAACCCCCAACATAATCCTGTTAGTATTCTCCTTTAATATTTGCTTCTTTTTTTTAATCAGGCCTCTAAAAATTATTCAAATAAAACCAAGAACAAAAATCAATTGGTTGAAGTATACATAACTCACTGACATATGCAACCAGTAATAACGGGTCTCCAACTAGACATTTCTTCATTTTAAGGGGTGACAAGCCAAAAAAGGTTGGGAACCAGTGTCCTAGAATGACATGTACCTCTTCTAAAGGCATATTTTATTCCGCTTACCATAGCTCTAAACATACACTGAATGTTCTGTAACTGTAAAGGCACATTATACAGTGTTTCCAAGATCAAAGGATTCAAGTTATGCTCCACAGTTCTAAGGTTATATCTGAAACTTCTTAATTTCCTATTACCTCTTTTTCTCCCTACAGAGTTAAAGGTGCAGTAGGTAAGCCTTATAAAACTAACTTTCTGTCATATTTGCTGAAACTGACCCTATGTTTGAGTAGAACTACATGAAGCAGGTCATTTTAAAAAGAAAATCTGGCTCCTCTGGCACCACCTACAGCCTGTAGTGTGATTTGCAAAAAGCCACAGCTCCCTGTTCAGATGCACCAATCAGGGCCAGGGGGGTGTCTAACTGCGTGTCAATCACTGCTCATGCACACGCATTCATTCTACCTAAACCTTTTAGGTTTTCAATTTTGACTGCTTATATTATGGTATATTTGGTAGTTTATTTTTACATGACCAAACCTAAGGCTAAATCAAGCAAACTGAACACAGCTACACAACCTAGTGCAATTCAAACCACCCCAAAGAAAAGGTAAACTAAATATAAATATTTAATAACACCACAATTAAATAACCCAAATCAAACCAAGGCAAATCTAATCCAGGGTCTAGTCACAAAACAATTACTGCCTAATTACTGTAATTTCCCCCAGCCATTTACTGTAGATACTAATGGAGCATGTAGTGCTATAACACAAGTGCATGCATTGTACATGCAGTTTGGTCATTAGTATTGCCTAGGGTCTACTGACAGTGCCAAAGCTTTCCCTGTAATTTTAAGAACACGCTGACTTAGAACAAAGTCGGAGCTAAAAGTTTGATCCCAGCAGAGAGTTTAGGAGAGGTTGAGTGAGGGTAAAGAAAGAAAGGTAGAGAGGCAGAGAAAAGGAACAAAGGGGAAGCAGCTAATAGTTTGGAGGATCTAGGAATAAAACATTTATAGGGTAAAATAAGGTTCCTTTAGTCCATCCATCAGCATTGCTGCAGTGGAAATTAGTCTTTGCTCGAGTCTACTCTCAACCTACACAGTGCACTCCTACAATACCCAGTTATGTTAAATAGTTATTCTCTTTGGAATCTTTGGTCTGTATTATTGGGTTGCAGACCTTGCATGTCCTTTTCATTTTGTGTCAATATTTCCTACTGTTTTAAGTCTGTATAACAATTCACAAGTGAATTACTGTTTTATATTGTCTATACAGTCTATAAAAAAAGAGTGCAATGTACAACTCTGTAGCAGAGCACCATGTGAGTACAGAGTCTTCATTTGTCTTGAGATATACATTTATGTATTACAAATGTATTATGAAATGTTTCCTGGTCCTTCTTCAGCTCTCCCCTTTCTCTTTGTCTCTGTCCTTAGCTTTTTAAACTAGTTATTTACTGACCTCAGCACTCCTTTTCATTTCAATTAGTCCCCCTTTCCCCACCTTTTCCCTTCTCTCATCCCTCTTCCTTCTACATACGTCCTCCTGCTATGGCTCCCTGCCATCCCCCACCCTCTGTCCTCCTTCACTTATTTTTCTATTTTTCCCCCTCCCCCCCCTCACCTCATTTCTCTTCTTAAATTTTCATCTTTCTTCTTTCTTAAATGCTCATCCCTCTTCCCTCTTCATCTTTCCCTGTCCCATCTCCTACTGCCTCTTACTAAGATCCTCATCTCCCTATACTCCCCCACTTTGTCCCATCTTCCTCTGTATCTCCCCGCATCAATCAAATACAATTCAAAGCTATAGACAAATCATCAGCATCACTATCAGAACCGTTCCCAGAATCAAACTTCAGAGCTGCCACATAGCCGAAGTATAAGATGCAGCTTTTTGGTAGAATTAACAAATACCATCAATTATGCTGCTCTCTACCTAATCCACACATATTCATACATAACGTGCTTTATCATTCTCTGCTGATCTGACAGAGCATGCAAGCAAGCACGCACGCACGCACGCACACACACACACACACACACACACACACACACACACACACACACACACACACACACACACACACACACACACACACACACACACACACACACACACACACACACACACAGTGGACTCATTGTTAATATAAATATATAAAAATGATTGACATAGAAAGAAATACAAATGTTCTATCCTCTTTGCATCCAGTTACCACTTATTAATCTTTGTAGCAATAACTCTGATATCACAGTCAGCACTAGTGTGTAATAGTGGCCGCATATATATTTGAGCATATTTAGTAACTGTTCTAGACCAGCACTGCAGGGAAAAATATAACCAAATCATATGCATATATACACAAAATAATTATGAGATTACCAAAAATAAAATCATAAAACAACAAATCATAAAAACATTTAACAAGCATTTAACTACCAGATACGTCATCCACACATTTTTTTAAGGATTGGATAATATCCTGACGAAGCTCATTCCATCTACCCTGTAGAACCTCTCCTCCCCCACTTCCTTCTCCTGCTTTTCTTTCTACTTATTTGCGCAACCTTTTCTCTTCTTCTGCCCTCTTCTGGTCCTCTCTGCAACTTTTTCCAATCCCTTCATTTTCACCTTCCCTCTTTGCCTTCTAGAACTGCAAAGATGAATTGATTAATTGTCAACTATTAAATGAATCACCAACTATTTTGATAATCTAATAATCGGTTTGATCATATTCTATGAAAACATCTGATTGCAGCTTCTTAAAAGTGAATATTTTCTAGGTTCTTCACTCCACAGTGACAGTAAACTGAATATCTTTGAGATGTGCACAAAACAAGACATTTGAGAAAGTCACCTTGCGCATTTTTCACAATTTTTTGACATTTTCTAGACCAAACAACTAACTGATTAATCGAGAAACTAATCAACAGATTAATCGACAATGAAAATAATTGTTAGTTTCAGTTATACTCCCTTCATCCTCACACCTCACCTCTGTGGTAGCAATGATGGTGGGTTTGTTGTTTACATATGTTTTAAACATATGTACAATGGTGACAAAAAGAATAATTGTAAAATGCCTTTTACTACTGTGTTTGCTTAAGTACTGAAAAAGTCAAGTATATTGAGTTTACCAGAACGAGCTGAAATGACGTATAATCCATAGTGATAGGCTGATGTAAAGCACAGCAGGGTTTGTCTCTGTTTGTTCATTTTCATAATCACGTGAGTTGGCTTGGACTTTTCCCATTGGTAAAAAAAATTAAGCATTTATTTATATTTTGGGTAAATGTGTTCTTAAAATGAATTTTGTTGTACTTTATGCGAGTTGAGGTTATACTTGTACCACAACGGATGGGTATATAGATGAACAAAGACACAGAAAGGGTTATTGATTATCGTCAAGTCAGAAGGAACAGACGACTCGGCTATTAGACAAATACATCACTCTGAAACGCTGCAGTCGCAATCTATAACTGCCACAACTCAATTGTCCCTAAATGTCACACTGTGGCTATATTGTTAACTGGCAGCTGAATGAAGTGGGAGCCATGAAGCAGAGCAAGGTCCTAGAGAGAATGAAAGGGCAGAAAGACCAAAGAGGAAGAAACTGTCTGAAAGGCACCCACTAGGAAGAAATTGTCCAGAGAAAAGAAAGTAGAGAGAGGCGAGGTTTTGTGGAGACGGACCTTTTGAAAAGAAGGTGGTGTAAGAGAACGATGATGACCTAAAGATCGGGATGGAAAAATAGTTAGGTGACTTACTAACTCATTCTCCTTTGCCCTCTCACTCTCGCTCTTTGATAGTCCAGCCACCTCTCTCTCTCTCTCTCTCTCTCTCTCTCTCTCTCAGACGACACATTCAGGACCTAAAGGAATATGTACATACTGTAGTACTTCAGGGTCCAGGGTTGTTTTGCGTTTGTTACCTAAACAGCAACAGCATCAGGAAAGTTCAATTAAGATGTAGTTTCTAATGTTAAGAGACCTGTAAATCAATTTGAGAGTGACAGAAGAGTTCAATCTTTAATTTTGGTAGTCGGATGACACCTTTCTTTACATTTGGATCCCAGTTTGTGCCTTTAAAGTGTCCTGTTTCCTTGCCCCACACTCAGTAATCAAAAATCTGTCATGCATAAGGCCATCACATTCAGCAATTTACCTCAAGCAAACTAATGCTTAAATTATTGGAAATACACAAATTGTAAAATCTTTAAACCAACAATTTTAAAATTCAGAATTTTGTAATGAGCTAATTTGATGCAATGAGGCATTTGTTATTTTGATTGAGCTCTTATTCAATTTAAATAAACTGCTCCATGTAAATGCAGCTACCGACTAGAGAGGAAATAAAAATGACCATAATTCACTTTACTGCAATGCATTTAACAGCGTAAGGCAATCTGGTTTCCATTATAAATGTGTCTATACAGGCTCATGTTCTCATGCCTGGCAACATGTTTTCAATACATTGATTACTTTCCTCAACCTGTTAATGTTTGAGGCTAAACTGCTTTACAGAGAAAGAGTGTGGTGAAAGAACATGGGAGGTAACTAGTGGCAGAGGCAACATTAGTGATTGCCTAGAGTGGCAAACGGAGGAATGGTGCCCCCCTAATTATATCAATGGATTGAAGCTGCAGCAGTTTCCGTTCCCTGTACAAAGCATTCTGTAAACACTCTCAACTGCTCCAAGTTTTCTATTTGTTGCTACCTGCTGGGTAGCAAAGCAACATTTAAAGCTTGCAAGAAATGCATAGGAAGTGGTTGGAAATATGCAGCCAGAGGCAAACATATGTATATATTTGGCCTACAGGGGACAAAAATTGAGTTGTACACGTCATGAAAAACAAGGGGGGAATGCTACTTGGGTCTGACTGTAATGTAACACAAAGCAGTCCACATAAAGAGAATGGATTCCCCAACAGTTTAATGGCATAGCTATGATAATAAAGGCTTTTCAACTTGTGCATGTACATTTAACACACGCCCATTGACACTATCAACCAGTAGCAACAATGGGAAGAGAAATTTCACTTTGCATACTATTTTAATGCAGGCGTAAGGGATGAAGTGATATCAAGACAGAACATTGTTGCTTTTAAAAAGCTGCTTCTACTCCACACATACAGTACACTTAGATAAATGTTTCCCTATTACAACTGTGGAACCCATTCATAACTAAGTCTATTAATTCATTCATTCCATTCAATGTCAACTAACTTCTTATTGAAATGTTAAGTTGTTACCCAGTATCCTCTGTGTACACCTTACCTGTGCTGCTAAATGTACAACACTGGATGAAAACGGTCACCAACTGCAACAAATGTAAAAAAAAAAATTACAAAATGCCAAAATGTGTTTGCCACAGACACATTTGTATAGTGAGATTCTAGTCCATGTCCAATTTGAATATAATTCCCTGCATTTCCTTGATTTTGCTACAGAAATACAACTTTGCAACAGTATAGAGACAGATCAATAGTAATATATAGATCAGCTAAGCCAAGACTTACTGTTTTCATCTCCACTTCAGAGCTTGGCCTTGAAGGTCCATCATCAGCTGCCATCTTGAAAGGGGAGAACGCAACATACAGTAACATAATCAAAGCAACTTCTGTTTGTGTATAACACTGAGTACACAATAGCAATACATGAAAAACAAAGCTGAATGTAGCACAATGATTTCACAAAAAAAAACACTGCACGGAGAAAAGCTATACAAGTTATATAATAATTAAAGCTAAAAATGTTTGTTTCACTTCTCCTACTCGCTGTCACTCAGAAGGGCAGAATATTAGTATATATGTGGAGGACTCTGCACCTCCGTTTGCTTCGCTGATAATTGTGCGATAACAGTTAAGTCATATTGTTATCAACAAATGCAGGAAGGCCAAAGTCAACAGGGGTTGTGCTCACTGGACTACAGCTGATCTCAGTCAATAGACCTTTAATGACAATTTAAATGTACTGTCTGGTGAATCAGTAGAGAATGTGTTAGAGGGCAGGCCCTGAATGCTCCAGTCCCTCACCGCCGTGGCCTTAGACAGGAAACTGAACCCTGGAGAAGTTGGGATCTTTATCTTAATGTACCTAAGGAGAGGGCAGACAGAGAGAGCACCAGTTACTGTACATAGGGGTGTGTGTGTGTGTGTGTGTGTGTGTGTGTGTGTGTATACATATTGTCTTTGTCAAAGTTTAAGAACATTTACCTCACAATACATTTCAAGGGCACACAGACCAGGGGAAATATTCTTTTTTCGCTGTTACTTTCTTTTGTAACTATCAGTTTGATTAATTTGCTAATCTGAGAAATGTTTTCTTGTTTTGTGACCTTCCTTGTGATTTCCCCAAATCATCGAGCTGCTTTGTGTTTTATGTCTTTTTATCTGTTTTTTCCAACGGCTCTACCGTTACAGGACTGTGATCATCAAGATGAAAATTTTGCTCAGTGAGTCAGAGGGGAGACATTTCACCTGTATGCTAGCAAACTTCATTATACTTGACAGCACTCAAGATAATTATTTTCCACAAATCACATATTTTCCTTTGTAAGCAGCATCAAATAAAAAAAATGAACTTAAGGGAGGTATTATTGTGAATGTGTGACTTTGAATCTTAATTTCTTTATAGGGAATTTTCACCTGCTGTAATCCTCTTTGAAAAGCCACAATAACAAACATGTATTGCCAAATGAAAATGAGTGTGGTTCCAATCCACAGACATGGGGCGAGGAAAGAAGCACTTTAAAAGATTCGAAAGTGTTAGGTGTCAAACACAAGCAGAACAAGGCAAATATGGCATCTGGGAGGTGTATAAAGAGAAAGGTATGGCATTAAGGGTAACTTGTTTTTCATAAACTGACAGATCAGTTCTTCCTAAATGATTGGAACTGGGTACAGCTTATACAATTGCACCAATATTTCAAAGCTCAACTCACATTTACAACAACAATTGCATAGGTGAAGAGGAGTTTGATGAAAGCAATCCTAACCATTCAGCTGACAAATTTGCTTCTACTCCTACAGAGATAATGGCCTCAATTAAACAATTCAACCAATCTATGGAAATGAATATAGCAAAAAAACAAACCCAAGGTCGAAAATAATACAAATGATCCTTTAGGTAACAAGATAAAGAAAATACAGTAGTTCACCCTCGTGTCTCTCTATACGTGGTGTGACTGTACACAATCTGTAGGTTGTACTCATTGCTCATTTCTAGGGTAATTTAGGGCTCCCATTTTCTCTGTTTCTTTGCCACAGCTCCCAATCTCCTCTCTGCCAGGGCCAAATGGCTCTGTCTCCCTGCATCTCTCCTTTAATTTCCTTCCCTTATTCATCCCATCATCCTGCTGCTGTCTCTCCCCCAGCTGGCTCTTGGCCTCTGCCCAGTTGGGCTCTTTGCCCTGGAGGATCATGATGGCCTGGACAGCCATGGGACTTGATCATGTTCTTTTTATTCAGAGACTTCATACTAGATGAAAAAAGGACAGAAAAAGGACAGAAAAAAAGGTGAAGGGATGAGGGTTTACTTCTTGCTGAGTCAGATTCTAATTTATGAAGTTTGTTTTGGTAAAAAAGAAGGCCAGATACTTAGAGATTAATAAAATCAGCTGGCCACATTTTAGCTTCTTTGACTACCTCTGAAAAGGAAAATCCTTTTGCGATTCATGATTGTATCTGTAAGACTTGTCTTTCTGAATTTTGAAAGGATTCTTCTTAAACATGAGACAAACACTCACAGATTTGAAGAGATAAAAAGTTAAGGGAACACTTAAGTTATTACAATTTATCTTGTGGGGAACATTAATGCCCATGTATCCATCCAGCAGTTATTGAGACATTTCACTCAAAACTGCATTTGTCAATTTCATTGTGGCGCTAGAGGAGAAGTCAGCTGATCACCAAACCTGTGATCACTATTTTATGAGCAGCACATGATAGTTCTTCATAGTAACCAATACAATGCTGTGCAATGATATATTTTTTGTCTTGTCATATTGTTTAAAAAGCATAATCTTCTTCTCTAAGTTTGCCACAAAGGTCATAGGGTGTTTGATTAAAAAAGTAGAACAGCCAAAGGTGGCGAAAACAACTTGTATTTTAGATGTGACACCGAGGATTTCATGTAAAGGCTACGACATGGCAAGGTACTATCCAAGTCTTATCTTCTGCTGCTTGTTAGCTGTCTTCAGCTGTACAATGACAGACAGGTACTCGTCAATGTCTCTGGAACTCAGCCACCTGCTTCTTGCTCTCCAGCTGTACAGACATGGCCTCTACCTTCTCCCGTGTGTCACTGATGCTAAAAAAGCTAAAAGTCAGCTTGTTCGCCTGCTCCCCCAACTCAGTGCATTTCTCTATGAGCAACTTGGAAAGACACACTCTCTCTCTCACACTCACTCTCTCTCACACTCACTCACTCACTCACTCACTCTCACACACACACACACACACACACACACACACACACGAGTGACAAAGTGGTTGTTATAGACACACGTGTCTGGTAAATTGAATAGACAGACAGAAACACTTTAAGGATAGATTTTCTGTGATTTTTTTCAAGTCATACAATTATATTAAATGAAATACTCACATGCCCAGATGTTTGTTTAAAGAGTTATTGGTTGCTGTAATCATTCCTCATGTCCATACTGGCCGTGTAGTGATCCATTCCAAGCAGAAAATAAATGGAGAAGCAGAGCAGAGGCAATGCGCTCTTCTTTAACATAATGAAAAAGTAATTAAATAATTCTAAGCATTATTAATACAACTGACATCAACCTACTGACATTAAAACTGAAGTCCAGCTGGTCAATATCAAAGCTAACATTTTGGGAAATACGCATATTCACTTCTTTGCTGAGAGAAAGATTGATACCACTCTCATATCAAAATCAAATCAAATTCATTTGTCAGATACACAATCATACACAGTACAATGTGCAGTGAAATGAATTGAATTGAATTGTGTACCTGTTCCGTCTCAATAAAAACAATAAAATCCATAAAAATAGTAAAATATACAACATGAGAAAATTAGGTGGTGGGAGGGGGGCTAGCCACAGTTCTCATTGAGCAGATGGACAGCCTGAGGGAAGAAGCTCCTTCTTGAAAGGTGAGTAACAGTGATCCAGGGTTCTCTCTCCTCTGTTGGGGCATGTGATGTGCTGTCAAAGGTCAGGTCTGACTCTCTTCAGGTCAGCACTGTTAAAATCCCCGGCTACGATGACAGCTGTGGTGGTGGTTAACGAGAGACTCCTCCCCTCGGCTTTCCGGACTCTCTCGTTCTGTCCATGCGGTGAACTGAGAGGTGATCCGTTGGTTGAATTGCATGGTCCAGTATCGAGGGTGTTAGCCATGTCTCAGTGAGGCAGATGATGTTGCAGTCTCGCATGTCCCTCTGGTATTTAATTCTGGCTCTGAGCTTGTCCAGCTTGTTTTCTATTGACTTGATGTTAGCTAGCAGTATGCTGGGCAGTAGTGGTGTGCGGTGTGCCCTGTTCCTCAGTCTGTTTCTGATGCCTGCCCACCTCTAGGCCTTCTACGTGACCTGTTGCTAGCGTATCCGTTGTTGTTGGTTTTCGTCAAGATCTCGCTGGGCCAGGTTGGATCGGGAGTGAAACTTTCAGGGAGACGGCATGAGTCCCATATATTTAAAAGTGTCTTTTTGTCGTATATAGATGACATAGCTCAGGTTTGATTAGTAGATTTAGTAAAAAAAACAGACGGAGCAGGTACTACGGCTGCTGCACTCATCGGCGCCATGGCAACGATATCTGTATGTTAAATGTGATGCGTTTTTTCAACATTGGGTCGTGTTATAGACGCTGGGAAAACGTTACAAGACAGCCCAAGCTAAATCAAGCATTGTGGAAAAGGGCTACAAAACCCTAATTTCAAATGAGGTTTGGTTGAGAGGCTTGCGAATGCAATTAAAGTCAAGTCATGTTTCATGGGCACGAAAATGAAAGCCTCCTGATGTGGAAAGCTGAAAAAAACCTCTCTGTTCCTGTTCAGCCATGTTCAGGTTACTGCCTTCACTCCAGACAGCACTCCTCTCCCCATCCCCTCTCTCTCTCCTCTCTCATTCAAAGGCTGCTGCACTCAGGTTGGCTCGCCTGGAGGCTCTGATGAGCCAGATGCATTTATTTATACGTAAGGCTCTTAAAGGCCTCATCATGTCAGAGGAAGGCTGATGAGACTCTAGTCACACTGAGGTAAGAAACACCAGCCACTAAAACATTAGATCACAACACCAAGAGGACATCATTGGGCGACTCACAAAAGCAGCCTGGTGCAGTTGACTAACACTGGGTACAGAAGGAGGCGGCTCCTGTTAGCAACACTAATTACAATCCCCATTACAGCCCTGTGAACACAGTCCGTTAAATGGTACAGGTAGGGATGAGGTTATTGTCTTACTTAAGGATTCTTAGGATACCCAATTCAAAAGCACCACCTACAAATGTGGTAAAGCAGACTATGTGAGTCAGTGAGTTTAGCTGGTTAATTGGTGTAGCAGGACTCTCTGAGCTATGGCATTGTGATATGGATCCTGCTAGCAGCTAGTGGTCAGAGGGCCAGGACGCCTCGTTACCCAGAGAATGGTGATTAGCTCTGTGTAATGGTGCCTGTCAGTCCAATTAGCGGCATTATGTGTGACCAGTACCCTATGCCACTAATTACAACCGGGCCGCGAGTGAATCAGAAAAAAGACAGAGGGAAAGAGGTGTCCTGTGAGAAAGCATGTGTGTGTGTGTGAGACTGTGACATGAGAAGGAAGGAGAATGAAAAATGTGTGTGTGTGTGTGTGTGTGTGTGTGTGTGTGTGTGTGTGTGTGTGTGTGTGTGTGTGTGTGTGTGTGTGTGTGTGTGTGTGTGTGTGCGCGCAGACAGATGACCCTCTCTGCCACAGCATCTACCCTGTCATTTCCAATTACAGCGAGCCTCAGGTCTTTGCAACAGCATCACCCAGCTTAGACCTCATTTGCTCGACACCAAGCGTCAATCAGCCATTAACACACCGATTCATGGTGAGACACGACCCACTGTCCTTAATGTAATATTAGGAGCTGCTGAGAGGAACTGTAGGGGCATAATTACATGTATCTGAGGGATGTAACGCCACAGTGCATTTCAATTGAGTCAACATTAAATGGGCATTATTATTACAGTGGACCCAATGAACAAAATGCATTAAGGAACATTAAGGAGCAGTGCTCCAAATATAGAAATGCTGCAAATACTAAAACATGCACAAAAGGCTAAATGGAAGTTGAAATATAGTATGCAGCAGAAGGTTCAACAAGGTTTTCACTTAGAAACGGGTGCTTCATTTTGTACAGCCCTGAAAACCATCACAAGTTTACAAAATTCCACAACAAATACTGCTTTACATGACATACATTACATCTCTGCAATTTAACATGTTTATCTGAATAAGGAAAAGGAACAGACATTAAATTTGCCATTACTAACATTTAAAATCAATAAGAGCCACCCTTTCCTGCTGAAAATGTTTTCACTTAATTAATTATCAGTCCTGGTAGTCTACTGCAGGAAAAAATGACAGTGACAATACAACTCTTTCATTTTCCTCTCTTGGTGTTCAAATTTCCTCCACAGAGAATGTATACATACAGACTAACTTTTGAACATGAATGTACAACTGGAAAAATTTACTATTTAAATGGTATAAACAATTACAGTATGTTTTTCAGTGTGTGTTGTAGATCAGTTGTTCATCACAACCAGAGCCTACTTCATCACAACATGGCAATGTGACGTGCGTCCCTCCTTGCAACCCAACAGAGAAAAAACTGCTGAGAGGCTTTTGAGTGTGTGATTTTGTGTGGTGCTGGGTTTTTTTACCCCTATGTACTGGTGAAGTAGAGTTGTTTACTTGTGAGTTTTACTAGATTATAAAAGTGCTCCACAATGTATCAGAAATATACAATACCTGCATGTAAGCCCTTGTTGTTAAGGCAACAATTCACATCAGCAGCAGCGAGAGGGAAGCTGAAGTGCCGTTAAGTGCAGAGGCTCTTCAGCCTAGAAGCACTGAAATGTGATTCATACTGTGCTCTTTTTCATAAACCTGTGTGTCGACGGCTTGGAAGCTGGTGTATGTGCACAGTGAGTACTATAGCCAAACACATTAGCAGATGGAATTTTCTGCTCTAATTATGGTCGTACAGACAGGGCTATTCATCTGTGTTAATGTACTCATGAAGGACTACAGGTCAGAACAGTGTGAAACAAGAGAGAACAGCATACTCAAAGAGATGAGAAGGTAAGGGGTGGGAGGAGAAAAAGGGGAGGCAGGAAAATATTGTGTACCAGCCAGTCCTGTTTTTGTTTTATTTTATTTTTTAAGTGTTAATCTATCATTAAAAAAAAAAAAGATAATCGGAAATAATGGAAATGTCATCTATATTAATATTTCGTTCATATTCTCATTTTATATATATATATATATATATATATATATATATATATATATATATATATATATATATATATATATATATATATATATATATATATATATATATATATATATATATATGTATATATATATTGGACTGAATTCAGGGAGGAATCGGTGAAGTTAATTTAATGTTTTCAGAGTTGAAAATGCAACTGTGCAATGTAATGCAATTATGTATATTCACAATATTTGTTTCTATGCAATGTAATGTATGCATGCAATGCATTTGTAATCAAGCCAATAAAACCAAAGCATTACACTTAATCACAATTTTGTGCAAATGTGCCATCAAAAGGCATTGCACCCTGATGCTCCCCCATGGCGATGGGCCCTGTACCAACTGATACAGGACAAGAAACAATGTCAGAATCTACCTGAAGGGCTCTCCCACTGGGCTCATACCGAGGACTATGCTCAGGTTGTTCCTGACTCGCTCCATCAGGTAGCTGAACAGGGAGTCAGAAGTCTCTCCACCACATTGTCTTTGCATTGTATATCTAGAGGTAGAAAGACAACAGAAACATGCTATAGAAATTAGTATTAATATATTTTTCTAAAGGATCTCACTAAACCCAGACCGTATGCTGCTGGTGGACCTAACGGTAGAAAAAATGCAGCATCAGCTGTGTATAAAACTAAGCTGTAAAACACTTCAACCCTGATATGTAGCTCACCGTGTCAAGATTAGTCACACCTGTTGTTTTTAGCACTTCGAGCTGTTCACTGCTTTTAATTCAAGGGGGTGGTACCGGCTTAGACTCCAGTACACTTTTTCCTGCTTCCTACGTTACATCCAATGTTACATGACTGCTGGATATACCAAACAAACTTTTCTTCACTTTCCAGCAGGGGCGATTCTAGGATCTGACCTTTGGGGGTGCTCAGCCCCTAATGAAAAGTTGATAGCAGTTAAGCTAGGGGGGTTTGGGGGCATGCTCCCGTAAGATTTTTTTTTTTTTTAAACCCTTAAATCATGACTTCTTGTGAGTTTTGGGGAAAGAAATAGACAGATTGAGATATGCAATTATAACAAACTATCAACAGATTTAAGGCATCTGCTGTGAAAAAAGATGGAAACTACAAAGCATGATTATTGCAGCACACATACCCAGGGGTGTTGGACTGGGGGGGGGAAGGGGACTGAGTGCCCAGGGCCCTCATGTGAGGAGGGCCAAAAAATATGCTAGAATTCATAGCTTTGGCTGCAGGGAGGGGCCCATAGAAAATGCCTTTCACAGGGCCCAGAATTTGGAGCTACACCCCTGCACATACCTTGAATGGTAAAATAAGCCTTAACATATTTTTAGACAAGATTATTCATGTTTTTTTTCTGCTGTTGATTTTCAACTTTTTCATCTAATCTAATAATGCCTCTGAACCAGATGGGGAAAACACAACATCTCTTTTTCTTAAGAGCCTAGTCCTCCATGAAATGCATATGTAAATATAATGTGAATGGAATGTTTTAAGTGTTTTTGCCCGTATAATATATGTCCACTTTCTCACCTGGTTCTTCCAGGGCCCTCTCTTTGTCCACTCTCTCTCCATCCTTCTCTCTCTCTCCCCATCCTCCTCTCTCCCTCTATTTCCTTCCCTCCGTCGAATCACTGACAATCACATACAAAACATTTTGTAATCAACTAAAAAATAATCTTCAAATAAAAGAGAAAATAAAACACAGTAGTCCTACTATATACATGTCTTATAGGCTACCTAGCCATTTTCTCACCTTGTTCATCTTGCTCTCTCTGCCCTTCTCCCTCTCTATTCTCCTCGCTCCTTTGTGCCGTCAACCAGAAGGCAAATGTAATTAACTAATCAACAGAGAATGCATTGTGTAGGCTACCAAAGTAGAGCTGATGAAGGTCTTGCTACTCATGAAAACATGTCTTTTCGCTTTTTTCTTTTATTTGAGCCGCTTGGGTAACTTTTTTTTATTTTGGCGTTTAGACCATTGACATAACACAAAGGTTTAGACCGTTTAGACTCGTCTTTCTCCGTCTCTGTGTACTTCCCATTTCTCCTGTCACCGTTTGTTTATCTTTGGCGGCGCACTGTGGGACGGACTAGTCCATTTCATTGTGAAAGTAGGGGGTGCTGACCTCTCTCAGCAAGCAGGGCGCCTGCAGCTGCTGGGGGCGCTGATCGGCCAATTCCCCACACAGTGAAATGATAGAAAACAGAAAAACGCTTCGCAGCACAGATGATTATTTATAAATATTTATTTATTTAAGTTAAGTGGCTGCCCGGTTCGCCCGTGTCAAAAACCGCCACTACTTTGAGCACTAAACGATCTCACATTATCACAATAAGGACTTTATTTTCAGGGGTGCTGAGATGATATTTAGGGGTGCTTCAGCACCCCTAAAAATAGCCTAGCGCCGCCTATGCTTTCCAGGAGCACAAGCGGATAGCATACAGGAACATCGCAACTAGTGTGTAAGTTTGCCTGTAACTTTCACCACTGAAGGCATCAAAACTATGAATGAACACATACGGAATTATGTACTTAACAAAAAAGTGTGAAATAACTGAAAACATGTCTTATATTTTAGATTCTTCAAAGTAGCCACCCTTTGCTTTTTTTGATAACTCTGCAAACCCTTGGTGTTCTCTCAATGAGCTTCATGAGGTAGTCACCTGAAATGGTTTTCACTTCACAGGTGTGCTTTGTCAGGGTTAATTAGTGGAATTTTTTCCCTTAAAAAAGCAAAGGGGGCTACTTTAAAGAATCTAAAATATAAGACAGGTTTTCAGTTATTTCACACTTTTTTGTCAACTACATAATTCCATATGTGTTCATTCATAGTTTTGATGCCTTAAGTGAGAATCTACAATGTAAATAGTCATGAAAATAAAAAGGAAACGCATTGAATGAGAAGGTGTGTCCAAACTTTTGGCCTGTACTGTATAACCTATAACTATTTGCGTTAGTAGTAGTCTATACAGTGGAGTTGCATATGAAGTGGTTTGGTATCCTTCTGTAAGTAATTTTGGGGTACAATTGGTTTTGAAGAATTCTACAAGCAGCAAATACCACAGGCCAAGCAATCAGCCCGTTCCAAACAGGCACATTTCCAACGGGCTCTGTACTAGATCCTGTTGATTTAGTGTGATTGTTATTTTTAACTTGTAAATGACCTGTTGATGCAGATGATCTGACAGTTAAACAAAGGCTGTATTAAACTAATCGATCGGACTGCAGAGGCTGACTTTCAGTCACAGTTTTTAGACACACTGTCTGAGAGGAAGTGTCTCGAATGACAATTTGATTCTTGCATATTTGCATTGTTTACTCTGTGGCCTTCATAACTCACAATAATATTGTTGCTGCCAAGTGACAACCCTACTGTTAAAATTCAGAATTATTCAAGTAGCAAGTACTTGTCGAGTCAAACTCTTGGAAGTGTCAATCCAAATGAATAGAAACTTTATAAATTGGGCTTTAGGGCTAAAAGACCTTGGATAAGTAATTCCATGCAACTTAAACCAAATTGCTCTCGGTAGTGGGTACAATCTCAACCTGACACTTGTTGATTGTTGATTATGTAAAAAAGAATGATGAAAAAAGTGCTTCTGGATGTCTGTTGGCAAGGACAGAAAAATCACCTTCTGTAATGCAGCTGACTGAAGAGGATGAGAGGAACTAACTGTACAAAGGCAGAGGTAATTCATCAAAATGGTAATTAAGGTCATTAAGTCAGGGGCCAAACTTCTTTATCCTGTTATTCCTTCAAATAACTGAGGAAGTCATTAACTACAAATTGTGTCCATTGTCTGTTAAGCAGGTCTTTCATGGATCTTTCAGATTGGAGAATACATTTATGGGCTTTGGACAGTCTGCATCTTGCTTTTACACTACTGAAGTGTCTTTGAGCCATTACTCTAACTGCTCTAGTGGAGCTTGTCACCTTCAGTAGTAGAAAAGTAGTATGAGGTACAGTATTTCTCTGTTGTGGATACAAACAAGCTGCTCCTGCTGTACTCCTACTGTACAGCAGGAGTATGCTCCATCAACCTTTTCAAGATTTGAAGGAAAACAGAAAGCCTGCTTATCTCAAAGAGATGAATAAATACAAATTACCTCTGTCTTCCCATACAAAATGTCACTTTGTTGATATTGGAGTCTTGAACAAAGATGCCGTTAGAAGGGAGCTACTTTTAGCAGGGGACCAAATATGAGATGACAGCAAATAACTGTGACAAATGGCGTCTGTGTAAAGTGTTCTATTTAGTGGAGATCAGCAACATAAGGGCGGCAGTCTGAGACAATTAATATTTAATGTTCAGACAGTTACAGCAATATAATTCACTACAATTATGCGCAAATTAACGTATTTTACTCAGTCTGAGGCACAACAATCTTTCTCTATACTTCTGCTATCTGAGGCACAACAATCTCTCTCTATGCCTCTGCTATATTGTAGTGCCGGTGATCATTCCACTTTCTTTGCAGAGAACTACTTCAGTGCAATATGTGGTGAAGAAGCAGCAGCGTTAAGAATGTGCGAGTGGAGCCATGGTCTTTTAACAGGAGACTGATTAAAGGTATATAAGCCCATGGTTCGATCTTATCTGATTTCATTTCCGTCTGTGGTTCCAGTTTTCCTTGCTTTAATTTCTTAAGAGGTTAGGGTGATTTCCTGAGTTGAAGGCATCAGATGTAGTCATGACATCAGTGAATGTGCAACACTGATGTAGTACCAGTGTGTGTGTGTGTGTGTGTGTGTGTGTGTGTGTGTGTGTGTGTGTGTGTGTGTTCTCACCTTGTCTGAACTGCATGTTGACTACTACTTGGAATAACTGGTGCTCAGATAGAGGTGGAATTTCTTAAGACAGGCTCTGTCTGCCCGACTGAGGGGTAAACACACACACACACACACGGATAAATACACACTTAGGGCCTGTTCTGACCTGGTCCTGAGTGATCCAATCACAAGTGGAAAGCTCTAAGTAAGTGTGTCTCACTTGGTAGTAGAATGTGTCTCCAAATGCGTCCTGAGTGACCACTTCTGATTAGATCTCACTTCCCCGCTCTACGTATATGCATCCAGGCCCTCAGAGAAGGCCTAATATATTCTAAAAAATTATATTTAAAAAGTCGTCAGTTGTAAATTTATTTTATCAATTCATAATTTGACAATCAACATCTAAACAAAGCATTTTTAAGGAAATAACCCCCTGCCTATTCAGTTTGTGTTGGAATGTGAAGAGATAAATTAACTGTTGACCTATCAGAATTTAGCTGTCTCTGCAGTTGCTAGGAAGAAAATGCGATGCTTTCAGCTCTGTGATTGGTACTATCAATTTACAGAGGGCCAATCAATAGTTTTCAATGACAGTCAAATTGACCAATCATATCTTCACTCTAAATCACAAGCTAGCACTGCCAATATACTAGCTAGCTAGCCTGTTGGTTCACGATGGAAGCCAGAAGTAATGTTTTCGCTGGTGAGGAGGACCATAGTTATGAGGAGGACATTGTTGCGAATTTGTTATCCCCGCCCAGACCAGCTCCAAATGTGGTCTGAGTGATTGGATCAATACGTCCTGAGTGCGTTTACACTTGTACTTAGAGCTGTCCACTTGTGATTCGATCACTTAGATCAAAACAAAACGATCTTCACACACAGATACAGCAAGCATGCTGTTGAAAATATGGAAAGTAAACTAAACACTTGCACACTGATTCATCATCTTGGAAATGTACTTCCGTTGATGCAGACTAGGGTCTTACTAACATTGAATGGTGACTGTGGCTCAAAGGTAGAACGGGTTGGCCCTCAACCACAAGATTGGTGGTTTGATTCCAGGCTCCTCCGGCCACATGTCAAAGTGTCCTTGAGGGTGTCCACTGCTCATTGCAGAGTTTGAATTTCACTACATTGTACAGTACGATTGTATGTGACGAATAATACAGTTTCTTTCTCCTTATCATCAAAGACACTATATTATTTAGCATGCGATAAAATTTGCAAACAGTTTTGATTAACTGCCAAATTCCTTCATTTTTCCACAATCAGTGGATCTGAATAGCATTGTCACCAACCTTCCACTCTCTGTCCCCAAAAATGGTTCAGATAAGTTTAATGGATTTTCCATTCACACAAACCCACAATACCCACATCTACATACAAACTAAATGTACTATAACAGAAATGTACTGTACACAAAAGCCATCAGTGGAGTGTTGATCCATGTTGTTTCTATAGTAATGTACTGCTATTGATTTGCGTGTGGTAAAGTGGCAGATTGACAGCAGTGTGTAGAGAGCTGAGGCTGGTGCTGAAAGGCCTTCTCTCTTTCAACTAGAGGGTAGCTCTTAGCTGCACATCATACTGTGTTTTTCAAAGGAGCTTCTAACTGGGCCTGAATCATAAAACTGGCAACAGTGAACACAGCAAATACACATCAGAGTACAGCAGATGAGGACCTCTTATACTGATTGTGGTAATGTGCTAGATTGACTGGACACAATGTGATGTGTGGAACTGACGCTGTGGATTGATGAATCAGGGAAATTTTCTGCACTGCGTGCCCATTTAAACATGAATAAGAGTGTGTGTGGATGTGACGCACTGTGTTCAATGGAGTCTCGAAAGCGCACCAGCATCTCCAGCTGTATACATCAATCTGTCAGTTAAGATATTACAATTGATAGATTCTGCAAGTCCACCACGGTCCTCCCGGACGGTCGCTATTGGTCACGGCTAAAGACCGCGGGTGCAGCTCATCCAGTTAATAGGGCAATAGCTTCAATTGAACCAATCAAATTGATTGTTTACCATACATGGACAGTTGGCTAGCAAGAACAACATAAGAGAGATGCAGGAAGCAACTGACCTGCTACTTTCTAGCTACTAATTGTACCAAGTCAATAAATTAGAACAAAGTACCGATCCAGGCTGATTAATGATCACCTACACATGTGCATGAGAATGGCAATGAATCCATTTAAGCCAAGATTCAAACTACTGGCAGGGGAGAGACAGACAGGAAGTAGAAAAAATGAAGAGAAAAAGGTCTGCTCAAGCTCTGTTTGCACTTCTTCTAAAATAGGCCCTTTTTAAATTATTTTATTGAGAAGATTCTGTTTTGTATTCTTTTACTTGAAAATGTCATTGTGCAAGGACTAATTTTATTGATGCTAAATATAGCAATTTGTTTTCCATACAAGTTTAATATGTCTGTTGTTTTATGATTTTATTTGAGAGACGTCGCAGTAGACTATAGGACGCAATTTAGACATTAATGAGGACCGTAGGAGAAATGTTTTGTAACTGCACCTCTTGAATTTTAATACCAGGTTCGGCTTCGTCCGCTCCTTTTCGGACAGACTGAACATATTGTTTGTAACACTTTATAGATATTGTTTTTTCTTTTGGTGTGTTGCTACACACTTATTGTGTTTTTATATTTATTTTATCGTTATTTTTTGTTCGAAATAATATTAAAGAAATAACTGAATACCCCTGCTCTAATCCCTCATCTTATCTGTGAGGCCATTATTGTGTGTTCAGTAATAAATGTACCAGGTATTGGCGGTTGAATCAGAGCAGGATTTCATTTAGGCAGTCAGGCCGAATGCAACGCTGTTTCTGATTTAGGCTGATAAAGTGCATTTATTTTTGCATTAAGATCTTGCCTAGTGCTTTTTTGGAATGATAAAAAACATGAAAGTAAAATAAAGGGGGAAAGCAGATGCAATCAATAATATGCCAATGAGATATAAATGCCAAAGAGGCTGATATGAAATTCTCCCCTCAAGACAAACAACAAACCAAACGGAAATGCTATATTGCCACCACAACCAAAATTACAATGAAAAAACCAAGAGAATATCAACAGTATCCATAAAACTAAAGAAATGATAATTACTTGTATATCACTGAAAAGAGTCACAGAATATAAATATCTTGGCATTTGGATTGACGAAAAGCTCTTCTTCAAATTTCACATTGATAATCTTGTGTGCAGACTATTTCTACAGAAACAAAAGCATATTACCCATATTTATAGGAAAAGGGTTGTTGAGTTTTCATGTCTGTCTTGGACTATGGTGATGTGATTTATAGACACGCATCATCTTCAACTCTTAAATCTCTGGACTCAGTCTATCACTCTGCCTTGAGATTCATAACCAGTCATGCCTATGGAACACATCATTGTATTTTATATGAAATTGTTTGGTGGTCTTCTCTCCAAGAAAGACTAGATGCTCACTGGTATCACTTTATCTATAAAGCTCTTGTTGGAACACTACCATACAGAACTTCTCTGTTACTCAGAGGAACATTATCAGACTCGCTCTGCTTACTGGCTTTTACTTCATGTTCCACAAGCTCGGTCTGAACTTGGAAAAACTGCTTTTAGTTTTAGTGCACCCGATGCCTGGAACAAATTATAGCATTTCCTCAAAATCAACTAAATTGTAGCCTCGTGAGACCGTCCTGATCTCGCGAGCTCCAGTTTTCCACTCGCAGATCAGTCTGGCATCTTGAGGTAGAGAAAATTTGGAGCCGTTAGCCAAACAACCGAGCCAATCAGCGTTGGTTTTGAGGCGGGTTAGGTGGTGATAGACAGATGGTTTATCCAATCAGCTAACCAGTATTTTCAGACAGCGGTCCGGGAACCTGAAATGGTGCCTTTTATTCCTAAATTCTCGTTACACAAACGGCAAATATCCTTTACCGACATGTTGCTTGCTTGCTGAGCTAACGAGCTATGCTTCGCCTGCAGCAGCAGGGGCGGGCTTGTGGTTGTATTTTCATACTCTTCGTGGATCTGATTGGTTGATTTGGCCCGTCTATCACCAACATAGGTGATAGACAGATGCTTCATGCAATCAGCTAACCAGTATTTTCACCCCTTTCCAAAAGTTCTCCAACGGAAAGTTCCAAGATGGATATGCCGAGCAAACGTGAAGCAATCCATCTGGCGGAGTCAGGTTAACTAAATTGTGCCTCTTGGACAATTTAGAGATCTGGTTTTAAAGCTGCAAACTTCTACTTGCAAAAACAATCTGACATTTACAAAAAAATGATAATCATCTCTCTAGTTGATAACAAGAAGCTTTTCTAAGACACATTATTGTCTCTGCGAGAATAACAATCAATGCTGTATTTTAAGGCAGCAAAAATATTATTTACAATTAACACCTAGTATTAGCCTGTGTTAACTGGAGCTAAAGACAAGTTAACACCCATTGGATCTGATAGTGGACTTCAGTGTCATACACATATTTGTTTTTCTTACACAGATTGAAAAAAAGCATCCTAAATTCTAATTGGTAGGCCTTGAAATACATAGAAAAAGGCAGATGAACATTAGTTTATACCATTTTCTGCCTCTTAATTAATATTGATTTGACCATGACAATGTAAGCTATAATTATGTAAAAAAATATATAATTACTTGCAATGATTTCAATTGAGCCATAATATTTCACTAACTAATTGTCCATGAAAAATGTCAACCCAGTACTAATGTATTCTCTATATACTGATCTATAACTGTGTTGAAAGCCTCCCATGGAAATCATGCTCATATCAAGATGTGTTATTGTAGTGGGAGAAAATGTGTAATCTATGCTTATGCTGTAGAGTGGATAATAATGAGGCGATTACCCACAACGATAGATAGGACTGCAGTGCTCAAACAGTATGGATATTCAAATATCCAGCTGATAATATCACAAGTCTGGAGGGAAAATCAAGTGGAAGGAGCAGTAAGACAACTTGATTGAGCAAGTGGGAGAAGAAAAATACACACAAAAGAGATACTTGTTACCTGACCCACTAATGGATCCTGTCTGAGGATGATGTTTTTTGGGAAGCCTGGGTGAACTCTCAGCAGACTCTGAAAACACCCACAGGGAGGTAGGGAGGTTGACAGAGAATGAAAACAGATACATAGTTGAGTTTATCCTCATTGAAATGTGAATAATATAACTGTGAATGGTAAACTAAAGAGCAAATTGAAATCTTGGAACTGGAAGTTTAACTGAAGAATGTATACTAGCACTGGAGAGCAGTAGAATGTGTGTTAATGTAGATCCATGCTTGATGTTGATGACCAAACCCATTGGGACCTAACTTGGTCTAATGGGTCCTGCTCGGGTTGAGGATTGAGAAAATCAGCTTTCAGTCAGACTTACAGTAGCCACTAAAGATACTGGTCCTGGCTTTGGTATTAAGGGTTATTGGCTGGCCGGCGAACTGCAGTTATCTACAGCAATGTTTCTTTAAGTGCTCTCCATTCCCCACACCAGACTATGTACCTTTGGAGACAGAGCCTTTAGTGTTGCAGCCCCATCCCTCTGGAACACCCTCTCTGCAGATATTTGAATTGCTACATCCAGTGGACATTTTAAAAAAAAACCTCCTGAAACACCACTTGTTTACCACAGCCTACAACCTCCCTTAGTATAGCCACTGTAATTCTGTAAAGTGTCCTTGGGTTTCATGAAAGGCGCTATATAAATACAATGAATTAATTTTCCCCTGGTATATTCTCCATCTGGTAAGAGTCTCTGATCTACAGTATGTCAAAGGGTTGTAGGACATTTGGTGTCTCCAAACCACAGAGGGAAAATTCATTCACCCCTTTACCTCATGATTCAGTAGAAGAAAAAGTTCAGAAAACAAGTTATTAGAAATGTTGCTGCTTTTAGCCCTTCATATAAGTAAAATGACTGTAAAATACATTAACATAATTGTACTGAATAAAACAACATGATGAATAAGAGCACATCATTTTTGAATTTGGAGGGCTGGAAGCAGCAAGATTTCTTGTAGCTTTTAGTTTAATGAGGCAAAGTGGTTTGAGAAGTTCAAACCTAAAATAAAAATTGAAAAAGATTTGTCTGGTGTGTCTAGGCTGGAGTGGGAAGAAAACAAGTTGGAACAGCATAATACAGTTTTAATGTAGCCTGAATCTCCAATGGACTTCTTGTCCTCCTTAATCCCATGTAGCTTTTGTTTGATCATGGTACCGTAGATCTGCCTGATCTGGGACTCCTGCATGTGGGGAGAGGACAGGTCTGTTTAGGTTTTGTTCATCTTGTAAATTACATGGATTTCAATGTTATACTGGAAAAGAACAAGAAAGCAAGAACAGGAAATGCATTAGGAAGGGCATACGTACATCAATGAAAGATGAAGGAGAGTAACAAATCCATTTCATGTTGTCCACTTCACATATTCAAGAGGCCAGGCAACTCTATAATTATATCCTGAATGCAATATGGCTAAAAAGCAAATTTATCTGGTTTCTTTGTGGCAGTAGAATTAGCAGGCACGAGATGAGATGAGAAGAGTGGAGAGAGGGAGAAGCGAACAAATAAAGGAGCTGAAAACCAGAAGTGAGAAAGGAGAGAGCCTGTGACAAGTGGCGGAAGTAAAGAGACCAGGAAAGGTTGAAAGGAGCACAACAACAGAGATGAAAGACCGCCAGAAAATGAAAAGAAAGACTGAAAAGAGACACAAGGTGTGCTGGAGAGTGGAGAAAGAAACGAGTGGAGAGAGCAAGGAAAGTATAAAAAAGCCAAATGAAAAAGAAGAAGAAAGAAACTAGAAACAAAAAGAGATTGAGGAAATCTAAAAAGGTGAGATGGGGGAAACATTTTCAGTCAGCCTTTCAGTCAATCATAATCTCCTGGGTGCTGGATATGAGAGAGAGAGTGCAATTTTGCAGTGGTTATCATTATCATCACAGCTATAATCATAATCAGGGTAATTCCAGTGTGGGGAGATGGAAAGGCGGATGGAAAAGGGTGATGGAGGAGGATAAAATGTCAGATAGGAGGAACAAGGAAATTACTGGCTGTAACCATGGTGAAATGCACAGGAATAGGGTTGGTGGATTAGAGAAGAACAGGGGGTGTAGAAAACTAAAATGATTGCTAAAGAGATTGCTAAAATGATTATGATGCTCTTTTAATTAAATTAGTCACAATTACCAGGTTTACAAAGCCTGGGTTGATAACAATAAAGTTAGTTTTCAGGGCACCACAATGCAATGGCAACGTAACAAAAAAATAACATAATGAGGATGTTTGTTCAGCTACAGCAAAGAAAGAGGTCTAAAACCCTTTCAATTCAGTGACCCTGTTGAAACAACCCTTTTATTTTGCATTATTATTACAAAGAAAATAAAATTATTTATCAAACAATACTGGAGAACTTCCAAGGCCTTGGCATTTTACGTAATGTAATGAAGCATACAGCTATAGTAAAATAGGGCGTATAAAGTGTAACAGTGAAAACACACTGGGCGTGTAAGCGTTGTGTGTAGCTGCAATAACGCACCTATTTTTATTTTGGCGCCCAGGTTATCCAGTCCGTCCGTTCATACCGGGCGCAGAAGGGCCGTGTCGGCCCGCGCGCTGCAGCGATCGTTTCGGTGTCACCTCTATTTCTTGCGCGAGATGCGAGCAAATTTGCCAGGCAGGTAATTACATACAGGAAGACCACAGTGCAGCTGGATACTATACAAAAATAAAACACATTTCAAAATAAAACACCTAGTTTCATGGTAATTTTGGCTGTCTTGACTTCTCACAGTGAGACGCGATCAGGCATGGAGAGAGAGGCCGACGGACGTCAGAGAGAGTGACACACACACACACACACACACACACACACACACACACACACACACAGCCACATATAGGCAACAATTACCACATTCCCAGGCGCGTGATCAGGCACGTATCTGGAGGTGGTGATGGCGCAGTGTATATGACACATACCTTTGATGTGGGAGATCCGGGTTCGATTCCCACTGTAATACATCAACCAATGTGTCCCTGAGCAAGACACTTAAGCCATAGTTGCTCCAGAGGTGTGCGACCTCTGATATTTAGCAATTGTAAGTCGCTTTGGATAAAGGTGTCAGCTAAATGACATGTAATGTAACGTATCAATGCTTTACTAGCTATATGAAGCCGGTGTGTTTTCACTGTTAAGTTCATATTGACCAGAAATGTGAGTCCTGTCTCCACCAGGGGGCCCCACGGACAGGAAACAACAGGATAGTAAAGATACAGAACATTTTAATTGGAAGTATAATTGTAATATCAGTAAGACACACCTATGAAAAGGAATCATCATACATGGTTCTTGTGAGCAATTAGTCCCACACACTGAAAAAGAAAGTTAAAAGTAATTATGGAGGGAGGGGCACTAAGGAGGCAGAAAAGTGATAATTTCTAACAGTAAGCTCACACACACCTACACACAGACCTCACTTGCCCCCTCACCAACATGCTCTCTCTTACCATGGTTGTTGAAACAGAAGCCGTAGTCCAGCGGTGGCTGGGAGCCAAAGTGGTCAGGTGCAGGTATGTTAAGGTCATCCAGGCAGCTCAGCTGGTGTTTCCTGCCTGCTGGCACTAGCACACCTTTGGTTCTCTTCTCTTTGTGGCTCTCCACCATGACCTGGATGTTATTAGAAGTGATCTGGACAGTGGTTGGAGACACAAAAGGAAAGACAAAAAGATTCATAGAGAAACAGATTAGGCTATGATAATAAGTGCTGATTAAAATTTACATATTAGCATATTACTGAAATAACTGCAGAAACTAGTCCCTCCATTGAGCTTACTTGTTACTAAATATTAACATCTACCAACTACTAAGTGTAACTGCTCCATAAAAGACTGGTGAGAAACTTGACCTCATGGAAAATAACACTCTACTCACTATTTGATCAGCTTAGAGTGAATAGAAGAGGGAAATTGGACAGGTTTCATTCATTCATATTTCTCTTTTTTTAACACATTGCACAGCTAAAAACGATGTATATTGTTGTATACTGTATGTCAGTATATACAACTCAGTCCTCCAGGAAGTGAATACATTTTGAGGTGTACAAGAGGGACTGATAATTATAGATGCATTATGACAACAGATTTGTTCTATTTTTGCAATGCATTTAACAAACCAATATTTGGTGACATAATACCAAATTACCATAACAACAGTGAGACATTAGAACTAAAACTAAGTGAATTCAAACTCATTTAAAGAGATCCACAAAAGAACAGCATTTAATCCACGAGGCATCAAATTGTTTAGTTACACTAAAATATCACTAAATTGAAGTCATTTGTCAGATCAACTACAGTAAATAACCAAAAGATTTTCACAGAGCTAACACAGTTCTGAAAATATATTGAGACCATACCATACAGTATCTCCAAACCCTCTATTAAAATAATACTTTAGGGCGTCAGAGTTCCTAAAAAGCCACACAGAATATCCATTTTCAGAAACAAATAGAGGCTTTGGAGTAAGGTATTAAAATGGGTGAGAATAAAAGAGTGAGGGGGAAGGAGATGGACTGATATGGGCAAAATGATTCAAGCCAGGTGAAATGCATCAAATTGGAGAAGATAAGGGGAGAATAAGAGAAATTGAGCTATTAAAAGAGGTGCATGACTGATGAAAAAACACCTAAGGAAGAGGGAGAGTGAAGCACTCATGGAGGCTAGAGAGAGAAGATGAATAGACGTGCGGATGAACAGAAGGAAGGAGAGTGGATGAAGGATTGAAAGTTGGAAAAGGCAGATAAATAGAGAGAGAGAGAGAGAGAGAGAGAGAGAGAAAGCAGGTGTAAGATTCATGGAGAGCACTTATCCCGAAATAAATATGAATCCGTGGCAGGAAATGAGACAGATGCAGAAAAGAGAGGAGGGAAAAATGGAAGGGAGAGAGCTGCCAGGTTAGAATGACTCTTGCTCAGAGTAGTTGCCTGGGAAAGTTTGGTGGTAATGGTGATGGATGTGGAGGAGGAAGGTGGGGGGCCATGCGGTGGGGGTTGTGGTGACGAATGGTGATGATGGTGATGGTGGTTAAGGTGTGTGTGTGTGTGTGTGGGGGGGGGAGGGGGGTGATGAGTGCCTCCATCATCCCTGGCTCTCTAATAGCTTCATCAGAGCTGTCCAGCACTGACATGACTCAGCCTAATTGCGGCGCCTTAGAGCAACGCTTCACTTTTACTCTAATTGTAGTGAAGCCGAGATGGAGGCTATTCAAAGTCGTCACGTGGTCGGATGGAGGCAGATGCTCTCTCTCATAAACACACACACACACACACACACAAAGAGAAGAGAAGTAGCACACGCACACTTAACACCTGTACTCATTCAACGTAGCATGGCTGCATCTCATGCTGCGAGTGAGGGCAGCTTGTCCAAAGTTATATTTAGCTGACAAGTGAGATGTGTGTGCTAGCCTGTGCATACAGTACGTGGGTGAATTTTTGTGCGTGTGTATCCATAGATTTGTCCATGACTGTGTGAGTTGCCTGTTTGACACTGAATACTGTCCATCTAGTGGTACTATAGGAAAGACCAGGACAAGGCTCTACTTACAAAAAGTTTTTTCAAAGAGTTATTTCAGCAATTTAGTATTGCATATATATAAAGTAGGGGGACTCAAAAGATACAAATAAAAAAAATAGATTAAAAGCAAACAGACTTTTAGTCCCAAATATTTGTAAAGCTCCAAAAACACCGGATCCTAAATTTCCCATAATGCATCCAATACCTGCTTGGTAAATGCCAACATGTTTCAAACCCCATGTCCCAAATTTGTAACACAGGCTTTCTGTTATATGTTTATTTTTCAACTAACTCAGTATCCAGCTGGGCTAGCCCCGATGACATCATCAGGTAACACCGTAAAGTGAAATACCACCCAAATTAGTAATTACAATATGTTATTCACATGGCCTAGAAAAAGTTAAATTAATATGTGTGAACATGAGCTACTCTCTCTAAAAGCCAGAAAGAAGAGAAGTAAGTCTCAAACTTGTGATGTCATCAAGTATAAAGTATGGAGCTTTTCCATAGACAATGACAATATTATAGTTTTTCTTTCTATTTTAATTGGATAATGCAAACTATGCATTGCCCAGATTGGGCACTCTCCACTTGGGCACTCAGAGTTTTTTTTTGCATCTCTCCATCACATCTTTTATTATGTGTATATTAATCTGTATTATTTGTATATGTGTAAACCAATAAAAAGTAAAAGTAGAATGATTTTGTGAATGTTTGTTTTCTTTTTCTTTTTTAATATCCAAATGAGCTTTATTCTATTGTAGTATTCTAGTCCTGAAACCAAAAATGTTCCTGTATACTTAAAACATCCCCCTGGGTGCTCTCAGTGTCATCTATAACATCTTTCCCAATTCATTGTCTATGAAGCAGTTCCACACTTTATACTTGATGAAAACACAAATTTAAGTCTTAGCAAAGCCATTTAAAATAAATATTATATACTGTGCAGGGTTTACGTCCATGTTTGCTTTTAGTAGTCTTCTAGGATACAGAGAAATATAAAAAGTGTTGCAGATATTAGCAATACGATTTTTTTCACACCATATGTACCAGTACACCTTCCATTTCAATTTAGAAACTCAATATGGTTGGACTGCAGCAACTGTTGCTTGTTGGTTTTTTAAAGTGACATTTTGTACACTGTTTAGGCTAAACGTTCTCTGATAAGCAGTCAGTAGAGTAACTAGACTGACAAACGGGGGAAATGGATGAAAGGATGAACAGAAAGTGGGATGACATGAGACGGGAAGGATAAGAGGGGAGGGATGAAAGCATGACAGGAGAGAGAAAGACGGAAGAGATACGGGATGAAGGGTAAGAATAGAAAGAGACAGATGAAAGCATGAGGGGGTAACAGGGATGACAGGGATGAAGTGAGATAGGTAACATGTAATGAGAAAAAAGGAAAAGATAACGGGAGAAGAGACAGGAGGGTGAGGAGAGAAAAAAGAATAGGATAAAAAATAATAGCAATCTACACAACTAGACAGAACAACTTAACATAAAAGTAAAGTAAGTCAAATATGGCATTACTGATACATTTATGGAGATGAGGTTGTGACTGTGGGCGAGCAAGTCTGGCAGCAGGTGGCCGTCAGCTTGTACGGTTTATAGTGCCAGGTGCACATATATACACACAGACTCACACATATACATGTACACCACCTGAGGTCAGGTACACAAGGCCAGACGGTTACTCACTTGGCCGCATAGCACAAGCTCTTTGGCAGCTTATCCTCAAAAGAAGACCAGGTTTTGTTCTTGGTGTACCCTCAGTGTGGGTAAAATAGTGTTTTGAAAGAGTTCAGTATGAAAGAGTTCAATGCATAAAATGTTAAGACAATGTCGGTGCCTGTTAAGAGAGGCAATTTCAATTTGTTGGACAAACAGGCAGCAGGAAAGTTATACATTATTCCCAGCCTGTGGTGTGTTTACAGGTGCTATTTTACACTTTAGTAACATTTAGTAGCAGCTGTGAGAATCTTAAAAACATTGGCTTCTTGTGTCTTTCTGCACCCCCAATTAAATGAGGGAAAGTACAAACATTCATAGAAATGTAATCCATAAACATCACCGAAACAAAATGTGTGACAAAGATTATTTTCCATCTTGTCTCACTGTCTGCAGTGCTAGGCAGCCATGAAATACAAAAATATATATACTGTACAAAGCATGAAACCTACAGTAAATGAGCAGGTGTGCCAGTAGTACAGGTGGTACAACCAAGCAACATTAGCATACATTTGGAGTCGTATTTCTTACCCTTATAATTATTATATTCCTGTAGATGTAGCTATTTGACCCACTGTTAATATGAAAATATTGATTGTACCAGCTTTAAATAGTGCTTGCAGTGCTTCAGCAATGTGAATCACACTGCCAGAGCCTTGCAAATAGAGCACATCATGTTGAGAGAAAAGTACAAATCGAAAATGTTTTAACATACCTTTGTTGAACTGCCAAAGTATGCAGACTTCTACTAACCCACTGATGGGGATCAAAGACACACAACACATGGAAACAAAGAAATGCAGTGCTATGAAGCAAAAAAAGTATCTCCTACATGCTCTGCTTTACTTAACTTCTCTCCAAGTTTTCAACTAAAGAAAGCAGACAGCAATGAGAGTGACAAATATAGCATTAGGTGGACGACAAACATTTGATGTTCCTGTTATTTCCACTTCACAGACATAACAAGGAAAAGCAATTCAGGAGTGGGAGAGAGTTTCAACATTTTATGTTCCTGATTCAGTTATATGAAATTCCATCTAGGTATCAGACAGAGATGTCTCCACAGACCAAATTAAAGTTCAAGTCCTGAATATATATATATATATATATATATATATATATATATATATATATATATATATATATATATATATATATATATATACTGTTAATATGTTAATAATATGTATTAATATGGCCTAGACTATAGCTCTTAGGAAGGCCAAAAATCACATGGAAATACCTCATAGATTATTTAACTTTTTCTTTTTTTACTTTTATAACCATAATAATATCAATTATACCACAATTTACTGTGTCTACTGTGGTCAGTTCACATTCACAACCAAAAAGAAATTGCAATTGTGCACTAAACTATAGTTTATTTATTAGTTCACCAGGGGCCGTACTTTGTTACAGTAAATGCACCAGATTATGGGGACAAAGTTAAATGTTTACCTGCGAGAGTGCAAGACTAATGGCTGCGCTGCTCATATGAACAGTAGTTTAATTTAACAAGGACTGGAACGGCTGTTTTTAACAATGGCTGCTCATTTATGTGGATACATTGTTATTGTGGAGTGATTTTGTAAGGCAGGTTAAGTTTGATTTAATACTCCCTCCATCATTTAATCATGTTAAACACACAAACATGGAGGTGATTTGTTGGCTGTCACTTTGTTCCATTTCTAATGTGCACCAGACTGTCAGCTAAATGGATCAAGCCACTTGGATGTTCCGGCTCCTTTTCCGTTTTAAGCTATTAATCCTGGCCTGTCTTTGTGCTTCTGCCTTGTCGGATTTTCAAGACAGAAACCAAAACAGCTTCAGTTTGTTTCCTTTGGAGAACTTTTAGTGGCTGTCCACAGTGCCCAGAAGAAAACAACTTGTAGTCAGTGTATAAAATGATATGAAACCTGGCACTTAACATAGTATATAGTGGTCAGGTTTCCTTTTCACCTGTTCAGGCATGAGATTTCCCTCTGATGATGAATGTGGGAACCTGGTTGTCATCCATGACAGAGTTGTCATATCCTCAGTGTGTCTACAGTTCCGTCAATCCACTTCTAATCTGGTTCCTCATCTAAAGAATTAAAAGGAGAAGCAGAGTGTGTGTGTCTCAGAAGTGAGTAAAAGTACATACACCAGTAATGATTACACCTCAACACACTTTGTGCGAGCAGTTATAAAAGACTACCTCACATCACTGTCCCACCCAAACAAATGCTCAAATTTGCCTCATACATCTTTATATATAAATATATATTTTTTTATTTATATTTTACAGTATGTGTACTATTCTTTGACCCTTGTACTTCTTAGTAATGGTCACTTGCAATGTTGGTAATCTAGGAATTACTAAACTGTCAATTAAGTTTTTAAAATGTCAATACAAATGAAATTCCTCCCAAACTTAACATTTTGAAGAATCTTCACAGTACTGTTGCAAACTTTGGACCTCTACAAATGCTAACTTTTTGTTCAAACATGGCATGACATTTCCATATTTTAATGCCACCCAACCAACAGGATCATAATGTTATAATAGGGACCCTTTTTGTCCTTCATTTTGTCCATGTTACTTCACTTCATGCTCATTTATTAGTCCCTCACATTGGCATTTCCAGTGTGTTCCACTCCAAATCGAGTATAAGGACAAGTCAAAATAACTTTAAATGTGAATGAGACCAAAGCAGGGAGAGACAGACAGACATGCAGAGGAGGAAATGCAAACAAACGTTTGACAAGTAAAACTGTCACAAGGCTTCTGGGATTGAGCCTTTTGACAAATAAAGGTAGGAGGGAAAGATAAACAAGTCGAGCTGAAAGGAGGAGCAGTCAAGCGCTCAAGCAGGCATACGCAATCACACACCCACATACATTTATATTTAGACTCATGCGTCTGCTGATGCAGCTGCACACGTTCACTGAAGGGCAGACGCAGTAAAAAGGCAGGAGGTACACTAAGGAGTCCAAACTACTCCACAAACCCTAAGAGAGTTAGAATTCAATAAAGGGGGGAGGTATTGAGGGAAAAATGGAGGCAAATGAAAGGCGTTCCCATGAATGCACACACACACACACACACACACACACACACACACACACACGAAGTGCCAGCAGGTGATAAAATAATTGATTTATAGATAGATTGGTGGTTGTGTCGCAGCTGTCAAAGCCATCTCATCCCAGTGCACGGACTGCAATGCACAAACACAGCTGGAAGCAGGCAGAGGGGAACAGGTGATCAGAGTGAGAACAGTGCAGAGATAAATATCGAGTCACTGTGATAAGAGGTTGAAGGCATGAAAAGCAATGAATTTGAAGGAAGAGAAACCAGTGGAGCAATTAGAGGTGGGGAAATGGAACAGAGGAAAGGAGAGAGGAAATAAGGGGCATTAAGGGGATGAATACGATGAATGGATGCAGTGAAAATGGATGGCTGTGTGTATGTGTGCACAAAAGCTACAGAGTGTGTTTTCATTTGCTCTAGTGTAATGGTTACTATCAGCTTTTTAGTGTGTGGGTGGTTATACCCATTGACTTATATATGGCCCACATCAATTTAAAGAAAGAACAATTTACTGTCTATTTCATAACACATGCTTTTATAACAATGCATTTTTGGAGAGATGTTTTTGATTGAAGAGGAAACAATAGATAGGCTGTTATGTATATCCATGGTGTTGGCTGCTTCCTGGCACTTGTTTTTTTTTAAAGAAGCAGTATAGGAGTAGCAATCAAAAGTAAAAGTTCGAGTTATCAGTTTAACTGTAGTACATTCTATCATCAATGCATAATTATGTTGCTGCAAGCAATATGGCTTAAAGGTCCAATATGTAATATATTTACTGTAATAAATCCAAAAAATGACCCCAATGCGTCATCAGATATTAAGGAAACATGCTAAGTTGAAATACTATCTTTTCTTTATTTTTTATTTTTAAACATATTTTTATTGCTTTTTTGTTTTAGTACATCACCATCCAACACTCACAACATCACGAACACATGGCAGAAGTGAAAACAACAATCAAAACATCAATAATACTGAAAGGACCAAAACATGTGAACAAATAAATAAAGATAATACTATCTTTTCTGACAACAATGCTAATGCCAGTATTTTCTCCTTTTGAAATTTCCGTTCTGTGACAGAATTTCTGTTTGTGTTTTGGCCTGTGTGTTGTTATCAACTGCCCAGTTTGTCAGCCAGGCCGCCATGCTAACCCTGCTAACGTTACCGGAGGACCAGGCAAGCTGGCCACGGCTGTTTACAACGTGTAGCCTGTTCAGTGGCCGTAGCCGACAACGGTGAGTTATTTGAAGCCATGAGAGGCTGTAAATCCGGAAGAGAGGACCTTGAGTTTGCAGTGTGTTTAGCGATTGTTGCCGTAATTCTAAGCCAATAAAGTGTGTTCAGTCAGGTGGAAAAGGACGGCAAGGTAGTGATATTTTTAGCGGTTCCTATCGTAATTCTGAGCCAAGGAAGTGTGTCTGTCTGGCGTGTGGAGAGGATGGCCAGGTTGTGGGATTTTTTTAGCAGTTTCTACGGTAATTCTAAGCCGAAAAAGTGTGTCTGTCAGTTGGGTACAGAGCTCCATATGAGCACTGGCTTTTATGACTGTCAATATAGACGGCATCTAATGTTAGCTACTCCGCTGTGCTGTGGAGTAATGTCTGGCTATGTGAGACAAGCATCCAGCAACATTGTTGTGGATGCTGCGGTCTCAGCCTGGCAACCCCCGTGAACTTCGAGTCTGGGGAGGAGGGGGCGGGGGAGACGACTCTCTCCAGTATTTTGAATGCGTACTGCAGCAACTATTTTAAACACTAGCTGTCAGTATTACATATTGCACCTTTAAATTACTGTTATGCATAATTCAGCCTAAAACTGAGGTGGATATTTTGAAGTGGGGTTGTCTGAGGTACTTATCCATAGTCAGCGTATAAGCTACAGTAGATGGTTGGCAGCCTGCCCCCAGGTTGGAGAAGCAGGCAGGAGTACCGGCACGGAAGCTAAGCAATGTACTGCTGTGGAAGGGGGCACACAACAAATGTATTTTAGCCACCTAAAAAAATCAATATAAGTTAAAGTGTATGCTATATTTAGAATATTTTCACTGCTTTACCTTGCCATCAGACAGCCCTTTCAGATGGGGAACTGAAGTCACACAATAACACTAACTAACTAACTAACCGATCGAGGCAGTGGTAGACCAGCAACTCCTGTGTTCTGGGACACAGTCTTTAAAGCCACAGTCTGGTGGCTTTAAAGAGAGCATAGATGGATTTAACGACTTCAGTTCCCCATCGGAAAAGGCTGTCTGACGGAAAGGTAAAGCGGGTAAAATATTGTAATTATAGCATACATATAAACTGATTAGTTGGGCATTTTTTGTTGCTGTCTAAAATACGTTTAGCTGCTGCCCCCATCCACAGCAGAACATTGCTTAGCTTCCGTGCCGGTACTCCTGCCTGCTTCTCCAAACTGGGGGTGTGCCGACCGCCATCTACTATAGGTCATACACTGACTATGAATAAGTACCTCATTCAACCCCGCTTCAAAAATCCAAAAGTGTTTGAGCCACACACATTAGAAAATTTCTAACATTACAAGCACTGCACATTTTCGTGACGTGACTAAGATTGAATTAAAAAACAACTCACTGGTGATGATTACATGGTTAATTGGTAAATTGGGGAATGAATTGTAGATTATTTGTAGATGAAAGCTGGGATCAATGTTGATCTGCTGTATAGAAAGATAGTGAAGTAGGGCTTGACACAATTTCATAGTCATAGACAGACAGAATTTGATTGTACATCATGTGTTTATACATGCACTGTCAATGTGAGTATGGCGTCACTGTGAACAGTGATGAAAGGCGAGCAAACACGGTGAGAACACATGCATCAGAGTCAGAAAACTCCACCAACAGCAGCCAAGTAAATGTGGTCCAACAAACCAATCTGATAGCAGCTCAAAGAATGTCTACCAAACAAACTGAAACAAGAGGGAACAGAGAGATTAAATCTGCTGGATAAATGCTTGATGGAAAACAAAAACATGCATTACACAAGAGCAAGGCACATAAACACCACTTTTTTCTCAGTGGGCTCTTGGTTTGGTGTGCGCTTTTGAGCCCATCTGTGTATGGAGGCATGAGTGTGTGAGTGAATATTTGGCCATAGTAAAATATGTCTTTGTGAGTGGTGTCCCAGCAGGACAGCGCTGTGTGCCAGCACTATGCTGGTTGAGAGTCCTGGACAAAGGTCTTGCTGGGAGGGACGTTTCAACTAAATGAAAGAGAAAGGAAAATGAGAGAGAACTGTTCAGGTGCATCAAAAGAAAAGTGTTTAGGTGATGGAGAATGAGAGCAGAGGAAAAAAATAAAAGGGGAGTAAGTGCAAGAATGGTAGGAAGAGCAGAAGAGGAAGAGAGAAAGGGGGATTTGGCCCTTTTCCGTGGGTCTTGGTATCTCCAGTGAGCAGCACTGGGCCTCAACAGACCACAGAGAGAGAGAGAGAGAGGTGGATCGGAAGGAAACACAGGAGGTAGTGGATGAGAAATGTCTTGTACTGGCTGGCTGTCAGACACCTGCCTGTGACTCACCAACCTCCTGCTACTCTCCCCCCCTCTGTCCAGTAGGGAGGAATGAGTTTGGGCAGAAAGAGAGGCTGTTAGGATAGAAAGGACTCCGGAGAAAGCAGTGGGGTTTCCAGGTAATGATGTGTGAGGGCTAAACACAGACACGTTTTCAGAGAGCGGGAGGAGGCAGATAGCTCTGATAGGAGAGAGATGCCTCCCCTCAACACACTCTCCAACCCCATTGTCAGGAGGTGATGGTGTGGATGTGCGTGTCTAAAGTACGGCAGATACTTCACTTCCAATTTCAGACTACATGCCACTTCTGTCTCAATCCATCTCTGTCTGCCTCTTTCCACCTTTTGAAAATCTGGAAATCTCTCAATCTTTTCAGAAGAGCTCATACAGTAGGTCTTTGCTCTTTAAAATGTCACTCTATGTTCCACACAGCATTACTGGTTCACAATAAACCAGTAAGAACACATCTCTATTTGAACTCTGTTCTCCTCTCGAACACACTGAAGCATCTCTCCTCTTCCTTTTCACCATTTCTTTGTGTGTGTTTTTTTTAGGTAGTTGTCCTTAATAGAAAGAACATTGTGTCCATTTTCCATCCCAACAGTGCAGTTCTTATCTATTTCTCAAGCGCTGGGGATGTACCAGACAAGGAACATGTGGGCACCAGACGAACCTTTGCCCAAGTGAGAACTAGCTTGGTGCTAGTTTTATGTTGTCCAGCAACTTTCAAATAAAGCAACAATGCTTATCAATTGTACCTCAAAACAACAGCTTCAAAATCATTTTTTTTGCTACACTGACTTGTAATAGGGAGAATGGTGCCTCTGTTATTCCCCCTCTGTGTCCTGAATGCCTGTTCTTGCAGGTCTCGCTAGTTTTTGATCTTAAGTAATGTAATCATAACATATTTACGACAGCGGTGTATAAGTGAAACTGTAGAGGCGCCAAATCACAAAAAAATACCATTGTTGCGCAATATTGCTTTAATACATCTTTTAGGTATTGAGTTAAGTCTTCTGATATTCACTGTTGTTCATCTCTGCTTTAGTCTCAACCACCTCCTGAGGGAAATACCTGGCTCTTCATTTGCTAAATGATCCACTGTGTTAGTTGCCAACTTTGTCTGTGTGCTCGGCTGGATAGATTGTGTACGGTGGCTTTATCACACAGACTGTATAAAAGAAATGGAAGTAGCCACCGTGACGTCCCCCATCATTGGTTTGTGGACTACAGTTTTGAAGCCTCGAGCTTGGCATTTTGGCCATCGCCATCTTGGTTTTTTGGAGCCAGAATTGACCATATTTGTATGAGAGGGTGGAGTTAAGTTTAGGGTGACCAGATTTCCGGGGGCTGAAACCAGGACACTTTGCGCGTGACCGTAGTGCTTGTGCACGCGCACAAGCACACGCTTTTTAACGTGAACATGTGCCAGCCCAGGTCAGACATAGACACAGACAGTAACTTCATTATTTTGATCGTAGGCTCCTCATCTAATAATAAGTGTTTTTTCCGGTAAAATTAACAAAATTGCAGCAACAGCCTTTTTCAGTTGTGTTATTTATTCCAATAACACCAAAAGAATTAAAATGATTTATTGAAAATTTTGAACATTAAACACTTCATTTCCTGCATTCTGGTGAATTTGTATGCCCCTATTTCTACCTTTTTCTGAATCAATGTATGCTGCAAATATCTTTATGTGAAGAGAAACATAGATTACAATCCAAATATAAAAACATAATGGAATATATTGAAGTAAGGCTGTCAGGCATTCTGTATTGCTTTCAACTTTTATTCTCCTGTAGATCGACTTTTCTAATTATATCTGAGTCAGCACACATTTAGCCTAGCATAATGTACTCTGTATTGTTTTGCGTCTTTTGTTGTTAATGTATTAACAAACCCCTGGACTGTAATATTTCAGATGTGTTTGAGCAATGTCCAAAACTTTGTGCACATTCAAAATACAGTATATCTGTGTTCTCTGAGATTTGGAGGAGTCGTGATATTTTGAGAAAAATAAAGTTACAATAGGCTATTACAAGAATAAAGTCACTATATTTCAGAAAATAATCTATAGGCTACCTGCACCATAGTCTGCTGTGCATTACGTGATTGCTCTGCTGATACGGTAGATCTCAGACCTTCTGACAGACACAGAGCCCCGCCGTTCTATTCGCCTCGGAAAAATAAACTGGACAAAGTTACATTCAGGGCTACACTCAAAACATTGGGGACTGAAGCCCCGGCAAAATCGTCTCACGCCACTCCTGGTGTGAACCGGGACATTTTAGCGTCCCGACAGGCTTTTGTCGGGACTTGGGACAAGCAATTCAAAATCGTGACAGTCCCGATTTGACCGGGAAAGTCTCGGTCAAACCGAGACGTCTGGTCACCCTAGTTAAGTTATCAGCTAACTCTAGCGCTAGCTTGGTTTGCAATAAGGTTAACTGTGATATTAATTGGTATGCTAATGTTGGCTAGTGTAAAACAGGCTCAAAACAAAATGGAGCCTACTTCCCGGAATAAATGAACAGAAGACTCCTTAGAGTCTGTTAGTACAACTAAACGCTTTTTAGGTGACCAAAATGTTTCAATTAACTTTCAAGAAACGAAAATACACAGTAACAGGGTCAAAGCCACACCATAAAAGCATAACCCTGCTTTATCTTCTATTTTACTCTAAATGGGACCATATCCATCTGGTACGCTGCTGCCTCTGCTAAGGACAAGGGCAGAGTGCAGCGCATCATCCGCTCTGCTGAGAAGGTGATTGGCTGCAATCTGCCATCTCTAGCAGGAAACATTGTAGCCGATCCCTCTCACCCCGGACACAAACCGTTTGAAATCCTCCCCTCTGGCAGGAGGCTGCGGTCCATCAGGACCAAAACATCACGCCACAAAAACAGTTTCTTCCCCTCTGCAGTCAGCCTCACCAACAAGGGCCCGGACCCCCACTGACACAGACTCTTAACCCCCCAACCCTAGTCACTACACTTGCACTAACCTTCATCCTGGACTCTACATCTGCCCATTGCATATACTATATATTCTTTGCAAGTATTGCAATCAACCCATTCAGCCTTTTTCCTTATGCAACATAACAGTTACTTTATATATATATATATATATATATATATATATATATATATATATATATATATATATATATATATATATATTTATTAGGGCTTTGACTCCGAACTTTGTTATTCAAATATAATTCGAATTAAAAAAAAAAAAAGATATTCAAACGAATATTAGGCATCTCTTAATATTCGAACCTGTTATGGGCATTATTTTTTGTAAATGTTTTTGCTTGTAAAGGTTGTTTTCAATTCAGATTCCGAGGCTTCACGGATTTCAAAATGTAACTCCACGTCGTGGCGACACACGTCACTCGGCTGTGGCTTGGTAGCGTTGCATTTTCCCTGACTCATTTCCTGGTTCTCCTTCTCCATAAACAACATGAAATCAAGGAGAGGGTTAACTTTTCCTGCTAAAGATGTCTCACCGTCGTCAGAAAGCACAGGGGAGACACTTTGTTCCTCTCACTATGACTCTAGAGTCGCTACTCACTCTGAAGCTACCGGTAATCACCGTCACTTTCTCACTCTATTACACACACTCCCCACACACACACACACACACACACACGCCGGCTCGTATAAATATAAAGTATAAACATAAGACCACTTACGTAGGCTACAGTGAAAGCTCTGAACTTCCTGTCGAAAGCATACGGTTTGTGTTTAATCCAGGGTCTGACTTTTAATAATATTAACAATTCTAATAATTGTGTTTTTCTTCTGAAAACATAGTCTGCCTATTGACATTGACTGATACACTGCCCTCTGGTGGACAGAACATTTACAACTTAAGTTTGATAAAAAGGCATTACTTAAATGAAGGCATTTAATGGTCAAAATATTATTAATAAATATTCAAACATATTCAAATATTAATAAACAAACGAACTTCGAATATGATTTTTGGGCAAAAGTCAAAGCCCTAGTATATATTTGTTTTTCTGTATTTATTATTCATTTCATATTAATGTTTAATATGTTTGTTTGGCTTGTTTATGTATGCACCTTTCACCGAGGCAAATTCAAGATAAGTGTACTTATTGTGGCAATAAAACATTTTCTGATTCTGACAACATGATGTATTGAAGAGGACTTAAAGCTAGCGATTGAGACCATAAACTCATTATGAAAATGTTAACTGAGGAAAGGGGTCTTTTTCTTATAGACTTTTATACAATCTGACTTATTTTTGCAACCAGTGGGGTCATCCCCTGCTGGTCATTGGAACGAATGCAGGTTTAAGGCACTTCTGAAATTGGTTCACTTTTCAGACCTCGAGGCTCTTCCACCACTTTATACAGTCCATGATTTATCAGAGTTCATTAGAGGGCACTGCTGACTGCTGCAGCTATTTTGACTGCATCATATTAATAGGAGAGATGTTGGGTGCCTGGTAGAGCGCGTGCCAATATACAGTGGCTTAGTCCTCGACGCAGCGGCTGCAGGTTCGATTCTCACCTGCGGCCCTTTGCTGCATGTCATTCTCTCCTTTCATGTCTAAGTTGTCCTGTCACAAATAAAGGCCTAAAATGCCACAAAAAAAAAAAAAATGTTGTGAGATGTTTTTATTACTGTGTGCATTACAAGTAACTGAGTGGGCTCTCGACTGGCCTATAATGGCTATCACTGTACCACAGGCATTTCACACATGCACAATTCAGCACGGACCTATTGAAAATCCCATCATCTCCAAGCCTCTACAGCAGATGTAGAGGCATCTACACACAAGCGGAAAAATGAACACCACCTCTTTTTTTTATGTGTAGCAGTGTGTGTATTGAATGGTAAACTTGCTCAGTGTGGAAAAAAACATATTGGAGCTACACTATTGTGTTCTGGATCAAATCAATCCATTTTCACAGCAGCTTTTCTAGCACAGCCTACAAGCATGACAAGGAAATGCTACTGAACCAGTAGCCCACTTTTCTGCTTTTTTTTCCTACTCGGATTCTGAATAGAGGATAATAGTCATGACAACAAAAGCCCTGTGGGGCTAGTGCCAAAAACAAACTGTTATCCCTGTGTGCATAGCGAAACAAAGAAAATTAAGTTCTATAGACGATAATTTTAGATGCACTGATTACACAGTGGAAGCCTGGGACTAATGCAATAAAGCTGGATAAATGTGTGTGAACATAAGGTGCCTGCCACAGATTTCATTTTATTTCCTCCTGTAAAGTGTAAACTCATTTTCATTGTTTTCTACTAATCATTGCTTTATGCAACTAAATAAGAGAAAGGAGAGCCTAAATTGAGTTTATACAGTATATGCGAATGGGGTACTGCCACTAGAAGTAGTGTTGGCTCAGTTAGACTACATAAGGTGTAATGTGAACAACGCTGTGTGTTTCTAGTATCTGTACCTGTGCAGGCTGGTCTCATGAGGGAAGAAAGCACTCAGTCAGTTCACTCGCTGGTGGAGAGGTCGTTTTCTCCATATAGCTGTCCAAGACTCATTGTCACAGAATTCAGGGGATACTAGGATCTAGGAAAATATAGGATGGAAAAAAAATGGTGCATGGTGAAAAAGTGGCGACAGCAGTGAGGGCACAGAGATAAAATACTAATAACAGTCTAGAAACAGATGAAATTGTTATTGTGCACATAATGATACAAATTCTCATTACTGGCTGATCATATCACAAATGTCTTTATTGTTTGTCAGCTATCAAGGTTTGCACGACAAAAAATTTAAATATATTAGAATTAGAATTACACAGTTGCTTTTCCATGAACATCTGCTCCATTTTATGAGAAGGTGGAAGGGGGTGTGCATCTGACACTTCAAGTGACAAAGAAATGAGGACATGGTAACATTGTGCAAAACAAAAGCAGTGCACACAGAGAGAGAGAGAGAGAGAGAAAGTCAAAAGTGTAGAGACGTACACAAATGTGGGATCACATCACTGATGACTGTCTGCTCGGCTGACTGATGCTTGTTTTTTAAGGTTTGAATGACAAAAAATATAATGTGCTATAATTTTACAGCAGCTGTTTGAGGAAAATCTGCTCTGCTTTGTCTGCAAGTTGCACTGCGTGGGGATCATTAGTGACAAAAACATGAGACCATGGTAGAAAAAGTTGCTATAGAACTGAGGGTAGCTACAAAGACAAATATTAAAGTCGTAGTCAGATTTATAATAACACATTGTTTTTTCAGATCATATCGCCGATTACTCGCTTCAAATGAAGGAAAAAAAAAAAAGACATTTCAGGAACAGATGCTTTACTTTATTAGCAGGTTGCCGTATGTTCCTGTAAGATTTTTTTAATATCTGCTGTTGCTGGAGTAGATAATATTGCAAACAAGGACATCACATAATACCTGCAGTTACAGATGATGTGATGACACAAAGAATGGAAATATGACCTGGTGCAAGTTTAATTTCTTTAATTATGTGAGATTCAAAAATGTTTTGGTGCTCAGTGTATAATTTGATGTGCCTACACTGCTTCCAGCTGTATCAGATCAAATCCTAGAAATGGGTTTAAGGGAGGAAGAAAGTCAGTCTATGACAAGGCTTGTCTTGATATTGCAGTTACCTTTATTTTTAACAAGTAGTTTAGCATGTGTTTTCATGTTCCCAGAGGCGAAAAAAAATGAATACAGAAGAAAATGACTGGTCTGAGGATGCAGTGCCTTTTAAAATGTGCATATGTGTGTGCACACCTGTGCACAGGTGTACGTCTGTGTGGGTGCACGTGTACACACATGCACATGTGGGTGGGACAGGTTCGGGAATAGAAGGTATCTAAGCAGAGACAGAGGCAGGAGAGAGGAAGAGAGGGAGACGGATAATGAGAACCAGGGGGAGGTGATGCTGGCATGGGGAGAGGAAAATAGAGAACAGAAATAGACATGCAAAGAGCAAGGTGTTGAGTCAGAAAGTGAAAGAAGAGATGGCAGGCATAGAAGGAGGAAGGGAGAGAGAAAAAAGGTGAAAGGAGAAAGGAAGTAAGAGGAGTGAAAAAGATAGATGGAGGGACAGAGAGAGAAGTGATGAAATTAGGAAAAAAGAGATGAAGAGTATAAATAAATAAATAAAAAAGAGAGCAGGAAAGAGAGAGAGAGAGAAAATATAGGGAAAATGGTTAGAGAATAAAAAAGGAAGCGTTACTAAGAAGAAGATGTAGGGAGTAATAAGACAGAGAGAAAGGGAGAAAGAGATACAAATAGACATGTGAGGTTGAGTCACACTGGGAACCTAGAACAGCTGAAAGCATACAGAATTACAGCATGAGCACACACACACACACACACACACACACACACACACACACACACACACACACACACACAATCCCTTTGCATAGTAGCTTTGCATATGTGATGTAGGGATGCAAAGAGACAAGAGACAAAGATGGAGGTGGAGGTTAAGCAGGTGAAACACTACATGCACATGAGTGATGAGCACTTAGCTTGCATCCTAGATGTATACAAACAACACACATTTTTAAAATTCCTATTTATAACAGGATCTGGAGTTTCAAGAGTGACACGGAGAGTGAAGACAAGACAGAGATCAAGAAGAGGAGGAGACAGTGATGATGGCCGTGGTGAGATGAGGAGAGTTAGACCACAGTTTGTGTGTGTGTGTGTGTGTGTGTTTATGCCCTAGAGAGGCATCAGCCAGTAAGCCAGGGTGACAGCAAACGGCATAATTCTGTCTGACACACCGTCACAAACATATTGTCACTAGAAAGCACCGGTAAGCAGCGGCAGTTTGCGCTGCCTGCCCTCCCTGAGTGTGAGGGTTTCTGTGTGTTTGTGTCAATAGATTCATACAAGACCGGTGCATACAGTGAGCATATAAGTACATGTACAGCTTACATTTGTTTATTTGTGTGTGACGATTGGTAAAGTGTATCTGCCTGTACAATATCTCTGGGGTCCATTTAAAACCCTGCAAGGCATTACTGTCATCCAGTCAAGTGTATCTGTGTGTGACTTGATTGTCTCAGGGCCCAAACAGACAAAACAGTCAGATAAAGCTGGATCAACATAAGTGACTATCATACCAGGGAAGAATAAAAACAAATCATGGGAAGACGGAAGGGACGGAAGAAGGTGAAGTGAAAGAAAGCATCAAAGAGAGATATTATATGGGAGTGGAAAGAGACAAAAGAGAGACAAAACAGTACAATATAGTCAGGAAGTGCAGAATGAGATAAATACTACATTCTTGTTTCATGTGATGACGACGCTAACATCTTTACAGTAAAGCTGAAATTCAGCATGTTAAGCATGTTAAGAGTCAGTTTTTCATTTCAAATCCAAAGTGCTGACCTCCAGAACCAACACAACAATAACAACGTGCCACTGTCACTCCTTTGGCTGCATTACTGTAAGTTTGTGACCATTTCACAGGTGTACCACATCGTTTGAGTGCATGCTATTGGACTACAATAAAGGAACCTCTCTTCTTTACAGAAACCCAGAGACACCATAGAGCAAACGCTCATCTTCCACTGAAAGTGAGATGTTAAAGTGTCACTGATATCCTTAGTGCAAAACAACAAAAATCTTCATATATGCATTACATGTAGGCTTTAACCAGTCCATTTAGTTTAGGGAGAATTGCAGAAACTCTTCCTCCAACTGTAACATCCCACGGTATATAGCATGACACTTGGAGGCGCATTCTTGTCTCGAGTTCAGTCACTCACTGTATGTCAGGGTGGGCCACTTCCTCATCTGTCTCTCTCACTTAGACTTTCTTAGACTCCATGTCAACAAGATGATTCGCATTGGTGCTTTAATCCTCCTCACTTGGCCCACCCGATCCATTTAAAACACTCACAAATACTCGCACACACATAGTGCTCAACTCCCTTGAAGCGTAAAGGGTGGTAGAAAGCTAAGGAGCTCTTAAAACTCATTAGAGGGGGAAAGGCCCACTGCAGATGATGAGATACACTCAATTAAACAGGATAGGGTTCTACTGTGCCCAAGGGAGCCATGGTAAACCAGTAGGAAGAGAAAAACCATGAAAGAGAGAAGATTTGTATTATCTGTGGTATATGTGAGAGTGTGCACGTGTGTGTGTGTGTGTGTGTTTGAGCGTTATAGGGTTGACAGATACATCTGAATGTTTGGCAGTCTGTGTATGATTTGTGTCAAGTGTGTGTGCTGGATGAGCTAAAGCCCCCCGGGGACAGCCGGTGTGATCATATGTTGACGACGCATCCTGATAGGTGTGATAAATGCTCCGACACGTCTGTGTCAAAGCGAAGGGTGTGTAATTTCTTGAAAGGGCCCCTAAGGGACGGATGTTGTGATTTTCATAGTAAATGAGAAATGGATGGACAGTGTAACACAGAAAGAAAGAGACAGAGGATCATGGGAATACAAGCCGATGAAAACAAAAGACTATTAGTCAAACAGACAGATGCATACTCCCAGCTAATAACAGAAGGATGTAATCTACGGTAAATCTGTGTGGCAGAGTGGACGCTGATCAACACTGAATGTGTATGGTTATTGTAAAATGAAATGTACTGTCTGATATTGTGTTCCACTGTCTACGTGACATTCTTGTGACCTTGTGCCATACCCTGAAATTGTTCCACAAAATGATTACTTCATATTTGTACTAAGAAAAGAAAGCGCGTCTGACTCTGAGTTTGGCGGAGCGTAGTGCCACGATATGTCCATAGACGGGCGAACCAGCCAAATACCCAATTACAAGTCAAAGTCAGGAAATGTACTTACAGTGAAATATCAAAAGCAAAAGTACTCCATTCAGAAAGATGTCCTCTGTGAGTGTTACCATTATATTCGATTATCATTACCCATGCAGCAGTTTGTTGAGGTGGAGCTGATTTCTAACTATTTCATATAGGACTGTAATTCATTATTTTCCTTATAGATTAATCTCCTGATTATTTTTTGAAGAAATCAATTTGATTGTTTTAAAATTAAAAAATTGATGACACTTTCACATGGTTTCAGTTCTATGTGTATGTATTCTTAGGTACAGTGGTTTCATTTATACAAGGCATCATATTTTATACACTCTGTTTTGTAGGTGTATCTTAATTTGTAAAGTAACTAAAGTTGTCAGATAAGTGTAGTGCAGTAGGAAGTACAATATTTCCCTCTGAAATGTTGTGGAGTAGAAGGAGAAAGTAGCATGGAAAGAAAATGCTCAAGTAAAGTACAAGTACCTGAAATTTGTACTTCAGTACAGTACTTGAGTAAAAGCACTTAGTTACGTTCCACGACTGCACACAGCAGGAAAATAGAACAGGTTTTCATGAGCATTTTCCAAAAGGATCCCAGGTGGTAAGTTTATTCTCTGTTTAAAATCTATTACAGCTTGTGTCCTGTGGAGACCCACCAGCAAAAAGCCCACAACCTATTTCTGGATCCAGCCCGAGTGAAAGAAAGAGGTCAGCTCTCAGTGAAGCCGAGGTCACACATAGTATTTTCAAGAACTTGTTGTTTCCCCCCAGGCAAAAAAAAAATCATTTTGGTGATTGTAATAAATAGTCAGCCACCACACTGCACTTCATACTGGCCTGGTGCCTATTTGTGTACTTTTAACATCCTCCAGTGTATTTTTCCATCACCTGGTAAACTTGGGAAGCATTATCGAGGTCATACCTTGAGAAAGAAAGTGTGGTTGAAATGTCTTTCGTATCAAACATGTTTACCTGAGGTGAACTCTTATTTTTGTAGTGACCATTGTCAGCTAGATATATCACTAAATAGAATGAAACACACAAACAAGTATTTGTACCCTAGAAACGTTAAGAGAGGAATCTTAAGACAAGCAAACCAAAGAGAGAGCTGGGGAGGACTGAAAGAGAAAGACGAAAAAGACAAAGGGTTAGAATGAAGACTGTGTGAAAAAAATGAATGGTACAGATGTATGGAGCTAAATCAGGGCCAAATGTTTTGTTCATTTGAAAAAAATATATATAGTTGAAAAAATAAAGCTTGAAATTGAAAAATTAAGTTTTGGTCAAAACTTGGAAAAAATAAAACCATGTATTCAAACTAAAAATAAGTGTATCAATTTTTCTTTCAGTTTGAATAAAATTTAGATTAAATTCTGGAATTATTTTGAATAAATTATAAATTTTCATTTTTCACTTTTATATTTGTTTTCAGTTCCACATTTCAGGTTTTCAGATTCAAAACTTATTTTTTTTACGGCTTCAAATTTTTTTTCGGTTTCAAATCTTTTTTTTTGGTTTCAGATCTGTTTTCACTTTCAGATCATTTTTTTTTCGGTTTCAGACTTTTGGCCCTGATTTTGCGTGGGGGGCGTGGCTTCAACTCAGAGGGGCGTGGTATTATGAGTGACAGCCTAACAAAGAAGGCAGAAGACTCCTCTGTCATGTTGCCTTCAGGAAATGGTGTTACTGTGAAAACTATGACTGAATGCTTTCTATCCAATATATACATGTGATTTTTACTTAACAAACTGATGCCAGTGACAAAGTTCCATTTAAAAATTGTATTGGACAACACATGGTACCAATTACACTATAAGAGCAATAAACTGTGCCAGATTGTGCAGTTCGGCAGGAACAATGACTTCTCCCACTTCCATGTATGACTTTGAATGTAGCACCACAGTATTCACTTGGCAGTCAGCATAGCGTCCGCTCCGCCAAAGCAACATGCTGGCACAGCCCACAGGTAAGACATGTGAAAGATATTAGCCTTTTTGAACAGATACTTTGGGTTATTATCCCCGCAGTGGCATTTTTTTGTCATTAACACATAAAGGGAAAATAGGTGGACCGCTGGAAATGAAGCATCGCTAGCACAAAAGTTAGCATTAACTAACGTCAGCTTCACACTAGCTGATGTTTTTACACCAATTTTAGTGTCCAGCTCAAGTTTTTTGACTTTAACGTGTAGTGGTCTTTGTTAAGCTCTGTTTGTCAGAATGACCATAACTCGACAGTGGCTGCCTGCAGCCGTACAGCCTTATAAATGTAAAAACTTATAGATAACTAACATTGCTAGTGTTACCTTTTCATGGTTAGTTTAAACAACATAACTTGTCCTGGTCCGCTTTGTTAATCAATCAATCAATCAATCAATCAAAGCTTTTATTACGGACACACACGGTCCAGAAAACAGACAGTAAGACATACAAATACAAAAAGACAAGTTAGTGTATTCTGATACTTAAGTTAGGCTGTGGTAGAAGCCTTCAAAGTTTGCCCACTTGGCATATTTTGTAAGGCATAACTGTCATGCTGTTACATGTAACGTTATAGTGTAAAACGTAATTTATCAGGCCAGAGCATTAATGTAAAGTTTTATTTGTCTACTTTATAAAAAGAGACCTTCTTCACTGCAGCCACTGTCAAGTTATGGTCATTCTGACAAACGGAGGTTAACAAAGACCAAGTTAAAGTAAAAAAAACTTGAGCTGGACACTGAAATTAGTTTAAAAACACCAGCTAGTGTGAAGCTAACGTTAGTTAATGCTAACTTTAGTGCTAGCGATGCTTGATTGCCAGCTTTTCCCAGCTGTCCACCTATTTTCCCTTTGTGTTAATCACAAAAAAAATGCCACTGAGGGGATAACGTCGCAAAGTATCTATTCACAAAGGCTAATATCTTTCACATGTCTTACCTGTGGGCTGGTGCCAGTGAATACTGTGGTGCTATAAGTCATACATGGAAGGGGAGAAGTCATTTTTCCTGCCGAACTGCACAATCTGGCACAGTTTATTGCTCTTATAGTGTAATTGGTACCATGTGTTGTCCAAAACAATTTTTAAATGGAACTTTGTCACTGGCATCAGTTTGTTAAGTAAAAATCACATGGATAGAAAGCATTCAGTCATAGTTCTCACAGTAACACCATTTCCTGAAGGCAACATGACTGAGGAGTCTTCTGCCTTCTTTGATAGGCTGTCACTCATAATGCCACGCCCCTCTGAGTTGAAACCACGCCCCCTACGCAAAATCAGGGCCAAAAGTCTCAAACCGAAAAAAAAATGATCTGAAAGTGAAAACAGCTCTGAAACCGAAAAAAAAAAAGATTTGAAACCGAAAAAAAAAAAATTTGAAGCCGAAAAAAAAAAGATTTGAAGCTGTAAAAAAAAAAAATAAGTTTTGAATCTGAAAACATGAAATGTGGAACTGAAACAAATATAAAAGTGAAAAATGAAAATTTATAATTTATTCAAAATAATTCCAGAATTGAATCTATATTTTATTCAAACTGAAAGAAAAATTGGTACACTTATTTTTAGTTTGAATACATGGTTTTATTTTTTTCCAAGTTTTGACCAAAACTTAAATTTTCAATTTCAAGCTTTAGTTTTTCAACTATATATATTTTTTTCAAATGAACAAAACATTTGGCCCCGATTTAGCTCCATACAGATGGTGACTGAGGTACAAAAGTGACTGCAGACACTGAGAGGCGGCTGCCTGACAGTGAGCCAGACAAACAGACAGGAGGAGTTGCACCACACAGCAGGTGGGGTTCAGCCGCTCCCAGAGCCTCCGCACAGAGAGAGGAAAGACGTCTCCAGGAGCACATTCTGATCGAGGTGGAAATGAGTAACCAGTGGAGCCTGTCAGAGCAGATGGCTGAGAATCCATTAGCTAATAGCGGAGGAGCCTCCCAGCTAAACTAATGACGCCCTCATTACTACGCTGCACGCACATCCGCCCAGCCAATGGACTCTGGCTGGGCCTTTGTCTGGACCAGAATGCACAAACACACACAGATACATAGACACTAGTACATGCATAGGCACAAAAGTATACAGACACGATCACACACACAATTAAAACCTGCGTGCCCTCGTACATACTCCAGGAAGTGCATGCAAACACACATGCACAGCAGTGACATGACGTATGCAGGGAGGGGGCCACATTTGGTGAGAGAGAGAAAAAGGCAAAAATGTGTGGACTGAGAGACTATCCCATCCATCTATCCATCCTCCTGCACACATGACTGCCACTTCAAAATTTGCCATCTGCTTTTCACAGCACGGAGAGATGAGAAATGAAGCAGAGATGAAAAACGCAATAGCACAGCTGCATAAATAATTTTGCCTGTGTGTGCTCTGCATGTGATAATGCACAGCTATTCATTCACCTTTCTGGTATCACCTGTGTTTATGAATACACTTGGGCAAGAAGCAGCCACATAGCCAGACAGGCAAAGAGACAAGGACAAAAGTTAGACAGATGATGCAGTGACAGCAGTGGTGTCTAAGAGTTATCTAACTGCTGTTTATGTATATTTCAGTGCTACAGTGAATATTGAGAGAAGCTGACAGCTCTCAGGACCTTCTCTGGGGGCAAATGTACTACATTCGAACTGCGTTTCATTTTGCATCTCCCTACTCAGAAGACGATTCACCTTCTTGGTATTTTGCAGTCAAAGAGGAAATAACACTGGCATACAGTCAGAACACAACAACACCCTAGTTCTGTGCAGGAGCTCGTCTCCTGAGCTAGATCAGTTTACCTTGCGATAGTCCATAATTGATGTTTCAGCAGGGAACACTGCACCACCTGCAGTGGCAGGTCAGCTTAGCAATGTCCATGTCCTTCATAGCCATTAGCAGGATCTGAGGAGAGAAAGACAGAAAGATAAGGGCTGAGTCAAACATAATTTCACTTCCCGATGTTTGTTCAGAGATTGGTGCGTTTGTAAGACCAGCAGGGAGGTGAGTGCAGCTACTGTAGGTCTGAAGGTGCTGGTTCACCTACATTACAGGCAGGACACTAAAGGAGAGACGACAGCACAGCTTGAGTTCACATTCCTGCTAATACAGTCACAGCAATTGCCTGCTATTCCCATGTAAGTTTGTCCTAGACCACTCAGCCATCAGAGCAACCCCAGAGAGAGAGAAAGTTGACAGCAGCTTGCATGACTAATATTACTTTGAAATGCAAGCTAATAGGCTTTTAGACAATGGCGACATTTTAGGGGAAAAACAGAAAAATGTGACAACGGTGTCTGTTATTAGTAAATGATTGGCTCACATTGCCCTGGAAAACCTGAAGAAAAGATTTTGTTACAGGTACAAAATGATGAGATCTTTTAAAGTTTGCTGTTTCATGCCCCCCCAACCCCCCTCTTTGATACATTTTTGATCACAGCTAGATCCCCAGTGGGGCGTTAGACACACACTTTCCTGGTGTCAAGCCTTCATCTATATAGTCACTGTCTCATCAGCTTCCTGTATGAGTAAGGGTGCACAATTGTGTATGTTAGTATGTGTGTGTGTGTGTGTGTGTGTGTGTGTGTGTGTGTGTGTTAGAGCTGGGCAATATATCCACATTACTGATGATTATTTATCAAAAATCTCACTGTGTAAATATTTTGTGAAAGCACCAATAGACAACCCTACAATATCGTTACGGTATCGATATCAAGGTATTTGGTCAAAAAATATTGTGATATTTGATTTTCTCCATATCGCCCAGCACTAGTGTGTGTGTGTGTGTGTGTGTGTGTGTGTGTGTGTGTGTGTGTGTGTGTGTGTGTGTGTGTTCCCAACAGAGCCTGGAGGACATGTAAAAGCAGAGAGGGGGAGACTGTAGTCCTGCTATAGAGAGTCTGACTGGCAAAAGAAGAGAATATGAGGTCAGGTAAGAAGTAAGTAGAGGTGTACACTGCTTTCTGAAGGTGCCAATTGCCTGGGAGACCTTTCCTTGGTCTGTGAGATAGAAGCACGTAATCTGAATGATGGGGTTAGCCAATGTAGTCTGGTGGAAAAGCTGGGTAACGCACAACAGTTGGTGAATCTTTTTTTTAGTATACTTGGGAGATGTTTCTTTTATATTTGGTTTGCTATTGTATATACGTTTGTACATTCTTTCCTTTGTATTTTTTTTTATTTTTGAATAGTTGTTCTTGTATTCTAGCCTATTTATTATTTCTTGTATACTCTGTATGTGTGCTGTGTGTCTTGTGTTTTGCTGCTGTAGCACTGAAATTTCCCAATTTGGGATAAATAAACTCTATCTAATCTAATCTATTGCATATAGCTCTACTGGCTAACTTTCATGATATAGGCATACATTATCCCCAGTGTTTTAACTAACATGAGAATGGGATTGATTTTGTGGATGAGGAAGTACGAGGCTCTGGTGCTGTGCTCCAAGCTACCTGGTCTTAGTGTGACTGGTGGGGAAAGCTGTGTCCTCAGCAATAGGTTGAGTGCATTCTCAATGGCTACTGACCTCTGCCATGGCTGTGCCTTGTCACCAAATCTGTTTGTGTTTTTAATGCACAGCAGAAGAGAGCAGAGTGTCCAGTTTGTGACCTCAGCATTGCATCTCTGCCCCTTGCTGATGATTCGGTCCTGCTGGATTTGTCAGGCTGCGACCATCAGTGTGCACTGGAGCAGCTGAATTTGAAGCAGGGGGGATGACAGTTGGCACCTTCAAGTCCAAGAACACAATAGTGTTCCTATTAATGGTAGATTGTCTCCAGGGTTTCCCGCAGCACTTTGCGGTTAAGGCAGCTGCCTAAGCAAGACACGGTTGGCACCTTAACTACGTCGTCAAAAAATAAAAAAAGAGAGCGGAGCTCCGACACGCACGCACACACACACAAACACACACACACACACGTGCGCACGCAGAGGTGCAGGCAAACTACGTGGGCTCTGCAGTTTTGTTGAAGTCACAGTGAATCACAGCAATGCCTATAAAGTGGTTTCAAGTGTGGTTTTTCAAAACTTCACACAGACACCATTTGCTGCGATATGATATTAATGGAGAGGCTAAAGCGGTTGTGGTTCTGTTGACGTTGAAATGGATTTTAAAAACATATGGTATCGAACGATGCTCAGCCCTACTCCCGATGCCCAGCCCTACTCCCGATGCCCAGCCCTACTCCCTCAATAGTTAAATGTAGTACAGAGTCGTTGTTGTCCCCCCGGTCTGACGGCAAACCCCACCCTACCACCTTAACTAACAAATTTTCTGTGGGAATCCCTGGTCTCTATTGGTTGGTGGGGAGGATTTGTGCCAAAAGAAATGCAGTACCTGCAGTCAAGCAGATGCTTTATTGAACTTTTGTAGTGAAAGAGGAGCTAAGCTTCTCTCACCTCTGGCAACACATTTTGGGTAATGACCAAAAGAATGAAATAATGGATAAAAGCAGCTGTGATTAGTTTCTATTACAGGATGTCTGTGCATACCTTTCAGGCCAAAGCATTTCCTACATAATTTTCTCAAACGCAGACTGTTTGAACTATGCAAAGTTGATTCAAAGTTTATTGTGCTGTTGTTGCATTCCACAATGTTGTTGCAGCTAAGCCAAAATTACCAGCACGAGGCAAGTGTCAGCTTTAGTTTCAAGCTTTGCAGTGAGGCAAGAACAAGAACTTTAAGAATAGTCTTTAAAAATGGTGCTTGTTCTTGCATTTGCACTTCTGTTCACGCATTCACAACGTCATGGCACCCTGGCTGAAGTCTTGTTAAATGACAAAGATGGTTAATTTCACAGGTACGTAAGAGCAGTCATTGACATGACAGCCTATGTTTTGCTGGAAGCAATTCCTTTTGATGGTTTTGAGGGCTTTTGCAGTAATACAACATTTAGGGGAAAAGCATTTTCAATTAATAGATTAAGGCTTCATGCCAAACAGCATATTTGCCAGCTCAATGATTGCAACTCAAATGAACCCAAAAGATCAACACTTTTTTTGCAGTTTTTGACCTCTGGAGCACAGCCATTTCCCAGCTTATGGAAAACATAAACTTAAGATCTTTTTTATTAAAATTGGTACAGAAAGCCATGGAACAAAGGAGTTGGTACTGTTGACCAAAACCTGCCCAGCCTATTAAAGGCTGACCTCCATCAGTATGTCACATTACATAATACAAAAGTATTACATTGTCAAAGTTTGCTTTATTTTCATAGCATGAGTAAATTCCTCCTTAAGAGACAACCCTTATTACCCTCAAGCATACTGATGGAGGTTGTAAAGTGCCTGTAGCAAATGTTTAAACCCCCATTATGTGGAAAAGAGTGACTGACCTCTTTATTAGAAGCACTGAGAAAAAGAGCACAATTTCTTTCCAGCGTGGTGGAGCGAGGAGGTGACGGCATGCAGGCCAAATCAAAGCGGTCCTGTTTAGACAGCTGCAGCACCGCCGGGGAGCGCAGGGTGAACACCGTCTTAGCCAGGAGCTAAGGAGTAGAGAGACAGGTGAAGGAGAACGTGAGAGAAGGATGAGGACGCAAATAGAAACACACAAACATAGACAGAAACAGGAGAATCAAGAGAGACAAAGAATAAGTATGGAAGGAGAAGGGTGAATTATACAAGGTTGTCAGCTTTGGATAAATAGGATTACACTTTGCAGTATAAACCAGAGATGAGCCAGGGTGACTGAGAAGGGCAGTGTGCCAGTAAAGCATGTCATGAAACATAAATCCATCAATTTCCATTCCCTGCCTCGGTGGACTTCAAAGACAGGTGTCAAATCATGCATCCATTCAAGCATATAGCCAGCTTGCATTGCAGCATCAAGAGTATAATGTGAGCTGAGCATTGGAAGTACAAGTCTGTCTGGGCAGTATGTGGATATCCACTCAGAATGTCCCAGCTTGTAGTTGTGTAAGCCCTATTTTTGGCAGTTTGGGTGTTTATACAGGATGTACATGCTCGGTTGTGTAAAGAATTACAAAGCTTTATGTGTATTGTTTTTTTTACTTGGAATAACAGTTTTTAAACACTACTTTTGTTATTAAACATTGTACTATAAGTAAATATTCTGGTGATGTAAACAGTTTATTTGTATGTGTACCTGAGGATGGGGTAAAAAGAGAGACAGGGAGTACTTTATGTGTGAGTGAAAAAGAAGAAACCTTTCTCTGACACATATTTCAATCAGTATGCAGGACTCCTGGGTCACCATGTCAGTTTGCTTTCATCAAAACCTGCTCCACGCAGCTCATGAGACACAGCAATGTGCACAGACACACAATACATGCACACACATACACACACAGCACGGCTGTCACACTAGGCAGCGCAGATGATGGGCTTGTGGGAGGCAAATCCACCTCTGTTCTGTTCCTGCTCAGAAGAGTAGTCAGAAAGACTCCCAAACCAGGCCAAAGCACACTGAAGTAGGCCAGCCCTGGGACCAAAGTGTCCTGCAGTGCCATGTAGGTTTTTTCTTGTCAGGATCTGGCAACTAGTTAAAGATGGGTGCGTGTATTAAAAGTGTATTTGAGAATTTGTGCATAAGAATACTTCTATCCCAGTGAATACTAGACTGATCTCAAGGTAAACTTTGGAGCCTAAAATAATGAGTATACATTAGGTTTTAGTAAGGTTTACGGATGAGGTTAAAACTGGGATAAGGTTTAGCTTCAGGAAATAGTTTGGCATGTAGTGGTGAGAATCAACATTTGGCTCAATAAAAGAAGGCTTGGTAGCCTTGTTGGAGGAGCCCATAAATAATAATCAGGCTCATACACCACAGTATTCAGCAACATCGGGTACTGAGTGGCTGTGTTGTTTCAGTCTTAATCTGTTGTTGTTTGCACTGCTGCTTGGTTAACACTCCTAATTCTCTATCTGGCACATAATTACGGCTCCCAACAGGATCCAGCATGGCAGGACTGGTGCCATGCTAGCATTCAGCCTAGTACATGTGTGTCTATGTCTGTGTGTGCATGTGAATTTGTCTGTGAGTAACAGAGAGACTGCTGTTTTGCTCAAGTTTTGCTAGAGTTGGTGAAAGCAGTATAGTAAGTATGTATGTATGGCTGTGTGGAGGACACTGTTGGATTGAGCTGAAGTCTCAAAATAGGTGTTCATGTTCGGGTGCAAGACGGAATTAGGACCTTGTTAAACACATGCTGGTAAAGTAGCACACATACCACCATTACCTCTTCTCATCACAGTGCAGAAAGCAAATACAGTATGCACATGCATGCACGTACGCACACACACACACACACACACACACACACACACACACACACACACACTCACACTCCCTAGTGAGTCAGCAGTAATCCTGCTCCAGCTCTGGTCCCAGAGAATCATGTGTCTGTCTGTGGTAATCACCACACATAAACACACATATTAATCCTCTCACACCTTGGCCCTGCACCAAACTCTACATTGACACTGATCCCAGACCAACGCTTACTGCTTAAAGGAGTTTAAAATCAGTGGGCGAAAGAGATGAATCAACACCCACCACTGATCTATGTTCAGCTGAGACTCCAGCCGCTCCAAATATTCTAATGGGATGGCACATTTCCTGTTCAGAATCACTTTAATGATGACGTGATATCGGTTGGGACAATGGCAGTTCAGACATTTGTTTGGTGAAAACCCTATTAGAAATCTATAAAAAAAAATATGTAAATCTATAAAAAAAAGTCCCCAAGTCTTTAACTTTGACATAAAAAGGCAGGCAGAGTATTTTTAATTGAATCCATCAGATTGATTTGATGATACTGCATCTCTATAAGTGTAGAAGAACTCAATCTCATCTGCTGATTGCCTGAGCTCTTCACATAAAAGAAGCGGGAATGTTTCATTAAGGCCGTGATAATTCAACAAGATATACTTTAGAAATCAGAGCGTATTCAGAACTGTGTACATGGTAAAAATAGCACCTAGATGAAATTCATTAAAAGGATACATCCACTATACAGGCAAGGCCTTGTTATTGAGAAGTGAGAGAGTTGAAGTGAGGTTTCCTTACAGTTACATAGCGTATTGTTATCTCTCTGTGTGTTTGTGAATAAATGGCAAGGCTTTGTTGCTGGCCTACAACCAGCAGACCAATCCTGGCTAAACAAGTCCATACTCTCAGCATTGTTCCAGCAGAGTCAACGAGGAGCCAAATCAGGGTTTTGTTGCACAGAATCACCATGGCACACGCCACAAGTCAGTGTCAGTTAAAATGATTATTTACTTGTAACTACAGTATATTAACATGCAATGATAAGCTGACTTTGACAAAAAAGAAGTTTGGTATAATGTATTACACAGTCTCTTCTTGTTGCACCACTGGATGCTTAGAGGCTTCCAGCCAGCAATCTGCAGCACCTTATTATTAAACATAAAAAATACAGTATTGGTTGGCCAAACAAAAAAACATACTTTAACATTTTTGACGAAACGCAAAAGCGATTTTCAGGGGAATGTAGCCATGTTTTCCTTCATTAAGATTAAACAAATGTCAGAATAACGAATGGAATACAATATATTATGTGTTCAACCTAAATTCAAAAGCATCCCTACTACTGTACATACTGACCAGTATCTGATTTTAACTATCATTCTCATCAATCAATTATCTCACTTTCATAATCAATAGTCTTTTCTGTCATATATATTGTCAATCTCATCCTTCTTCGTACCTGTGGCAGACCAGAGTGACTGCATTCTGGCGGGCTCTCCAGCACGAACAGATATTGTTTATTGCGATTACTGTAATACTGTACCGAGCACAGCAACTCGTTTACCTAATAATAGCACTAATGCTTTTGACAGTGTGGAGGTGTTAACCGGTGATTATACTGACAATGCTAATGCTTTGTTTCTGTCTGCCCAAATGTAATTTACTAATTATAAATGACACTAATCACAGTACAAATCTGTATTGGATCTTCAGAGTGGGAAAGTGTTAGAGTTAGTGTTTGATACTCAATACTGACACAGAGACCCTGTTACAAAAACTGTCATACTACTTTATAGTAGTTATTTGCCTGACAGACTGTATTGACACAAACAAATGGGATTAATTCATTGGCTGATTGATCTGTTTAACTATATGTTGGTCATTGCGCTGATTGACTGAATTTCATACTGACACCTGTTAGCAAATAGAGTGATGACCCAGATAAATGTAGCCATATGCAAAGTACGCGTTGATCTACCGACTTCAACATGGCCCCCATGAATTTCTAGGAATGTTGCTCACTTAAACCACATTGCATTCTATGTTGCACAGCCTATATGCATTAGTGTCTCTTTTCCTGGCCCCACCTGCTTGTCCCATATAACTTCACATTGAAATGAGAAAAATAGCTGTTCTAAGCTCTAGGAAAGTTTGATGTATCAAATGTAGCTAATTAGCCTGTTATCCTCTGTCTGTCGACACAAATTGCCCTGAGGGACATTGAATTGAGGATAATAACAAGTTAAGTTGGGCAGGCATCCATTATCGCCTTTTTAACACGAAAATTACCTTTTGATGTAACATGTATTCTCAATGTTGACTGCTGCTTTGACTAAAAAGAGCGTCCGGACATATTATTGCCAATAGGTTGACCCTCCAAAAAAAAAAAAAAACTGCTAATGTTAACAAGAAGGCAGAGTCAGACTGAATAAATGAAGTGGCAATGGAAAGAGGCTATTCAGTCAGTCAAAATATCAGCCTAGCAATCCCCTACTCCATCCTGTTGGAAGAGCAAACAAAATAGGAAATGGGCAAGTAGAGTGGATGTTTTTCTGGCCTCCTTCCAACTCAAAACCTCATCTCTTGCTGCCGTTAGACAGGCCAGCAACGTAATGAGTGTTGGTGGTGAGAAAGGCTGATAATATGGGGGACAAATGTGAAGCAGAGAGAGGGTGTTAGTGCTCCAGCATTTTTTTTTTCACTGCCACAAATTGTTATTCACCTGCACCATCTTGTTTAATCACACCATTGATTTTGGCTTTTAAATTTCATTAAATAGCAGTGGTGGAAAGTAACACAGATAAGTTTTAACATCCATTTCCGCTGCTTGGGCATCATCCCATCGACAATGACATCTAAATGAACATTAACCACTTTCAGAGGTATCAATTTTCGGTTTTGCAATTGGTGCTTTTTCTTCTAGCTCTCAACCAACAATTGTTATTCATTTCTTTTACCTTTATAATCTTTTCTTACTTTCCTCCTTCAGTGCATTCCTTTTTACCGATACATTCCACCATTTTAAAGTCATAGCTATTAATGTTATTACAGCCTGCATTGGCCAGCTTCCACAGATGCCCTTTAAACAGCACCAAACGTCTCTTAATTATAAAAGTTAGTTTGTTTTCTCACAGAATGTGGTGCTAGTTTCCAAAATGTAGGCTTTATTTTGTTCTTTACAATGTCAAGTACTTCACATCTGTCAGGGAAAACAAACCAACATTTAGTGGGAATGAAAAGATGTAATATTAAGGGATGAGGATTTGTAATTTAAACAAAATCATTGTGGATTGTACAACAGGCTATATAAAACGAAAAGAACAGGGATTAAAAATAAGAAAATCCATTTGAATTGCTTCAACATGGATTTTGTATGACCTTTAGAGACAGTGACACAAGCATATCATTGCAACATTCTCAGTCAGTTTTGTCAAAATGCAAAAGCAGAATGAGAGAAGAACAAAAGAAAAAAAAAATATGTCCCTATCCTGGCCAATCTCTGACAAATGTGTCTCTCGTCTTGTTCTGACTTAATAGCGGTCGTTCAGAAATACTCTTGAAATGCACACAAAACTAAATGGGTTGTGTTTACCACCATAACCGTCTCTATTGTGTTCATTACCACCAATGTCATCATAATTATGCTCAGCTCTCATATCATAACACCACCCTTATCAGTGGCATCAGCTCTCTAAACTGGCATTTTTGTCTTTTGTTCTATTTAGTTCAGGCCTTGAACAGATAAAGAGCAGCTGATCTTAACTTACTGGTCCATTCCCGTCTCATTGTTATGATCTCATACTTCAAATAATACATGATCAGAGTGCTTTGTTGATAAGCAGAAGGATGGTGAAGGGGGGTTAAACAAGGGTCACATTTGGCCCAAAGTTTCTACTTTGGATGCTTGGTGCTAGCGCCTCAAAAGTCCTTTACTTGATTACATCTTAATAAATGGCATCCATGAGGTGAATATTATGTACTTGTGTCTGAGTCCTCCTGCTGATTTAGTGTCACAGCCCAGTTCACCCTGAACACCTGATTCATCATGATGTAAGATGCTGAAATGGGGCTAGATCAGCAGTCTGACACACTCAATAAATGTAGCCTTCAGGTGGAAAATCAGATAAAGCCTGACATATGAGATTTTAAAACCCTGTTAGAAAAAGAGCAGAGGGTACAGTTCAGTATGAAAAGATGATTTTTCTTAAATTTAATAATAAATGCAATTGGGTTAGCATAATTTATTAGTTTCCAATTCAAGTAAACCTGTTTAAAACTGAGCTTAACATCACCATCTTGGTTGTTTGTATACGGAATATGCTCCTGTCATTATTGTAATTGTGTTCTTAAACCTTTTGTTTTTTGAAAATATGACTTCTGAAGACTTCACAAGAGTCGGGCCATGGAGGTTTTCCAAGCAAAGGTATTGTTATCAAAGTCTTATCTTGTGAGCAGGTGCTCCCTGATGTCCTTTCATTAAATAATGTTCTGAAAGGATAAAGAAAGGGAGGAGAAGGATGACAGCCAGAGATTGAAGTAGGGTGGAGGAAATAAAGGAAAAAAAGCTAACCAAATTATTAAAGAACGACAGGAAGAAAATGGAGGTAAGAAAGCTAAAACCAGCAGGCTGTCACAGCATCAGACGGGAAAACATTAGTTCAATGTGTGCTGGTGTTTCTGGAACACTTGAGACCATTGTCCTGTTCATACATTAGAACCAGACTGACAAAGGTGACGAACAATTGTGCTTCAGGACACTGCTGGGCAGATTATAGAGGGGCTAACAGCATGTTCAGGGGATTAACAGAGTCTGCTTGTTGTAACGTGTAAATATTTTGTACATGTTGGGTGCAGTGACACTGTATTATGGATTACCTCACACACAACCCCAACAATCCACAAACTAATAAAAAGACATAGTTTCAAAATGATATAGGTACAGCAGAGCATCCTTTTTAGCAGTGCCACAGAATCCATATGAACCGCACATACTATTTGTTCCTGCAGGTAACAACCCAGCTATTTACTGTACATGCAGTACTCCTTTCACATGCTGGAGAGAGAAGGATAGAAAAAGGGTACAAGGCAGAAAGATGATTGGCCATTGGCGTATATCATAAACTGCATGAAATATCGAAAACAAGCCACAGTAAGTATAGTAGAGTATGTGTGTGTGTGTGTATGTGTAGTACAGTATGTGTAGTGTGACTGCTGAGTATAGATTGTCCTAAAATATTAAAGTATAACAGCTGTGCATACAGTGTTTTGTCAAGGTATTTAATCTTTAATTTGATAATTTAATGTACATACCCAAATAAAAAGTATAAATAGTAGTAAATAGTATAAATAAGTAGTAAAGGAAAAGGGGAAATCGGGAGCAAGTAAGAGACAAAGAGAGAGCAAACCAGAGAGAATGACAGACAGACACAATCATCAGGCACCAAGGTAGCGGGCATGCTCAGATAACCTCAAGCCAGCTGCCATAGCTTCAGGCAGGGACTCTCACCACCCCATGAGTACAAGCGGCTCCTCACTGGTTTGGAGACAGAGCTCCTCTGTAAATGTCTATTGTTTTTTCACACTGGCTGCCCTGACACGTGTTTCCATGTCTAGTCGGTTTAAAATTCTCATTTAAATTCTTGGACAGCAAAATGGACATAAAACGTAAACAAATTACATTACTTAAGCACAAGACCGTTTGCCCTGCGTTGCATTTACATCCTGAAAGACACTTGGTGATGTTCATAGTCAGACCGACTTCCAATAAATGTGGAAAGCATGACTGACCTATGAATATCCATTAGTGCATGTTAATTGAAAAAGCTTAAGGGACAAGGGAACAAAAATGTCCTGATCCGGGCATTTTTCAATGGATCAGTAGCTGCTATGTTAAGCCAGATCAAAATCTGATCCTTTATTTACTGCATTCTACTGTGTTTTATCCTTCTCAGCCTGCTAGTTGCACTGCAGCTCAATGGTGCAAAATGCACAGTTTTGCTTATCTCCAACATTAATTATCATTAGCAAGCTCACTAACTGACATAGATTCCGTGAGTAACTTAACAGGCTAAAAGTTAAACATGAGTTGGCTTAAAGTGCTTTCTGCATCTGTTGTCTGTACTTGATTTCAGTCTTTTATTTATATTGTATTTAAGTATAATATTTTTGGAACCAGGATATCCAGTATTTTGATCGAGGACCTGTAGCTTGTGAAAAACAAGGTGTGTCAGATTAAGTACGCTACAGCGAATTGGATGCAGTATCGGCAGGTACCCAATATTAAAGGACTATGATTGGAAAAGGGGCCAGAAAAATGTAATCAGGACATCCCTACACAACGATATAAACAACAGAAAAACTGATTGTGGAAGAGAGGGTATTTTGTACAGTAGAGGGCAGTGACAGTATGAGCACAGGCAGGCTATTCAGTTGAGTGACTTGTAAAGCAGTATTTCTTTTTGATTCTCTGAAAATAATTAAGACACACTGATTATTAAAAAAAAAAAAGAGTGCTGTATTGATCTCTGTTCACAGTAGAAATAACCAGAGATGTATAGTAACGAAGTAGAACTACTTCACTACTGTACTTAAGTACTAAAAGGCTGTATCTGTACTCTACTGGAGTATTATTTTTTTTCTCCTACTTCCACTTTTACTTCAGTACATATTTTTGATGAGTTTAATACTTTTACTCCAATACATTTTTTATGTGCTGCATCGTTACTCGTTACAATTATGATACGAATCACTCCAAACCCACATTATTACTGCCAGAGCGGTAGATGGCTCTGTCACCAGGTTTGATGAAGCTGGCTCATCATTGAGTGAATCAATCGATCAAGCTGTCTTTGAGTGATCGTGGCGGTGAGGGTGAGGACCACCGCTGGCCCTACTTAAGAGTCCATGTTTTTATTTGTCAGAGTGAAAGACGATTCATAGAGAATGAAGTGCCTACTCTGCCTCCCGAAAGATTGTGAAATAATGGCCTTCAAAAATTCAACGTCGAATTTGAAGAAACATATCAAGGTAAGTTACAAATATAATGCACAAATGGCACACCAGCTTGAGCTACCAGTAAGTGCTAGCTAACTAGCTAACTAGCTACCCGCGGTTCATGACATTCTACGGTGTTGTACATTCCTGTCCATTGTGAGTGTCCTTTAGGCTAAACATTTGAAATAATATAAACAATATGATATTCAAACTATTGACTGCTTTCTTTAATAACTACATAACACAATACTTAGTACGTAGTACATTTTAAAATAAACTACTTGCAATAAAAAAAATGTTGAATACTTTAGTACTTCCACTTAAGTCTGGGTCTCTAGTACTTTATACATGTCTGGAAATAACTGATTTAAAATATGCATGATCAGACATAAGTTTACTCTAAAGGAATGTTTCAGATGGAATACAGAATATGTGTATGCATATCAAAACACGCATGCACGCACGCACACACACACACACACACACACACACACACACACACACACACACACACACACACACACACACAGTGTAAGCCTTGCAACAGAAGCCTGTAAAATTAAATGCTCTGCACATTCAAAGAGCACATCCTAACAAAGAGGTGTGAAATACTGTGCAGAGGGACTGTGGGCTATAAGGAGGGGTGGCTCCCACAAAACACACACACACACACACACACACACACACACACACACACACACACACACACACACACACACACACACACACACACACAAGGAAGGGAACATAGTGATGCAGCACCGGTCCTCTCCTCCCTGCTTGGCGTGCCTGGAAACCATGGCAGCAGTGTCTACTGCAGCCGTCGCCATGCCAACAGTGGCGGCAGCTTTCTGTGGGGATCAGACTTGCTGGGTGACACCTGATGAATACACGGACACAGACACGGACACACACACACACACACACACACACACACACACACACACACACACACACACACACACACACACACACACGGTGCTACTTAAAGGAAAAGGGAACAAAGAAAAGCGTGCACGGTAAGATTTACACAGGTGGGTAAAAACACATGCTGAGATGCATGAGGACATGCACATGTGAGCACAAACAGGCAGCAGGACACACACGCTTTCAGCAGGTGTATAGAAAGGCAACCTTTCTTTTATCCCTCTCTTCTAATGTAGTTCTTAGTCTGCATGCTCCACTCTGTCTATCTAATTAGGGAGCCTGCCTGAGTCTGGCAGTCTGCATGGGGGCACACACGCACACACGCACGCACGCACGCACGCTCGCTCGCACATTCACAAACACATCTTCATCTTTCTCTTAACAAAAATCACACATCTAGTGCACACAAATGACAAGAGAACCCTATCACTCTCCACACGCACAGAGACACACACATATCCAGAATCACAAAAAACAACACACACACACACACATATCCACATCCACTACGCACATATTAATAATAACCAGGTCTCCAATGTCAATTTGAGCTCTCAAGGACTGTGGCTGCTGAGCGAGGCAGAGGCCACAGAGAGAGAGAGAGGGAAGAGTAATGGCATAATACATTCAGGTTCTTATTCATGCTGATTCTCCCGCTGGGTGCACAGACTCATTTACCTAACCAATACATTTCAGACAGGGCAAAGAGGACACAGAGGTAGGGCCGGGTGAGTGTGTGCGTTCGCGGGTGAATGATAGCCTGCTATTGCCCTTTATGTGCTCTTAAACGTGATTTTTGTGTCAGAGAGAAAAAGCTTTGCGTACAGTATGTATTAGGCTCAAGAAAAAGATAGCGGCCACTGAGTCAGAGCAGAGTACGTAGCCAAGCTTTGCCATGCCATTGAATACCAACTGTCTGCATCTGATAGAGAAGAAAGAAGCCTTAAAAAGACAGCCGAGGAAAGGAAAGGAGAAAAAAAGAGAGGCCCTTGAGTTGATGAGGTTGAGAAAGCTGGTACTTGACCCCCAATGTGTGCTAAGCATGAAGGGAGGAGAATGAAATGTTCCTTTCTTCATCTATCTCTACGTTCCTGAAGGCTGCCTGTGTTCATTCAGTCAGCCATATACTTGCACATAAACAAACACATATACATACAGTATACAGCACACATATACTGTACCATACCTATACGTGTACATACATAGAGTGTAAATGGTGGCAAAACAATATTTTATATATATGTATATATATATATATACACACACACACACACACACACACACACACACACACACACACACACACACACACATTAAAAGAGAATTCCTCTTTAATACTGCCTTGATCTCATTCATCACAAAGTCATTTGCTGAGACCTGGGAACACAGTAACAGGGCTCATGTGATCATAGAAGTTGTTAATAAACCCCAAGGTCAGCCAATCTTATAAGAGTTTAGAGTTTGGAGTAGGCGATATGGATACAATCCTCATTCACGGTATATGTAATTTAATATTGTGATATTGATATCAATTGTGATATAATCTTTATGGGATAGTTGGGATTTTTTGAAGAGGGGTTGTACTTATCCTCCGCCATATTTTCACCGCTTTACCTTGCCGTCAGACAGCCCTTTGCGAAGGGGAACTGAAGCCGTTATATCGCTCTATTCAAAGCCACTGGACTCCTTTGACAAAACCGTATTACAGTATTTTACCTCGCAGAACAGAGGAGTTGCGACCGCTGTCTCGAGTGGTTCATCTGTTTGTTAGTTTTGTAAGTTTCCAACTCTTTTAAAACACCAAAGTCACACAATAACACAAACTAACGGATCGAGGCAGCGCCAGAGCAGCAACTCCCATGTTTTGCGATGTAAAATTACTGTTTTTGTCAAAGGAGCGTGGTGGCTTTGAAGAGAGCATAGATAAGCGCTTCAGTTTCCTGTGTGACGGCCAGATAAAGCAGTGAAAATATTTTGAACATTGTGTACACTTCAATTGATTTTTTTTAGATTGGCCTTTTAGGTAGATAAAATACACTTTACTGTGTCCCTATCCATAGTCAGTTGATCAGTTGAGGATCGGATGTAAATTATGATTATTGATTTGCAATATTCTCTTTGTATGGCCTAATACACCCAGGGATATTAAAGGGCGCCTGAAAACATAACCATTAACACAGCCTGACACTCTCTCTCTCACACACACACATAATTGCCATAATAACTGCCACAGCGACAACTCTGAGACGCTGAAACCACAACCTTATTGACCCAGAACCCTCTCTCTGCACATGTGGATAGCTTAATCTGTCCTGCTTCAAACACACACACACATATTCATAGACCTCATGTAGTGTAATGCACTTATCGATCTGGATACTTTAGCACACCAGGCCAAGGTGTGGCCTGTTGACCCATAACACTGGCTTCATGGCTGAATTTAGCCAAGAGGCAAAGCAATAGCGCGCACGCCCACACACACACACACACACACACACACACACACACACACACACACACACACACACACACACACATACGCAGATGTCCAATGAGAAACAGTCATTACTGCCATGCTGTTTAGCCTGCTGCGTGTGTGTGACTTTTCCATCACACAGAAAGGCTTAGATTGTTTCACATGAGCACTGCAGCATTATCTGCTCAAGGTCTTCTGTTGTCTTCTGTTCTGCATGTCAGTAATGTCGCAAGGCAAACGTTTCGGTTTCTGTCCTGTTCCTCTGGTTGGCGTTTTTGGTCTTTTAGACGTTTAAAGAGTAATGATATTTTTTAAGGTTTCCTGCCCAATATGTATTTGTTACTTCTGAAAATGTGTTCCGTTTGTGTGTGTGTGTGTGTGTGTGTGTGTGGCACCTGCCTGAGGGCATGTTTGCACAGCAAGGTGTGCTGATCCACTGCAGGGATTTTTTTGTGGTGTGAGGAACAGGTGAGAGATGAGAAAAGGGAGTTTATAAGATGCCCTCCCTGCACTCACACAACAACAGAATCACATCCTAATAGACGCACAAACTTACACACTGTTTGCATGAGTGGGAAAACGAGCTCGAGCAAACACTGTTCAACATATTTTGCCATTCTAGCACAAGAAAAAAAAAAATGCTGCTGTGCTGAACATTCACCCGAGCAAAATACACAATCCCGCATTTGTTTAAAAGTCTCCGTTTTCCAAAGTTGCCAGTCTGGCATGAGTTAAAAATCAGAGAAATATGCAGCAGATAATTGGGAACATATCCGCACAGCACACTGTTTATATGAGCCAATGTTTTTGTGCATTATGCATCCAAGTGCTCTGAGCATATTTGACAGCATCTAGAACATATGAGAAAGTATGTTCCACTGGAAGTATGCAGCCTGCTGCCACCAAGTCAATATGTGGATATGTAGTGTGTGTATGTTCTGGAGATTAGGCAGATAGTGTACTATGTGTGTGTTTTTGTATAGGTTTGTGATTTTGGGGTGAGAAGCCACTGTTACCACCACAATGTGTGAGTCTGTCCCAAGGTGCTTTAAATATCTTTTACAACCCCAGAATTCTTAGAACAATGTCTTTGCCAATGTATTACACAGACACACACATAACTGCAATAATGTCTTGTTATTATAGAATAAGGTCAAACAAATACAAGAAAATATTTTTTTTTTGGAGCTTTTAATATTCTGTTTTTGATTAAATCCACTACTGACCTATAAACCCATGATTACAATAGAAGATAATTTTGAGTTATTTTAGTAAACATGAATGGTTTGGAGGCATTTACATATTTACACTGATATATATATTGACACATTTATCCTTTAGTGTAGTTCAGATGTTTAATTTAGGAAAGTAAGTAGTTGAGGCACTCAAGTATTGGTTTGCACAATGACAGGTTTGTTTCCATCTGTCTTTGTCCAAATATTATGAGATCAAACAAGATGCTTATCTGTTGGGCCCTTTTTCCTTTATTCAATCAGCTTTGTCTATTTCCTATTGTTTTCCTCAAAAGTTGGCACAAGTCTGGTTCTGCTTCTTTGTTTCTTCTTTCACCACTGTTTTTTGTTGAATCTGTGTTGGCATGATTTGCAAAGACAATGTACTTTAAGTAGACAATTTGAGACTATTTTTTTTAAATCATCATCACTGGTGGGTTTAGCCATGGGGTGATAAATTACTGATCAAACGTGTGACATGACCTCAGGTATATCCATCATCCGTCATTTTTTATTTTCTGATTATTATATTTACCTTTACGATATGCTCCACCTATTGTTAGTTTTTCTGAAGAATTTATTTTGAAACGTTTCATTTGTTTTATTTTCTGTTGCTTTTACTCGTGCTCCCTGTCCTCCACTCTTGGCTCCACAATCCCTCTGCTTCTTCCCCCCTCCCTGCCTCCCTCCACCGTGTTTACTGTGGGCCAGTGCCTGACTGTAGTCTTCCCCCCTCTGCCCAATCAGTGGCACTGGCTAGGGCTGCTAATTGAATTGGGCTGGAGGTCTAATTCTAATGTGCAGCAGATGGCCGGGGCATTCCTGCATTCGACCAGCCGCGAGCCGCCACTCTGTTCCACACTGCTCTGCCCAGGGTAATGTAAACCACCACGGAGAGAAGGAGAGAAGAGGACAGAGAAGAGCGACACACCCCTAACTCAGTCACCTTGAGGTTACACACAAATGTGCAAGGTCTCTGATTTTTTTCCTCAATTGCATTCCCTGAGTTGACTGCAATTGAGCCACAAGCAAATCATTCACACACGTCATATATGCTCCATATATATATATATAGCCTCGTATAAACTGACACATAGAGACAACCGTGGAGTTCAGCCACTTTGTGTGACACATAAACAGGCATCTAAACATACACAGCAAATGATCTACTTCCACTATCTTTGTCATGCATCAGTGGATTCAAGCATCACTGGATGGCAGTGTTGAGCTGCATTGAGCGTTCTGGATCTGGTGATGCTGGTGAACAAGGTTCCACTGAAGACATAATAAAGACACAAATCAATGACCATAATTCGGAGAGAGACTCAGCCTGGGTTAGAGTAATAATTTCCCTGGTTTCTGGTGCTGCATTGGAAAGTAAACACTGTAAGTACGATATCACAACAGACAGAGTGGGAAGGAAAGAGGAATAGAGGGAGGTAGATAGATAGAGGAAGAAATCGAGAGATATAAAGGCAGAGGGGTGGAAAACTGCAGAAAGAAAGAAGGGGATAAAATCTGAGCTGCTAATGTAATAACAGCCAAACACAGAGATGGGGAAAAATTGCTTCTCACAATGGCCACTATCACCAGCTATCAAGTGCAACAGGGACGAGGCATCAGGGAGCATGTGTGTGTGTGTGTGTGTAACAGAGTGTGTATGTGTGCGCACGAGCAAACACAGCGTACTTTATGCTTGCGCGGGGCTGCGCTTACTGTTTTGAGATGACTCCCCAGAGTGCAGCCTGAGTGCTGTGAGGAAGATTATGAGTAAGATAGAAAGCACACATGAATTTGGGCTTTGTTGTGTGGCAAGATGATAAAAGATGGAACTCTTTGTCAGCGCGCGTAAGTGTATGTTTTGCGAGTAAATGACTGACAACACAAAACAGCCATTCGGGCTGTGGGTGTGACAGTAGCTCTTTGTACAAAGATCTTAGATTTGTAAGCAAGTGTGTTTATACATTTTTGCCCAAATGTATGAGCACAAGTAGTTATTTAGATGCTTTTCAGATCTCTATGGCTGTTCTGTGTGTTTGTGCGGCGGTCTGGGAAAAGTCAGAGATAAATGGCTGAGACTGTGGGCGGTAATTGAAGGTGATTTGGGTAGTGCAAAGTGCTATACTGCATTTCTCTTAGAGACAATGCAGCTTCATCTGCAGAGCTAACAGACAGACAAGATTCAAAGCCTAAATCCAGTGCTCGAATAACTACAGCAACAGCAACTCCCTGCAGTATAGTCTCCTGGAATATGTTGTTGAATCACTGGCCCTAATGATGCTGCATCTTGTGATACTTGGAAACAGGTATGTCCTGCGTTGAGGGCTTTGTGTGATCTGTGTATTTGTGTTAAAAGGGTTAGCCTCTGTGCACTTTGTAGTTAGCTAAGCTTCTGTGAGTGTGAAAGAACCTCACAATAAGATTATTATCATTTAAGGGATGGCAATGTCAGTTGGTTGGGTGGGTCCACTACTTTCCCCCAGACTTAACTCCGGCTTGTGTCTCTGATGTATTTACATTTGAGTCACCGAGGTAAGCATTTGTTTTGTTGAAAAGTCCAAAAGTCACAACTCGGGAAATGCTTAAAAATCCTTTCTAGTGTGCACCAGATGGTTAGAAGAGTCGGAGGATTTTGGAAATGCCTTTAGAGCAGCAGTAAGTGTTGCTAAGCCACCTTCTGGGTTTTTCCAAACAAATCCGGGTATATATATGTTCAGAGAAATGGATGCTTAGCTCTTCTACTTGAATTAAAATACACAGACGGCTAGTTTTAACAACTATCCGGTGGATTGCCATGAAATTTGGTGCAGACATTAATATTTTCCAGAGGCTAAATTATAATAACTTTTGTGTTACCCTGAATTTTAATCTAGAGCTATGAGGTGAAATATCAGCAACAGCAGCAAGTATCAGATACTTGTTTGGTCTGACCAATAGTAATAGTAAAAAAGAAAAAAAATCCTTACAATTGAGATATTTTGCATTTTTTTGCGGAATTGGCATGTTTCACACGCTCTCATGCCACATGCCGTTTTCTCATGCAGAGAAAAAATATATATATAACTGATAACGTACAGGTGTAATATGTAGTGAGTATCGCTTACTGTTTGTAAACAAACAGCGTTCTCGTGGGTCATGAGTGATGATTTAGAGGGATTACTTTTGTATTAGTCTTTACATTATTTTTTTAGTAACATACTGCATATTAGGCTATCTATAACTGGATATGTACATGCGCACATACATACAGATTGCACCTGGGCATGGGGATCAGACAGAACAGTCTGTCCTGAGGGTACACCAAGCCAGAAGTTTTAAGATGGCTGTAAAGGTAGTCACCAGTGTAAAAAAAAAGGCCTTTGGTATAGTACTACTAACTGTCAAAACAGACTTTAGCTGGCATTAATGCCATAACCACTGGTTGAAAAATCAGCATTATCATGTTCTAGAACAAAGTTATTATTATTATTGTTGTACAAACTAATATATGTTGGCAAATTCATGTTTCTGTTCATGCAGCTATAACAGCGTGTGTCATCTCAGGAATCCATTTCATCAAATAAAAAGGATGGAAAAGCATTATAAACCACCAAACAGAATTCAGTGAGTTAGCATAAAGACTGAACATTTGACTGAAAGTAAGGAATTGCTGATTGACAATATCCTCCAGATGCCCATTAGCAGGATGATAAATTTAAGGATGTTTTCACACTCGGCCAGCTTCAACTTTTTAAGTGAACTCTTTAAGCGATTAATCAGCATTATCTAGGCTATGATGTCTGGAGGTTGGCAAGTATGCTAATCAACCATACTTAATCATCATCGACCATAATTGACTTGGCTTTTCATTTATAAATGCTTTAAAATTCTGAATTTGGCTGCGGAACTTTGTAAACAAAATTCGTGGGGGTTGAGGAGTGATGCCCTCAACCCCTGCGGTGGGTAATGTAACAAAAGGCATACTCATAAAATGCACGGATAACAAATTTCAATCCAAACTAAACTGGAAAGTTGGCAGCCCTGATATAGTGTAAATTATTTGTGTAAACCTTTAAGGCTAAGACAAGAAGGGTCTTTGATTGATGTTGTACAATGTATTGTGTGGTGCAGAATAGAGTTTAGATTTAGGCCAAAGTAACAAATATGTACAAAAAGTTACACAAGTTAGGCTACATTTACAAAATGCAACAGGTGTCATGCGCGGAGTCTCCTCCTCTCGCACACATCACACCGGGCCTTCTGGGCTGTATTGTGGCGCTTAAGTGCAAATGGAGCTTGAAGATGTAAAGAAAAAAAGAAAAACAGTAGAATTAACTTTGAGCAAGTTTGGAGGAAAGTCGGAGGTATAGAACCATTTTAAACAAGTTGTGGGCAGTTGAGTGCATTAAGTGCGGCACGCTGCTCGCCTATGACAGGAAAAAAACGGGGATGATGAACAGACACATGAAGCAGGGTTGCCATGGCAGAAAAGATGATAGTCAGCCTTTAACGTCCTCTTTTGTTACTTCTCTAAGCATACCCCTGAGGGCGAGGCAAGCCCTCACAGAGAAATGCGTTGTTTTTTTTTGTTTTGTTTCTTCATTCGGATCCATTTGCGATCCATTCCATTCTGAATAAATACGACGCAGTTTACAGGCTTCGTCCTTGTTGCATTATTCATTAAGATCATTCTAAACAGATTTCTGCAGTTCAACAACTCGGAATTGTAGTTGAGAACGTCAGTTATAACGGCCCACGTATTTAAGTGTCGGGTTTAAATCAGGCTCATAATTCCAGTAAAGGTTTTGGGCCGGGCCGGGCCGGGCTCGGACACAACGTGCACGGACTCGGCTTGGGTCGGGCTTGATTTCTTGGGCCCGATCTAAGCTCTAGTGCAGAATCCTGGTTTTGTTACACACTATCTTTCTAGTTTTGTATTGTGAGCTAACCTATGATTTCCATCCTTACTTACCTGCTTATTCTATTTCATACTCTGAGACACTCACACTGAAGTCTCTAGTCAGCACAAAAAGCAGTGAGGTCTCTTTCTCCTCTCCTCAATAATCACCACCAGCTTGGAGAAACACACAGTTATATCTCCAGTGTGTGTCGACATGCAGGCGATAATGTCTCAGTGTGTGTCTTACTCATATTGTCCATAGTATCATCATTAATCATTTCTCCTCTGCCCAGGCATGGCCATCAGTTATTGAAAGGTGCAATAATTTGGAATTGATTTAGTCCTCTCCACATGGAGCCTGGCTCCGAATATAAATGCTCCTTTGGCAAGACAGAAGAATGAAAGCTAATGATAAAGGGCTGTCAGCATCTGAACCTCTACAATTCTGTAAATAACTGTGAGAGGTGTCTCTTACCTTCTCTCTCTTTCTCTTATTGTTTATTTCTGTCCTTCTCTTTTTGCCGACAGAACAACTAGGAGGCCAGGCTGTAGGGAAATTGTTCCTGTTGTGTGCGTTTACTTGTTTGTGAGTCAGTTTGGAAGACGAGGAGGAGAGAGGAGAAAACCTGATGGATGGAATCTCTGCCCTCCTACGCAAAACCCCATAACAAGGATACAGATTTAGGAGAGAGCGTGAGAGAGACAGTCACAGAAACCTTGAAAGATAGTTAGAGAGAGACAATGGCAGTCAGAGCTCCGAGCTGAAGAGCAGACTACTAAGTCTCTAAAAATGGGGAAAACATTTACGTGCAAGGGTTAAGAGACCTACCTAAAGCTGTTCTCTCTCTTTTCCCCTTCTCCCTTTAAACTCCTCCTAATGATTTAAAAGTCCCATATCTTTTTTTATTATAAAGCAAGTTGAGCTGCTATATAAATACAGTGAAAGTATCAAAATGCTCAATCCACAGAGAAATGCATGCAGCCCATATTCAGAACGCAACTTCAGGACTTCCGTATCGTTGTGATGTCACAAATATAGTGTGTATATATATATATATATATATATATATATATATGTATATATATATATATATATATATATTGCTCCCTCTGAAATCAGGGAGCCCAGATGCGGAAGACCCGGAAACACTTACCAATCGGAGCAGACTGGGCTTTTTTGGGAGGGGGGGCTAAAAGAGACAGGCGCTAAAATGTAGCATTTCAGACAGAGGGTGAATACAGGTATATTCAGAGAGACAGTATGAGAAGAATTATATTTCTTGAACATAAAAAGCATATAAACATGCTCTAGCAGAAACCAAAAATACAACTATGAACCTGAAAATTATAATAATAATAATATGGGACCTTTAACATATCCATGCCATATCAGTTGGCATCAGGATAATTTCAAGGAAAATATAAAGTAAAGATGGAATTATACATCTATTATGTTATAGCATGCATGCTGCCGATTATGAGTATTACAATAATGTTATATTTACATTTTGCATGTGATTTGTTTACAACAAAGTTTTGTGGAAGCAGCGACGATATCTTCCAGCCAAAGAGTAGCTAAATGAACAGCATGATAGCGGCAATGGAGCATTTCAGAAGCTATTGATGCCTGTCAACTATGGCATACCGTTATCAATTCCAATTATTTCGTTATCGCTTCCAAATGTGAATTGGCTCTTGATATCGAACCTGTCCTTTTCCACTTCTCTCTGCTGTTCTCATCCAGTGCTGCCTAATCTCTGCCTCCCTCAGCCACCCTCTTTGTTCTTCACATGCATACACAAAACACAAGTGTGGTAAAACCTTGTCTTTCTTCAATAATTCCATGCAAACAAAGTATTTTTAGATTGTTGTGTGGAACCAAAACCTTTTATTTGGATTTTAGCTGGCTGATGCTTGTTACGTAAAACAACTTCTTCTGTCTTAACTGTGAGGAGACTCAAATTGAGAGAAAAAGATGATTCTGTATTTAGGCATTTACAACAGTAGTTCCGCCTGCCTATAGACAATAGAGCCTGAGACATTTATTTTCCTCAACAGAAGAGACAAACAGGCTGTTATTACAGACAGGGCTTTATTCCTAATTCCTGTAAATCTGATGATGTTTATGTAGCATCCCTCCCTGATGTTGGTTTTGCCCCCATTTGCCATGTTAATTTATTGCTGTTGCTGTTTGTTGTTAATGCAAATTCAACACTTCCTCCATCTGTTTCAAATTACAGTCCTTTCAGCACCTCAGAGAACATTATCCTTTCTCTTGGCCGGAAGGCTTTTATTGTGAAACATCTACAGGATATGTTGACTTTGATTTATAGCAGTTTTACAGCAGCTACGAGTATGAGAATGAATAATTGAATGATATTAATCTTTGCGAGAGAATAGCTGGAAACTCAGATTCAGGTACATAGTTACCAATATGGCATGACTATATTTTTGTACTGATGGATCTAATGCCATGGAGGTGTACACAGCATTTTATTAATCAAGTTAAGTAATGGCTTTTATTTGGGAAATTATGGTACAGTATCTGTCTGTGATCATTTTCTTCTCCTTCTCCATCTCCATTTCCCTACCTTCTTACTTTCCTTTCTTGATTAGCTTTCTCCAACACTCATCTCGCTCTTGTCTGCAGTTTTTGTGTGTGTATGTGTGGCAGCGGTCTGGTGGAGGCTGGAAAGCAGGTGGGCGAGAGGAGTTGAAATGACACCTGGTAACAGGCTGACAGCCCCAAGGTGAGATGTGGCACTTTTATCCCTGACATCTCAACCTTCTATCCTCACCATCATGAACTTTTAGACTCACACAGACACCAACAACTACCATGCATATACAGTACACACTGAAGCAATTGACACAATACAGCAGAATCTCCCTGAAGGAAACAGAAAACATCACTTGTGAAGAATGTTCTATGCCCTACGGTTTATCACTTTACCTGAGCCTCCCATTGGGCAGGTGTTTTGTATTCCCATTTTTCTGTGGTTTCTGGTGTTGAGCTGATACAATTGTGCATAAAGTACAATCAAAGTTCATAATGTGTATTTCTAGTACAGCTTAGGGTACAGATGTTTATATATAATATATGCAACACCTCCTAAAGTTTAACCTCTCCCACTACATCCAAAAGTAAAATAAAAAATCCAGTGTTATTTTTTGGTTTAGTTAGACATTGTAATTAAAACACAAAAGATAGGTAGTTGCAAGGAGGAGTAGTTTGTGCAGAGAGATCTATATGCAACAAGTAAACCAAACACACCTCTTTTTGGACTTTGTCTCTAAGATGCCAGCAAGAACAAAATCCCACACTTCACTGATATTGTGTAAAAAGTTGAAATATGTCCATTAACCAATGCTAAACGCTCTATAAAACAATTGCCATCAAAATCTAACCGTGTCCCAAATGCGACAGATGCTTTTGTTGCTGACAAGCTGTGGAGTCAACCATTGTAAGGCCCACAGATTTTAAAAGTTGCAGGTTATCGGAACTCTTAAAAGCTCAAGCTTTTGTACTTTAATCCCCTCTCATTTTCTCTTTCACTTCATCCAGTACCTCAGAGCCAGTCAGCTACGCTAATACAGCAACGGCATCAACATAAACACTCCAAGAACCGGCACGTCTCTCAGTGGACTAGCACCCCAAGGCGCTCCACTCCATCAGCCTGAGAAATGGACCCTCTTGCGGTTTACTCCTACCCAGGTATTGCGATTGTTCTTTTCCACTTATTGGATTCATTTTCTATATGGATGATGTACATAGCTGAATGTAATGGTGCAAAACCTTCAGCTTCCACACAGACATGCACAACTCACAGCAGTCAGCACCAATTACCCACAACCCAGCCAGCCACTAAAACACATGAAAGTTATGGTTCAATTAGGAAAGAGGGTAAAAATAATCTAATCCATAAATTAGCTAAAGTCAATTAGGACAACTCACCAATTAAGGACAAATCTGTTACTTGAGGGCACAGCTATAATGAGGTTGCGGGAGGAGCCACGCTGAGACTGTGTCCTTGCTTGTTTGTGTCACGCTCACCAAACACAGAGCTTTGACCATGTTTTTGATATGGAATTAGACTGCAAATTGAATTCTGTGGGGACCAAGCCCATGTCTGGCCACATGAGGAAGCAGGAGACAGAGTGAGAGACACAGAAGGAGGAAAAGAGGGAGAGAGAATGAGAGAGAGCGCATGCATTTGTGTGACTATTTATAGATGCTGTGTCAGTCTGAATACAGTAGATTTAGAAGCTTGTGTGTTCTGTGGTACAGACTGGCCGTCATTTACGTAACGAACGTACGACAGAAAACAAGCATGGGGGGGGACATGCGTTCTCCCTCACAGCTCACGGTTACCTGGCTCTGACTCATGAAAAAAACACGAGTAAAATAAAAGACACTGTATAAACTCCGCTACTGTGTGTTTATTTAAATATAGGTACACCTACATGTAGGCCTAAGAGATTGCAATATAAGCCTGTATATTACTATTAGTACTATAGCATACATATGTCAAGGATGTATAAATTAAATAAACTTCAGCTGGAGTCCGAACACTGTTGATCGCATCAGTGATCTCTTTCCATTCCGCATTCTTTCTACAGCCTTTAATACCAGTTTTCAGGCTGCCAAATAGTACACACGTTAGTGCAAATGAACCTGAGATATCAGGGTTTCAATCTCCACCTCTGAAAAGTGCCACTTCTTAGCCGGATTACGTCTCGCCATGTCGTAAATTGTAGGGGCGAGGCCTCAAAACTGAGAATATATTGGGGCGTGATATTTAAATTACGATTGTTTCCAGCGGTTACGCTCTGATTGATGTGATACAAATGTTTCATGAATCACATGTGAAGCCTGTCGTAAGATGATTTCTGCGCTCATATCTGGGCTCGGTTTCTACGTTAGGTTGATAAATGAGGGCCACTGACTCTTTTCATCTTACTTAGTGCTGGCAAAGCCCCCAGTGTATTATTGATGGGCAGGATTATTCATAGATGAATGCTTTTCATTTTAAAAAGAAAAAACTTGAAAGAAATGATTACCCAAAGCATTAAAAATCAACACAAATACTTTCAATTAATCCCTGAGAGGAGATTAACACCAAACCAATCACCTGATTATCAACCCATTCTTCCAACACCGCCTCTATCGTGAAACTTGATCTTTAAAGCTGATTGACCTTTGACCCCTGACCCAGCCATGCCTTTGAGTCTCTCTTCTCACCTCAGCCAGTAGAGACCCTCGCGTTTGTAGGGTGCACTGTCAAGGACCAGCCTCATGCCCTGCCAATTCCCTCAAGACGCTTCAATACCAAAGCCACAGTGTAGTGTTAAGAAACGAACAAGATCTCTCAAAGGAGAGAGCAATGTTTATTTTTCTCTTCTTCGAGACCAACAGTAACTTTTTTATGATGATATGAGGCGGCACTAGAGGCAGGAAACTATTGATCTTAGCAACTATTGAGTGCTGCATCTTGCGCACATCAAGAGACCGAGAACCTTTTAGAAACAAGCGTTATGATGACAGCATGTACTGGGGTTGCTTTTATGTGTTCCCTCGTCTATCTCCCCTCCCTCTACATTACATGACTTGTCAGTGAACTGTGGTAAGCTTTGTGGGAGTAAGTGGGGATTACTGGGAGGTCTGCATGAAAACACCTTTGACACCTCCCTAGGCCAAGGTTATTCACACACTAAATCTGCACTATTGTAACCTCTGTGAGCGCTGGGCTGCGTGACGGGCATGTGGAGAGGGAGCAAGGGGCAGCACTGATGCTGACACTGGTTGACAGGCAGACAGGGCTGCTCAACGAGCTGGTTCTGCTGCCCCAGGACAGAAGGCCTGGAGCCAGAGAGGAAGGAAGCCATGGAGCCAGTCAGCCTGTTCGCCCTCTCCGTCCCAGCCCCACTTTTGGTCTGTAGGAAATTAAGCCTTGTCTCCATTTCCCCCACCGCTTGCCTGCCTGAGCTCCAGACCTGATCCACACAGGCCCTTGGAGATGTTGGGGAATAAGCTGATGAGCTGCTGCCAGAGGCTATGGGTTACAAGGCTATATGAGCCGCCATAGCTACTTAACCCTTTCTGTTCCCCTGCCAGCAGGGCCACAAGCCCTTACCTGAGGTGATGACCACATAGACCTCAGCACCTGGCAGCCATTCATCATTCCCAGCAGCACTGCTGCCTTTGATACCCTGATATGGCTCTGATGGTGTATGCAAGAGGTACAGGCTCACATACACCACATACATGCAAGCAAAGACCAGGATTGTGGGATAAATGCAATTTGAAAGGATATCAATTTTGCCCTCTGACCCCTGGAACCATAACAGGAGTCTCATGTGGCTGACCCGGGAGAGCGGGACTGTACTGACAGATAGCAAGGTCAAATGAATAACTTACCCATGGAAAATTCAAACACTAATGCTGGTGACCTTTTTATCGTGGGTGAGAAGAGAGATGAAGACAAATGGGGAAAGAAGAAGGGTGAAAATTTGGAGCGGAAACACAAGTTTCAAATCATAGCAGGCAAAAATTTCAAATTAGTTAAACAAAAGGCAGCTGCACAGCCCACCTCTGCACTTATCTGCATTACAGCAGCTGTCTTCATATGTTAACCATTGTATTTTAGGATGCCTATTGTCAGCTGGCCGGGGACTACTGCTGGAAATTAGCCGTAGAGGGGGACTGTCCACGATATTATAAACTAATAAACAACACTTAACTAAACAAATTTTTCAGAAGAAAGGTGAGGTTCAGAATGAAGCTGGAAGAGCAAGACAAAGTCAACTGAGAGCCAGTGTAGAGGAAGAGACTGGACCTGTTCTATGGAGAGCTCCAGAGATCTCACAGATCCTGTCAGCAAACTTGTCAAGTCCCAGTGATATGATGTTCACCAGGTTGAATGCACTGCCGGGTTTGGTCAAAGGAGCACCGTAGCTCATCGCAGATCTGTGTACAGTTCCTGAAAGAAGGGGGCATTGGATATATAATCAAAAGCAAAGAATGCATACTGTATAAACTCAAGTCCACAGGGCATCCATGAAATAATGTATCAAAGTATTTGTTAATCAAAGCGTCCTGTGATGGTCGTGCCCCAGTATGAGCAGATAACTTCTAAAATAACATTAAAATACAATTAGGCTAAGAAATCTCCTGCTTCCTTTTACCTGGCTCAAAAGGCTGGATTCACTAACACAGGCAAGACAAGAAGGAGCCAGGCAAGACCCAGTTGAGTCATGAATACGCATTGTGGAAGTAGTCTACGTGCTAACGCTGCTGCAGTGATGGCAGCTAGCGGATAGTGAGGAGATGTTTGCTGTATGTGACAAAAAATGTTGTAGCCTAAAACGCGTCACATCACTTAGAGCACCTTTAAGACCATTGTATGAAACATGACAGAGCTTCAGAAACATTAAAAAGTTACATATCACTTTAAGTGTAAAATGTTGCAGCAACCACTTTTAATGAACTGAAGGCAGCAACACTGTCAATGTACACTATTAGTAGTGATGTATTTGGAACTAAAATAGCAGATCTTGGTCTTGTTTGGACAGCAACAACCCAAGACCAAATGTGGGTGAACACAGGTTTGTTATACTCTCAGAGATGGGGTCCGTTTGTGATAAAGTGGTATTAATGACGCAGCATGCCACAGAGGTAACGGTAATGTATTAAAAAAGGGAATGTTTATGGATCATGAATTGCTTATCCTGTGTAAAAACCAAAGTATACAAAACTAGGCCATTTGTGAACTGCTTACATTTGAAAAGAGACATATCTGGGCTTGACAGGTGTATCACTCTGCTCGGAGCTCTGTACGGGAGCATCATTAGCACACAAACTGACATCTGGCACTGAGAGGAGAGGGATTGAGGGTGAAATAAAGAGGGAGGAGACGGAGCAGAATCTGTGCCAACTATCACCCTCTGGCTGTTCTCCACCGTTTTAATCACAGTAACAGTGCTCTCACTCTGCAACCCCTTAGAGACCCAGGTACCTTAGCCACACTTGACATTAACCACAAGGCGAATACACCCATGTTTAATACAGACAAGACTCCTTGCCATCTTCCTCAATGTGTTTCTTTCTCTTTCATTACCCTCACCGATTACCATAACAACCAGAGGACACACTGAGCAAAGAGATGATGCAAGATGCATTTTCTATCCCCATTTTCTTTTACTTTCTTCATTTTTTTCTACCTTCACTTTTTTGTGGCAAAGCTTAAGATCTTATCCTCTGTTTATTTTCATTTATTCCGTGAGTGCAGTGCGCTCAGGAAGGTTCTTTCAAAAAGTTACATCACTGATGATAAGACCCATCGCCAACGACCGATCATATTTGGTTGCCTTTGGCTTCTTGTCAAAACAAGTCGAGTCTTTTTGGCAATTCCAGAGCCAATTCTGACAAAATGGACAGGATGAGCCAGGACAGAGATGATGGTATTAAAAAAAGTGGGAGATTTATCTTTAGAAGCAATGTGTATGCTTTCCAATGTGGTGTCACTTTCCCACAGTGACAGAGTGCACTAAAGGTATGGATTGTCCTCTGGTAATGGAGCTACATACATTGACGGGGGAAACGAGACTGAGCAAAAGACCTTGGATAGAAGGCAGCAGAACAAACATAAAGAAGAGCAGATTGGACTAACAACAGTAATAATCGTATTCTGTGGGACTTGGTCATTTGCCAGATCATCATTATCCCTTAACAGCATCACCACTCGTTATGGCGTAGCTCTGTGCAGAAGAATCACACCCAGCATTTCAAATGAGTAATCTAAAGTTTGAAGACAATACATTGCAAGGTAGAATGAGGTATTTGGACTAAAATGATTATAATAAGACAAATTAATAGACATTTTAGTTCCAATCATTATCAGTGTCTCATTGCTGAGGGATGATCCTCTTGAATTGGTCAATCATGATCTTGGAGAAATCGATTATATCACACTCCTTATCCTGCAATCAGACAAATATCAGGTTGTCTCTACTGTGTGATGTTTATGTTAGAACTGCTGAGGTGTTTATTTGGGCAGAGCTGTGCATTTTGTAATATAAGCACCACATTTTGTGCATCCTGAGGGGAGGCCAAAAAATGTATTAGCTGTCACTGTAAAATGTGTTGTAGGCAGACTCTCTGTGGGTCAAAAGCTAAAAATATTTCTAATGATGTCCCCTAAGAGTCTGCTAACTTTGTATTCATTATAAACACAAAGTGTAATTCTCTCTCTTTTCTACAGAGACCTCGATCAAAGTACAAGTTTAAGATTCGTCTGTACTGAGCAAATTAATTATTTTGGCATTTATGTTGTATTTACATGAAACAAAACCTAACTTGACCTAGGTAATATACGACATCTGCAGCAATCTAGTGAACTCTGTGTGAACTCACCTTTAGTTCTCTCTGGTGTTATTTTTTAACGTGTCCTGTGCTGTGCTCTCCTTGCTCTCCGTCTGTAGTGTAGCAAAGTCACCAACCTTCCAGATGTTCCATCTACGCAGGCAGACAGGCACACACACACACACACACACACACACACACACACACACACACACACACACACACACACACACACACACACACACACACACACACACACGTCGAAAAGGTCAATGATAGCATGTTTTCTGCAATACACTTAGGACTGTTACAAGGCCAGCGTTCACAACACAAAACTATTCCTTCACAAGCCATAGCTAATACATTTATGCAGCTATTGTTAAGCCACAAACTCACTGCTATGCTACACTGCACAATAAATGGAAATTCAGCAGGGAACTGAGCTGATCAACCAAGAAGCATGATGGAATAAAACTCAAACAAACATCAACCTCTTCTGTTGTATTGTGCATTACATATTAGCACAAGGAGGTCTCCAGGTACAACAGGCTGAAATTGGCTCCAAAATACATAAAACATTTAGAAAAGACTAACCATTGTACTGTACTATGCTTAATTGGCTATGGCTAGGAAAAAATGCCACTTGATTGTAACTACAACCTAGGTTTGGAGAGTAATGGAACAATCAAGGCGACATCCTAATATTTAATTAACAATACTGTGAATCAGTGTATCTTGTCTAAACCAGCAATTCCTTTACACTTCATAAAGGTCAGACTGGAGTCTATTGACTGAAAGGAAAGCCAGCAAATGTTTAATTGTCATGAGGATTCTGTGAAAAAAACTGACAATATATATTTTCATAAAAGTAGTGTTACATGTGATGTGATAAGAAGGATGAGGGTTCTATAAAGTTAAGGCAGAAAAAACAATTGGACTGTCACTGGCATAGTTGATGTGTTTTTTGTTTTGTTTTGTGTCATTGGACTATGACTGTTTACCGTTCACTCACACTAACTATATACCCACAGTCTAAAAGGTTTAAATGTAAAAAACTAAGACCAGGAAGGAGAGAAAAACAAAGCACAGGGAAAATGTAATTGAACTGCTCACATCTTGCCTGATTCACACGTTGGTCACACACTTCGCACAGTTTTCTTCTTTGGATTAATTGCTTATTCTGTTGGAGGTCTGTTGTAGTGTGAATTATGTCAGGTCATGTTAGCACAACAATGCAGTATGTTAGGATTACGAACTCAGTGGTGAAACACACCTTCCCCAGCATTTAGCTTGTTTTTTAAGGGAGAACAGATCGATCTCGAAGAAGTCCAGGCCATGGAGGATGGTGCTCCCCTCCAGTTTGCTGCAGAGACCCGCTATCCTGTACGTCTGTGCAGCTCAACCAGACCTAAACATGCACATTCGACACATGTAAGAAGGTGCACACATACATACAGACAGAGCTGTGGTGCAAAAATAAATAACACGCCTTCTGTATCTAAAAGAGTCAGCAAGAATACACACATACTTTTGCATGTGTTGTGAAAATAGAAAAACAAATTAGCAGAGTAGAGGGAGCGAGATGGTGCAAAAATAACTAATATCATAACTCATCTTAATGAAGTCACACCCCTACTTCATGCACACAGATACACACAAACACACTCCGACTGATCTGACACATTACATGTGCTTGCGACATTAAGCCAAGCCGCTAATTTAAGACCTCTGTGACAACGTGCTTAGCGAGAGTTGCAACGTAATTAAACAGTGGAGGAGCTAGAACATTGTGAGTAGAGATGGTTATCTATGTGATGTTTAGTCTAAATGGCAGCCATGTTGCTGAATGTGTGTGGGGTGGGGGAGAAGGATGAAAGTGGCGAGAGTTAGCTCTTTGGTGTGAGGAAAAGAGTGGAAGGAGAAAAGGGAGTGGAAGAGTGGTGAAATCAAACATGGAGGAGAAGTATGGAGAGGGAAAGTGTGAGTTGTACAGTGGAAATGGTGGTGGAGATTAAAGGAGAAAAGGTCAGGGGTGGAAACACAAGAGGAGATGTGGGGAAAGTAAAAGACTAATAAAGCCAGAGGAGAGATACGCAAGAAAGTAGGAGCTGGCTTGATGGCCCAGGTATCCTCTTTGGCCCTCTGCTCGGGCCAGGAGCCACCCACACACCCACACACCGGGGGCTCCCATGGCCCTGCTCACTTGTACGACAGCTTTGATTTACGGGATATTTGATCTTTACAGCTTTCCCTCTCCTCCCATCTACTTGTAGTCTGGACCCACAGTCACTGCTTGGTGGTGAGGACCCAGTGAGAGAGAGAGAGAGAGAGAGAGAGAGACACACACACACACACACACACACACACACACACACACACACACACACACACACACACACACACACACACACACACACACACACACACACACACACACACACACACACACACACACACACATATCTGCTTTCACTTAGGCCCTTTACAGTATTGCACTTTGCTGTTCTTATTGTTGTTGGAAGCTGGCCTTCTGGAAGTGGGGCCCTAATGAGGAACCAATAACTCGCAGTAGCTATTAGAGATGTTAATGTAACTCATATATGATTAGCCACTTTATCTTAATTGAGGGAGCTGTATGTGGAGGGTAGAAAGACAGGAAGAGTAGCAGAGAATCAAAGCGAGAAGGAAGGGTTGGGGTGAACGAGATGGATAGAGTGAGGAAAATGTGAAAAAAAGAAGACAAAGAGACAGTGTAGGACAATGCTAATGATTAGAGTATGAGAAGGTGAACATTTGATGAGACTGTATTACTATTAAACGGTCGCAGAATTCTCTCTTTTTCTGTTTTGTGTGTGTGTGTGTGTGTGTGTGTGTGTGTGTGTGTGCCCTTCACAGAGGCACAGTGATGAGGCTGACCTAAATGACTGGGATATTATTGGGAGAGCGAGAGAGGGAGACCTCTGGTGAATACTGATGAAGCTTGGCACAAAGCTGCCTCCTGGCCTCATTAACCTGCCGAAGACTGCCTTTGTTTTCCTCTGCAATGCTCCAAACACTTCCTACATCCTGTCCGAAAGGAGTTTCGGAAGTCACGCCGTGGACAGAGAAAAGGCAGCCTTCAAGAAGCTCAGGGGTGGCAGCATGAGCAGGACCAGCACACTGTGTGTTGGGAAAAGAAAAGAAGAAGAAAAGTTTGTCTAAATGTTGTCACAGGAAAAGGGAGACTTATTAAGAAGAAATTAAGCAGTAAAGTGTGTGAATTAAGTAAAAAAAAAAAAAAAAAAAAACGTGTTTGTAAAGAGTTATTAAATGTGTTGAAAAGTGCCAGATGGACAAAGGGGAAAAGTCAGCTATTTTGTAATACAACACAAAAACATGGATCATACGGTCTCCCACCACACTTGCAACGAGTAAGGAAGAAGGAGGTGGAGGCGAGGAAAGAGAGTGAGGAAGTGGAGCGAAAGGATGAGAACAAGGTAAAGCAAAAGTAGGACGGGAGGTTTGTGCTCTTTCATATCCCTTGGCACAGCACGTCGTTGTTTTGTTAGTCGACGTGTGTGCAGTGTGATGCCCGTGTGCGCGTTTGTACGTGTCTTTGTATGTGTGTGTGTGTGTTAGCGCAGGAGATTTCAATTTCATCTTTAATGGAAACAGCAAATAGGGGAACAAATAAAATGCAAAGGAGAAGAGCAAATCCTCCCTGCAGAGGCCCAGTCAGAATGGATGATGAGGCCGACATGAAGCAAACATTCTGCTGTTCACAAAACAAGGTGGGTATGAGGATAGGGGAGGCAGCGACAGGATACACAGGGGGAAACTGAGGTGAATAGGGAGGAGGAAAAAGCAACCTGGAGGAGGGTGAGGGAAAGAGGAGGAATGATGGGGAGTATCCAGAAACAGGAGGAGGAAATAGAAGAGCAAAAAGGAGAAGGCAGAGAGGGAGTGAGGAGGGATGAAGGGACGGGGGATCAGTCATGGTGTGTCTTCCAGTCAGAGTCGTCCCTTATACTGTGGAAGGGAGTAGCCGTGTAGTCAGAAATCATCAGGAGCAGGAACAGATTAGATACAGGCTATTGGTTCTGATGAGGCCTCGTATAGATCAGTAATGGCTCAGTAGGGACAGAGGGAAAAAGAGTGGGAGAGAAAGAGCAGCAGTAAGGTGGTGGCTTTCAGTACTGGTAGGAGTATAGATTCCTTGTCTGCATAAGGAAATTATTTTATATTGTAAAAGGAAGTTGTTGGTAGGTCCAATTCTACAGAACAAATATCTCTGAAAATGATTTGTGTATTATGTGGAATACACCAGTTAAATACGTTAAATGTGATAGCATTTCACCATATGTGTAAATCTTGATAGTTCCACCTTTGGAAGAAGGAAGAAGGAAGTGGAGGGATGGCGGTGGAGAGAGATGCCTCAGCCTGCTGCTCTGCCATGCAGGGACGTGAGCACCCACCGGGCCAGTCAAGGCTGAGGCCTTGCATCATGTCAGAGGTGCAGATAGACACCCAGCCGAGTCATCTGGTCTGGGGGATGGGACAGATGGACACATACAAACGTGCGAGTGCACACATCGACACACTCACACAGGCTCACCACAGAACATAGAACCATGCTTTATAAAAGATTAGAAACACTTCTGTGTGATTGTGTGTGCCGTGCGCACGCACGCACGCACGCACGCACCCACACCCACACCCACACCCACACAAACACACAGGTACTTTTAATGAAAGTTTTTAGATTCTTTGTTAATTTTTCTTTAATTAATTCAAAGTCACTTTTGCAATGTATAATGTAATGTGTTGAAATGTAATTAATATGTGAGATTAATGTTATATCTGCAGGTTGGGCTGATTTAATATTCTGGCAAAGGACTACAGGATGGAAATAAGTCAATCTTGGCTAACCCATTTTGTTTTAATGTTGATTAATGTGCACTGACCTTGACAAATTAATACAAATGCGAATACAAAAAAGAGACATACACACAGACACAAAAATATACCCATTCATACTGTATATCAAGTAATCATAAGTTCCAACAATGTACAAACACTTTTTAGAGACAACATAGACAGGTGAAAAATTCAGGGAGAAACCAAACCAAACGAGTGGATAAATGGAGGTCTCTGAATCAGTTTAAGAGAATAAAAATGATGTCAGTCACGTGTCTTAGTCTTCACAGTCAGCACATATCAACCCCATTAAACACCTACAGGAGATTATGTGACCATGTGCTCTCAATCACCATCATTAAAACACCAAATGAGGAAATATCTTTTATAAGAATTCTGGTTATCCCTCCTGTCTGTGCAAAGGAGCATTGAAGCTATTCTGGAGGCTTTTGGTGGCCCAATATCTTTCTATGACACTTTATTTAGGTTTTTCCTTTAATTTATCACCACTGTATAGTGAAATAGTGTCTGACCTGTGATCTGGATCTTCTTTTTGAAGAGGAGATGATGAGGCTGCTCTTGAACTTTTATGTTCTCTAGTATGAGGCAGCTGTCAATCAACACCTGCTGGAGCCACATCGACTCCCAGCACATCCTGCTCCTGTGGGGAGACAAGTTTCAGGATTGAAATCATGATATGAATCATGATGGGGATGTTTTTCTAATATATACCGTACCCATGACTTTCACTAATGTCAGTGTTTTCAGTGTTGCCTCACGTCTACAAACATAAATTTCATTATTTCACTTCAGCGGGGTTAAAATGTCCTTCAAAAGCTTGTTCCTGATTAGCATTAAGGGGAAAATATGTCATGTTTATACAACAACTTCTTGGGTGACAGCTTTCTTTTTATCAAAAAGCAAATTAATAATTTCCCTCCCTGCATCCCTGCACAATTACAACCATCAGCAGCACAAAGTATGACAGGCATCTTAATTTGCACTAAGTACAGTAGATAATAGTGATTAAAGGCGCCTAACGGCGAGATGTTCAGAATGTTCATGATGTTAACAGAAAATGAAGTCAACATTCAGTACTATTTAACAAACTGTAACCTACGTAAAGGACCTCATATGCATGTGTGAATACATTTTATTAATCAGTGAGATGCTTGCAGTCTGTTCCACAGGGACTTCATATTTGCCCAGGATAGCAATCTGTTCATGGATGAGAGGAGTCTGAGCTTCTGTCTAAGCCAAATCTCCCTGGAGAGTCTCCAAGAGCTTCAGGCTCTCACCAAGCTCCACCAGTGTCTGGAGGGGTGACTCTCACTTGTTCTGAACTATCATGGAGTGGCTTGCCTGCTTGCATTAGTCAGCTCAGCTTTTGAAAATGTAACATAGCCCAGGCACAGTGACACTCTCCATTTTACTCTTCTGTGATCATTTTAGATATTTCCAGAAAGGGTTATACCAGGTTTTGTTGGAAAATACGAGCTTATGTGGAATATTTTCAGTCGAAACAATCTGCTGCTCAGTGTGTCATCTTCTCATTACAAATGAAAGCGTATCAACTGATTAACATCACAAAAAAAAAAAACACACACACACATATATATATATATATATATATATATATATATATATATATATATATATATATATATGAAGTCAACATTCAGTTATATTCACTCTGCCCCTAGTTTTCAAAAAAGTTAAAATTGGTGATTATCTTGCGGTGTATCATACAACAACGCAGCTGACAGCACCAGTATTGCGTCTTCCTGGTGAACCACATTTGCCTTTTCTGTGTACATGGGTATGGAGCAGAGGATAGAGAAAACAGAGCTGCTTAAAGGAGATATATTATGCTCATTATCAAGTTCTTACATGTATCTGGGGTTTTACTAGAACATGTTTCAATGCTTAAATGTTCAAAAAACATATTTTTCTCATACTGTCTGTCTGAATATACCTGTAGTCACCGTTTTGGCGCCTGTCTCTTTAAGCCCCCATTATAACCTGTGCCAGGTAGGATTTGCTGGAGGGCTGTGTTATAAGACTGCACCAGTTTTTAGCAAGGCGTACCTAATAAACTGTCATATGTAGAGTGTAGAGGCCACCACCCTTTTTAAGTCTTGGCCTAAAATCTAATTAAATCTAGGCTCTTAAAGCATTTTAAGAGTTTACATGCTGTGACCTTTAAGTAGCACAGACAGTCTGGAGCAATGTCAAACAAATGTGTTACTTGTTCAAACATCAGTGTGTACTCTTGTACTTTGTCAAAAAACAACCACCTACTGTACTGTGTGAGAGAGTTTGTTGACAAAATGGAAATTTAAATAACCTAATTTCAAAGGAACCAAGTCATAAAGACAACCACCTGTACTATCCTGCAAACATGTATAATAGCATCAATACCAAAAAAACACAACAAGGAGCAATACAATGCAAACTTCATTTGTGCAATGGAAGAAATCTGATTAGTTTTATTGATGGAAGACTATTATCGACATGGGTGTGAAACCCAAAGTGCTGAGACAGGCTACTGTGTGTACACACGCAGAACAGTGTTGACACTACAGCCATTTACATACCAATGTCTTTGACAAATCCATAAGGCAATAATGCATACTTGCACTGTGGATACATAGTATGCGTATGTGTGCTTAATGTTTGCACAGATTGTGTGACTGGACCTAAATCTATAGATTCCACTGAGGTCACAAGGACAGTGTTGTTTGCTTTAGTCTCCCTGATGCCTCTGTGCCTAACTCATCATTTCTTCTTTGCTTTTCACCACTAACTCTCACTTTCTCTCTTTTCTGAATCATTACACATACTGCATGCTTCAAAGTGTTGGAAAGCTCCCTGATAGCTCACCTACGGAGTCATACAAACATTTTTGTAATGTCCTGAAACTGAAATTCTGAGATCTACAACATCTACTTTCTTTCATTTTGACTGCTCGACTGCTTTCCACGACAAGCTCTGCATATAAACACAGTGTTCTTTTTGATTCAAACTTGAATCAATCTCCACCTTTTTAAACTTGCACTGCAGGTGTTCAACACAGCAGGAAATACTGAATGGACAACATTGGAATTGACATTTCAGAGTTTACTTGCCCATTTTCATTCTGACAAACCATGTTGCAAAATTACTTTACAACCTCAAATCTCTGTTTGCACAAAATAGCTCATATATTATCAATAATACACAGAGTTTAGGTGGTTTGTGATGTACCACTGATGTGCTATGTTTGTAGAACTTATTGTTTATAGGAATTTCAGTCATCATTTTGCATTCTAATGCAGCACACCACAGCCAGGGTTTACATCACACACTTAAGTTTCAAAGCTGCTTTTATTACTTTAATCAAGTAAACATATTTTTCAAAGAGACTAAAAGGTCAACCTAGAGCACGAACCTAACTTTTTTACTTAAATTTTTTGTCTCAAGCTGTGTCCCCTTTTAGGGGTTAGGGTCTCCAAAGCGGCCCACAATGACGTGCCTTCAGAGGACATGAAACTCAGCTAAGCATGCTTGTCCTCCCTATTTTACACCATCTACAAAAATTAACACTGTGCTCCTTTTTAACTTGTAAAGTCGAAATAGTTCAAGTTTTTTTGTCAGAAAGTTTAAGTACTAGTGGTAAAGTGAAACAAGGTCCATGATGAGTGAGTTTACAGTAGGAGCTGTGATATTTTACAAATGATGGACATTTGGCAAATAGTGAATAATGTTAGGGGTGGGAATCAGCAGAAGCCCCACAATAGGATATTATCAAGATACTTATGTCACGGTACAATATTATTGCGATTTTAACCATATTGCGATATTCTGTGATATATTGCAATTCATTACCTTTTTTCCAACTTCAAAACATCGGTTTTGTCTATTAAAAAAGTGTATCTGGTTTGTTCAGCTCACTTAAATTTTCCATCAAGTGGACTGAAAAAGGAATTATCTTTAGTCTTAATATTCTAGTACCAAAAGGTTAAATTGTCATGGGAAATTTCTATAACAAAAGATCGATACTTGGCGTCCGTGTATCGATACAGTATTGCCACGGAAAATATTGCGATACTATCCTGCATCGATTCCCCCCACCCCTAAATAATGGTTATAGTAACATTTGCAGATCCATACATTATTTACACCCTGCAGTTGCTTTTTTATTGATTTAGTATATCTGGTACATCTACCAGTGATTGATGACCATCTGGAAAAAATACACATGGACATGTGATTTTGCAAGTTAATAAGGATCATTCCAACACAATTAACCAGGCTGCAACAAAATATTAGGTGTGTTAAAAGTGTCCTTCAAAAAACAACCTGCATCACTTGGCGACATATGGAGACTTTGAAGAGGGACAGACCTTTTTGGCCTCCCATGACATACTTAAGTCTAGAAATGTGAGCTTTGGAGGATCCAGAATATTCTTTTGTAACATTACCTCTAAAAAAGTGGCAGGAAAAACAAAAAAGGAAGGGGAGAACATGTTATGGCAAGTAACACACACACACACACACACACACACACACACACACACACACACACACACACACACACACACACACACACACACACACACACACACACACACACACACACACACACACACACACACACACCCCTGAAGTTTTGGTTAAAATAGATAGGTGGATGGACAGATGAGAAATGTGAAGAGAGATACAGAGAAAGTGGCATGAAGAAGAGGGTAATGCTCAGGTTTTTAGAAGGGGGGGGGGCCGTAAAGACTTGCGGATCAATTAAAGAAAGGATGAGCTGGCTAGGGTTGCAGAGGTCATGGAGTGAATATTTTGGAGGGAAAGAGGAGGAGAACTGACTGAAGATGAGATCGTCTGGAATTTGGATTGAGCCTAAGGAATTTTTCTGAATACATTTTCAACCTGATTTTAACTTTGCGATTTTATGTGTCTGGTGCATTTTGCTCTGTTAAATTCACTAGATTTAATCAAACCAGCCATGATTCAACCTCAATTGCTATTCAGTCACAGTAGAAAACAGTTATCTGACTTGTGTGTATAAATGTGTATAATGCAAAAACATTCTAAAGGGGATAAGCCCAAAGATACCTGATGCAGAGAAGATGTGGTCAGAAGGGTTGTTAAACCAGAAAAAAAAAACGAGAAGATACTTAAGTAAAAGATAGGCCTAACCTATGTGTTGACTTAATTGACTTTTGAAAAATCAACTGAATTAAAAAGATCATTCACACGCAGCTGTGAAATGGCTGCAGAAAGAATACAAAGAAAACAAAAATATAGAAAGAATGATATGGAAAACGTGAAAAGCAGAGTTAAGAGTCCTCTGGAGAGCGATGAAATGGGAAAAGAGAAACTGCAAAAGGGATTGCAGGGAATGATTTGTCAAATATGTGTTCTACACATTCCAATAATGCTGACTACAGTTAGCCATTATTCAATTTTTCTCTTACTTTTAGTTTTTTTTTGTCTTCTTTTTGTTATCATTTCCAGCCAAACACATGTTGGAAATGGTTGTGTAAAGGCATTGTTATCACAAAACAAACAGCAGTTTGTCTTTTTGGATTCTATTCAAAGGTTTATAAAAGTCATGAACAAATGTTAACATGTCCCCAAGTGATTCTAGGGAATATGGTATGGACAGTTATGAGCTAGGTTTTTAAATACAGACCATCCAGCTCTCTACATGAAAGCTAGTAAAGAGACTTTTTATGATGTGGGTTTGTTTTTGACACCAGGGTGAAATGGAGTTTTTGGATCTGGAGAAAACTGTCTTGATGTGTGGATCACTGTTGTAACAAATACATTTGCAAACTGTATTCAAGCTCCCAATCCTTTACTGCAATGTTACATGAAGACTATATTGATTAAAACCCTGCAGCTTGGATTCAGTGAGCAAATTCATTTTCCAGGTCTTTTATTCAGCACCCAGCCACAAGAACCTAGATCTGCACACTGGTACTCTCTTAAGGAAAAGTTCTTAAAGTGAATAATGTCTTCCAAGTAATTTTCTAACCAGGGAGCCATTTAGAGATAAGCTGAACCAGCTTTTTGCATGTGAGAGAGAACTGGACATGTGGACATAGACAGACAGACACCTACACCCACGGCGATTTCATCTATCACACAGAACCATTGACATTAATATTAACCTCCATGGGATCAATGCGTTCAGCCTTGAGGCAGCAGGACTACTTGAACAAGTCTCTGCTTCTTTTTTTTCTTCTACAAAACAAAAAGTCAAATCCAAACTACGGCTCCTATCTCGGACAACAGCATTGATTTTTGTGACATAAAGACTCATCAGGTTCACTCTTCTCTAAGCCAATATTGTTTTATCAAGACCAGCCTGTCCAGAGCACTGAACACTGAGCTGAGTTAATACGTTGTGATATGTGCTATTGTCTCTTTAATGCAGGTTAAAGTCAAACAACATGCATAAGGCATGACTCACATGTCAACCACGATTTACATCCAACAGCGCTTTCTGTGATCTATGATGCCATCTCACTTTGTGAAGTATTACTGTGTGGGTGAGTGTCTGCATTTGCATGTGTACAAGACATTTTCCAAGTGTTGTGTGCGTGTTTTTGTCTGTGTGTGTTCTAAGCTGTGTGACAAGGACTAATGGTTATTCTCCTATCCTATCATGCTGTATACAAGGTGTTGCCCTGTCTGCTTGGGATTTTCAATGTGACTCAGACCTTGGAACTGCAACAAAGCTGGGACATCACACAGGGAAGATAGATGACTTTGTTCAGCGCAAAAATATGAAATTCTTCCCTTTGTATACGTGTGCTTGTTTGTGTCTGAGAAAGAATAATATTAGTAGAACTCCACCATCTGAAGGAAATGTTAGACCAAGATAAATAAACCCCTCCGCATGCCTTTATTGCATATTGTTATTTTGTATTCCTTATGCAAAACTTCCCTGCTGCGTGGACTATGTGTATGATAATGTGCCAGCATGTCTGGCATCATATCTACAAAACACAACACTGCACATGTTGTGTAAGCATGTCTACGTGTTTGCACCCGCTGTCATGTCTGTCTATACAATTATCTTAAAAATGTGGAACCAAATAGTTTATTATTTTCCTGGACTCAAACTTTTCCTGGAGGAGAGATGATTCAAACTGACGCCTGGGAAGATCTCCACTTCCCTTTTCATCTTCTACTTGTAAATTGTCTCATTAAATCGTTGTGGAAAATAACATCTAATTATCAGTTAAATGAGACTCATTCAACAATTCTATAATTTCCTTTTCAAAAGCAAGGCCATGTGTCAGAGCTAATTAAGCTTCACAGTAAACCTAGGACACCTGGTAGTGTTTACAGTAATTTGCTTATCTTAACTGTTCCAGAATCAATAGAAAGCATGGCTTATTCCTAAATGAACCTTGGTCTGTTGACAGATTTGTCCATCTTAGGTCAAGTTCATCAAGTTGGAAAGGAAACTGCTGCTTTGGAAAATGAGTTCAAATAATAGAAAGGTAGAAGAAGAAATATTTCATGATGGGTTGTCAAATCACTGATAAACATGTCAGTGTTTAAAAACAGAAAATAGTAGAGGTAGGTAGATAAAAAGAGTGATTGTGAAGCATATTGTGTGTTTTTTGAGTATCCCCTGGCCCAGCTGGAGGTGTTAGTTACCGTTGCTCGGGTCTTGGGGGCTCTCTGGTGCAGTGGTGCGAGGATCCTGAAGACATGCAGTCCACTTTCTCTGTGAGGCTCATCCATTGCTGCTGGAGCTTAACACACAGCGAGGGAAAGGACAGAGAGCCAACTCATTAGATACAGCTGCATACTCAGTTGGCTAAACCTCTTACAATCCTCTTGGAGTGGCTGAGAAAAGACAAGTAATCCTTAACGACACTAGGAAAATTTATTATCTGCATTATCCTGATTTTTTTTGGACTGCACTCTAAACAGCTGGTAGAAGCCTTGTTGTTGGCATCCATCTGGGGCACTGCTCTACTATGTCATTCCTCAAAACAGTCAAGACTGTTTAGTGGAGTGTAACCATTATACACAAAAAAAACACAAACAGAACAGCGTTTGCTGTAACGGCTTTGTAGGCAGCAGGGCACGAAGGAATTTCGGAGCTAGATTAAAACTGGTGAGCACACTGTTTGGAAATGGTTCTGCTGGTGAGCCTCTTGGTGGTCCTCAAAGCTCCAACTCTTCTGGAATAATAGCAGGGAAAATTCCCATGATGAAAACCAATAAAACCAGTGTGAATAACGTGCAAACAATGTGCACTGCCTCAGACAACAGAAATGCTAATGCTACAGCTAATGTTATACATCTAGTCTAGAAATGCAGTCATTTCAGTGAGAGCAGGGCTGTAACAAATGTTACAATCACTCTCCTAAAAAGGTTTCTGAGTCGTTTACCTCTGTCTCTCACAACAAAGAAAACAGAAAGCAAGGTGAAGAATACACTGCTCTTCTGCAATATTTAATACAACATCCACTTTGAAAATGAAAAACCTACTGTCTGACATCACTGTATTGTGCTGTTGGTAGCCACCAGTCTACTTTGATACACATAATATACAATGTGTGATGCAATGAGTGTAAAACCTACACACATTAGGCATCTGATGTAGTGAATAGGACATTGTAGGTTAAGTAACTGGACATAATCGTGCTATCCACTGAACAGCAACAATTAACGGATCTGGTGAAAAAGGTCAGACCCACTATAAGAGTGTGTGTACTATATGGGGATGAGGAGAGAACAGGATTTTGGGAAGCACAAAGAACACCCCTCAAAGGCCTCGTTCTTATTCTTCAAACATCCCCTCTTCTCTATTTCTCAGTCCCTCACTCCCTTCCTCCCTGCCTCTCCTTGCAGTTCTGCAGATCAGAGGGGAGCTCATTACATAGGGATATCATGACTCTAACATCTCAAATACAACAAGAGGGCCTCATATCCTCTGTCTCACTCTCTGCTTTGAATTACTGCAGACATGCCTTATCCAGACAGCATCAGGCCAACATACATTCAACACTTTCCCATTCAAATTGTGGGAGTAGAGAGCACATTCCCACCGAGATTCAACATGCTGCTGTCTCTCAACTCTTCCTTTACAAATTTGTCTCGAGACAGTATTTCTCTCTCTTTCTCTTACTTGCCGTCTGCACTGCTGGACCTAATTCCTAAGGGGAGTAATTTAGCTCTCACTCAAAATTCCAGATCCAAGTGCCAATCTCCAGATTTTATGGCTTTCATGGGGATAAGGCACAGCATGCAGAATAAGCCTCTGCAAGGAATTTTGTTGGTGAGGAAAGAGGGTGACTATTCTGAGCCAGTTTAGATCTTTTTTGCAGATTCCCTCTGTCTCTCTCACGCTCTGTCTGTGTACCTAGAAACGCACTGCAAGGCTTTTGACTTTGGCCTCCACAGATCTTGACATTGGCTTGATGTCAGCCTGATCTTAAACCCTTGGGGAGGAGCGCAGTGGCAATCCCTGCCAATGTGCATTAAGTTTTCATTAGGCATGCTCAACCTGCCGCGGCTCCAGCTGCCCCCTGGCAACTCATCCCAAGGCTTCTATTATTGTTTTTGAACTGTAGGCCGACAGCAGCCCATGTACGGAAGCTCAACAGTGTCTATGTGCATGCATGTACTGTATCTATATGTGTTTATGTGTCTGTCATATCTAATAAACTTTCCATTCTAACAGTTAATGACTATCCCTCCCTGATGAACCGTTAAATGAGTGCAGATGAAAAGACAAACATATTCACATGCTTACATTTAAGCACACACGCTTGAACTGACACACATACATGTACTATGCACAGGATTCCCTCTGGTCATAACTATGTGCTGTGAGGAAAGTCAGCATGGCATTTATCTTTCCATTTTATGACCTTTGTGGAGCCTCACACCAGATTCCCCCCAAACAGCCTATGCATCACAGCCTGGACTGTGGCCAGGCTGCTTCACTGCTGCTCTGCTGCCTTTATTTCAAACATAGGCCAGAAAATGCAGATGACAGAATGATGACAGCTAAGCAGCCAGAAAAACACTGGAGAGTGTGGGTGAGTGAGTGACTGAATGAAAGAGGTAATTAAAAAAAAAAGGGGAGACGGGTAAGAGACCACAATAAGAGCAGAGCAAGAATGTAAATACAGGTGGGGAAGACAGAAATATTATGTGAAATAGAGTAATGGAGGCAAAGTGAAACTCTGTCCAAACTGTGTTACTACAGAGCTACAGCTACTCTTGTACTTGTGTCCTCAGCTTGGTCAGACATACAGTTCAATGCACGATGACTTGACCTAAATTCATCAGCTCTGCTTTATCTTTAGCA